>NC_091832.1:21130134-21433165 GCF_037783145.1 Equus przewalskii | reverse complement strand
AGATTAAGTGCAGACTCTATAAAATGGAACAAAACAAGCAAATACGTATACTGTATATTCTGAAATGTCACTTCATGTTCAGTTAACTAAAGAGTACAGCCAAAGCCATCACCAGAAATGGAACAATCCTGGCTTTAATAAAGACAGGACCTAAGTACAAAACAATTCCCTAAAGACCAATGGCTTTTAAACCTAGTTGTGAAATCAAACTGATGCAGGAAGTTTTCTAAAAATATGGGCTCTTGGAACCCATTTCATGCCTAGTGAATCAGAATTTCTGTGGGGCCTAAGAATTTACACATTTGAAAGGTTCCCAAAGGAATCCTGATGCAGTGGGTCCATAGAAAACCATTAAAAAATCTCCCTCCCTACCACCACTACAGTTCTAGAAATTTTTTCAGTTTATACTAATGTTCCAGAGGCTTTAGAACAATGGCCATTCTCCAAGATCAATTCTAAACTTGATATTATAATCCAATTCATATTAGGAATGTTGAAAAAAACAAAAATCCCGAACATCCAAGTTGAGCTTACAAAGAAATACTGCGATTTGCCTGCAAGTTTATTGTACTGGCTTGTATTACCTCGAATAAGGCGCTGAGTCTCACTATGCAGTTTTTTTAAAGCTTCCTTACTTAACTTGGCTGCCTTTCTTTCCTAAAAGAGAAGAAAAAGTAAGATTACATTAATGCTATTATCCAGAAAGATAGATATTCATCCCTCAAAAGTTTGCTTTCTCCAAGAAAAGAGGATGGAGGGGGCACAGTAAGCACCAATAAGTTCAATACAATACAAACTCAAGGAGCTCATTTATTTGCAATTCACATAGAATTAATTCAATCTAATCCATATTTTTGTCTCTACTATGTACAAAGCAATATCTTGAGTACCAGGAAAATATGATAGACATGAAAAAATGTTTATCCCTGAGAAATTCACAATCTCCTGGTGAAAGAGATCAACATGACACCAAACAGGGCTCTACCTCACCTTTCTCATGCTGCCTTTTGATAACTCACTTTCTTCTTCAAATGAATAGCCTCCACTCTCCAAAGACAGTTCCTTTTTCTAAAAGAGAAGATTACAAGTTGAATAACACGGACAAAAATTAAACTGAAACAAGAGGCTGTTGCTTATTCACAGATGGCTTTTGTCCTCCAACATCACATCATGATACATTAATAGTAAATCAGTAATTATCAAATAGAAAATTTTAAACACACAGCATTCTATAAAGCCTAGAAAACAAATTAGAGTCTCAAATGGAGTTTGGGCCCTCATTTCTTATACCTCTGTATCACGTATTTCCCTAAGGAGGGACACTGACTCCCAGGGAGCTAAAGATAATCTTAGCAAGAACGATTATGCTTGTAAACACTCAGGACGATAATGCTTTGACGATGCTTCTCTTTGATGCCCTTCCTAAAACCCTACAGGTTCATTTCTTAGAGGCCACAGGATTATAAAATTTACATCTCTGCCCCATTATTTACCCGCTTCTTACACAACATAAAGTATCTTACTTTTTTTCCCAACATTCCTATGAGGGCAATCAAAATACTTAGTTTCCAAACAAGTTAGTATGTCTATCACTTGTACTCCAAGATTTTAAAATTAACAGCTGAAAAACTTAAATCAATTGACATGTGTTTTTCTTCAGTTAAAATAAATCAGGTTCCAAGAGTAAATCAGAAAATAAAACAAAGGTTAGAAGTGGTGGTGGCGGGGGGTTAGGTCTTATTACATTCATCTTTTACTTGCCTTGTGCTTTTTTACTTTGTTTTTCACAGCTGCCCTTATTGATTCTAATGACTCTTCATCTTCCAATGGAGAGTTATTTTCCTCCTCCAACCCAGTTTCAAAAAGGTCTTTATCCATAAGAAGACAGCCACTATCGTTAAATGGCTGTTCCATATCATCTTCCTGGATAATGCACAAAGAAAGGCAAAGTCCAATCATTTCAAAATCCAATATTTTACAACATCATATGGCAATTTGCATCAGGCCAGGAAAAAAACCCCATCTTTCATTAATAGACAAATATATGGCATTCTAGAAGATTCTCACTGGTTCCTAACCCACAGACATCCTTTGAAGTCCATGCTGTGGTTTTTATGCCACTGTCCATATTAGCAAATAAGTTAAATACTTATTAAGCAACTAGTTTATAAAACTTGAGTGTAGTTTTTCTAGTTAGCAAACAAGACTTCTGATGGATGGATGCATGAAAAATCCTCCTTTGAAAGTTAATTTTCATCAGATCAGAATGAGCAAAGAATTACCCCACGTGCTCACAAAGAAAATCAGAAACCTATTTATTTGGAAGTGTCTTCCATGTATCCGAAATGGAGAATAAGACCAACAAGTTTTAAATCATTCACAATACAAAACAATCAACTTAAAGCTATATTCTGAGTACAGAAACAACCTCAAGAAGTAAAAGCAACTTTTTCTAAAATGTTAATCTGCCTTCAAAATAGCAAATTATTTTTTTTAATGTACCTCATTTTTTGTTTCCTTCTTTTTTAGCCGCCTAATTTTTTCCATCTTTCTCTCTTCTTTCTCAAGTCTTCTCCTTGATTTTACTCTTGCTTTTCCTCCAGTTCCTTCTTTATCACATATGGGTTTTTTGCAAATCTTTCTGTCCACTGTAAAGTTCACAGAGTTTTCAGATTGGAGACCCAGCTCTAAGCAAGGTGTCTCTTGGGCCTCAAGATTTTCCTGATACGAAGACTCTTCGATGTCACTTTCGTCTCTGTCTGCCAGAGTTTTGTAAATTCTTCTGACTTTTCCATTTTTTCCAGCGTATAAATTCTCCTTATTTTCCTCCTCCACACTGTCATAGGTATTTTTCTCTGGAGAGGCATTTGGGTCCTCTCTTTCAGAATCACTGTCTTGTAGCACCTTCCTGCTTTTTAATTTCTTACTCACAAATATCTCTTCATCTGAATCTGGAGGAAACACAATTTTTTTTAGAGGTCTGCTGTCATTTGGCCTTCCTCCTAGTCCCACTACTCCTCAAAAACATCCAATTATCCAAGTGATATATCACCTTATGAAATTATGTAACTATCACCAAGAACTGATTGTAGCAAAGCAAATCTAAAAATACATTTTGAAAAACATTTTCCCTGGAAAAGTGTCTCTTACTGAGACATGTAATTATATATATTTACAATGTGTAAAGTTGTTCTAATCCTTCTGGCAGGTGTTAAAAATTCTTTTATTATAAGATGAATGCATTCAACCAGGCAATGTGGTAGCTTCTAGACATTTTATACATTCAATAATATAATAGAAATGGATTATTTTCAAAAGGGTACAGCTTATTATTATGCTTTTATAATAAAGCAAACAATAAGGTTAGGCATTAATAATTTAGTAAATCAAGAGAATAATGAGGGGACTGGCCCCGTGGCTGAGTGTTTAAAGTTCCATGCACTCTGCTTTGGCAGCCCGGGTTCAGGGGTTTGGATACCCAGTGCAGACCTACTCCACTCATCAGCCATGCTGCAGGAGCTTTCCACATACAAAATAGAGGAAGATTGGCATGGATGTCAGCCCAGGGAAAATCTTCCTTTCCAAGGGAAGAAAAAAAAAAAAGACAATAATGAAACTAACTCGACCCACTTACGACACAAGCCCCCACATTCTGTTTTTAAAAATAAAAGTAGTGACTGTTACAAACCTCTTTCACTCAAGGGCCCAGTTGTTTCACAGCTGCCCTGTCCACTGTCTGAAGGACTATCTGCTTCTTGTGGAATGAGTTTTGGATCATTGATTTCTAGGTGAACCTAGAAAATGAGAATATACTTTACATTAACCAGCAGGTGACAGAAAACTCTAAGTACATAATAATATACAAATCATCATGCGATCATCAGGCTGAAATAAGGAAAAAACCCAATATAATGGTTCAACGAAGGGATGACATTAAGAATTACTGGACAAAAAACAAACAAAAATTCATTGTTCACCTTTGAAGGATGCTATAGAACCAACTCTTTATTCTGAGTAACGGTAAACAAATGAAAATAATCAAGCATTTATTATGCTTTTTCTGTATGAACTGTTTCTCAGTGTACCCAAATAACATCACACAGATGCAATCCAGATATGGAAAACCCTATAGGACAAACTATGTGGTTTCTTTAACAGTAACTTGCAAGGAAAAAGAGAGGGAATGGAACCTATAAAGAGAGTTAAGATATATACATAAACACACATATTAACACTTGCAACATGCAGACTTTGTCTGGATCCTGATTCAAACAAACTGAAAGTATATGTAAGAGTCAAAGAAACATGAACACTAACTTGATATTTAACATTAAGCAATAATTCTAAAATTTTCAAGTGTGGTAATAATATTGTGGTTATCTGTTATGGAAAGCCCTTATCTTTTAGAGATGCATGATAAAATATTTGTGGATGAAATTATGTTTAGAATTTGCTTCCAAATTATCCAGTGAGGGGGAAAGTGGGTGGGGGTGTAAATGAAACAGGACTGCCATGATTTGATAATTGTTGAGGTTAGGTGATGGGTTCACTATACCAGCCTTTCTATGTTTGTACATGTTTGAAATTTTCTGAATAAAATCATTCTAAAAGTCACAAGGGAAAAAATCTGAGGAGGGGTATGTTAGGTGACTTGACCAGTTAGTGACCACGCTGACCCTAGATGCCAGGTCTCCTACCTCCTTGGGGTTCTTAGGGCTCTGAATCAACTTATTGATAAGGGGGAAAATATTAACATCTGTAATGTATAGGGCACAAGGCTTCATCCTAATGGTTTCTCAAACAATTATCAAATTGATTTGAATGTTTGGTACATTTATTAAAATAATAACCAAAGATAATGCATGCTGCGGAATCACTGAGGATCACGATTCTCCCCAAAATTTAAAGCAGTAAGACTGTTTGTGGATGTGCAAAAAGTTTAGGTAACCACAAAGCTCAAAAACGTACATAGTGATGCTCTTAATCACTCTATTCTTGGCAGCAGTACCAGCAACAGCCAGGGCCAGGAACAGGATGAGGAGAGAGGGCCTCAAAAAACTTAGTCATCAAGATAATACCTTAGTGCAATATTAAAAAAAAAATCAAATTGGCAAACTGTGGTTCATGAGCTCAGCTGCCTGTTTTTGTAAATAAAGTTTTATTGGAACCAGGGCCGGGATTGGGGTGAGTCGAGCTCGGCAGAGTAGTGCAAGGGCGGGGTCGGATCTGGTCTTTATTTAAAAGTCTGATATTTTGTTCAAAATCAAATCATGGAATCTTTGTATTAATTTTTATTTTTAAAAATATTGCATTAAAATATGATCTTCATTACTGAGTCTTTTTGGCGCCCCCTTAAATTGTGCTCCCAAGGCAAATGTCTCACCCTAGTCCAGGCCCGAGAAAAGAACATAGTTTTGAAAACAGATGTTTCTCTGCCCAAATCCGCCAGCGACCAGTCAGCCACCAACCAGGAGGCCCTGAGGCTCTACTTCCCCTCTCGGGGCCCCGTGCAGCGACCTCAAAGGCCCCTTCCAGACCCAGTGTCGAATTCCCTAAGACTCCCGCCGTCCATTTACAGAGAATCCCGCCCCGCATCCCAGCGGCCCGGTTCGGCCCGGAATTTCTTCTCTTTTGGGGCGCTGTGGGAGGAAGAGCTCCCTCGGCAGGAAACGCGCCAAACGGGAGCGCGGGTGGGGCGGGTGGGGCTGAGCAGGGGCTGGCCGCGCCGCAAAGAAAGAGCAACACGGCCGCGAGACCAGGGCGCGGGAACCCCAGCGCTGGGGCTGGACTGCGGAGTCGCGGACCTGCGGGGACAGCCGGGCGATCCCGGGGGGCCGCGAGGCCGAGCCGCGCGGTGCTCGCCGGGAACTGTAGTCATCCCAGACGCCGCGACCGGCTCCGCCAGGTTCGACCCCGGCCACATCCCATCCCTTGGCGCCGGGCCCCCGCAGCCGCGGATGGAGGCACGTTCACGCACTCACCTCGGAAACCACTTCGCCCGTCATGACTCCGGCCTTCCCAGCGCTCCGCTCGGGATGAGGCAGATCTCCGGTTCCGTGAGCCGGGGCGCGGCTGCTCCCGCCGTCTGCAGCCCCGCAGCGCCGTTCGAGCTTTCGCGCCCAGCCACAGTGGAAGCCCCGCCCTCCACGATTTACACCAATCCAGAAGAGGCTTTCTACATGAGGCCACGCCCTGTCTCCGTCCTACCAATCACGAAGCGCCTCGGCCAGCCCTACAAGTATACAACACTGTAATCCGAGTTGGATTGGCGGGTGGAGGCTGCTCTTGTAAACTAAGCCTGGGGGAGGCTGGAGGTGTACTTGCTGTCCGGGTGGTCGGGGCTGTCTGGCCTTGCGAGAGCGCACCAGGCGAGTGGTGGACTTTGACCTTTGACCTTTACCACAGCGCCACAGCTCCCATCAAGCACAATTTGAGGAGTAAACCCTCCAGGCGGGAAGTGAGCTGGGAGAAAATCCACGGGCACCCCAGGGCATCCCTGTCCCGTATTTGAGCGCCCCTGTGGGGATTTTCTCCAGGACCTCTATCCCTGGAGCCGCTAGATCCTACCTGCCCCTTCTTGTACACGGCAGTCACACCACTGAACATCAAAAAAGGAAAGTTGTATGGGCTGCTCAGATACCAAAGAATATCCTTGGGTAACCTTTATAATTTTATTTAAGGTTAGTTCGAGGATGCAGAAAACACCCACCCATCCCACTCCTAGACTCTTTGGACAAGGCAGGAAAAAGAATAAAAGGTCTGGAATCAGACTAATCTCAGACAGTTCTCTCTCTTGTCACTGTGCTGGTTAGTATCTTTTTGCCCTGTCAGGTCCATTCTCTGTCTTTCCTTATCCTACTCTGTCCAGGCAAGGCTGACTTCTCCCCACTGCATCACCAGAGCTCAGAGCTCCCTTGCCCTTCGGGTTGACTCAAACTACTGGAGGATAGTTTACCAGATTACTGTAAGGAGATCAGAGGGCACCAAAAAACAAAAGTCACAGTAGTTACTAACCCCACATCACCCGCATGAGTCTATCCACTGGTAGGGTGCCCAACTCATCCCAATTTCCCCAGGACTGTCCCAGTTTTAGCATTGAAAGTCCCACGTCCTGGGAATCTCCTCTGGCCTAGGCAAACCAGGATAGTTAGTCACCCCATCCACTGGCCTCCTCTCCCAAGCTTCCTGCTGGGTTCAAATAAAAGTTCTCTCTCTCCATCTTCATTTCTTCACCTCCTCACCACTTCTCAACCCACTTCTGCCCCCACCAAGATCCCACCATCCATCCTCTTCTCTCACGTCTAAGTCTATCTACCTTTTCACCCACTTTACTATTAATTTCTACCCTGATGATCCCCAAATATATATCCATAGCACTCTTTCCTCATATTTGGAGGGCTAACATTTATTGGGGGCTTACCCTGTGACAGAAACAGTTACAAGAATTTTGCAAACATTGTCTTGTTTAATCTTCACAGTAATTGTGTGAGGTAAGTAATATTACTATCTCTATTTTAGCAGATGAGGAAACTAAACCTTTAAAAGGCTAGTAACTGGGGCCAGCCCTATGGCGTAGTGATTAAGTTTGGTGCACTCTGCTTTGATAGCCTGGGCTCGTGGGTTCAGATCCGGGGCATGGACCTACACCACTCGTCAGCCACGCTGTGGCAGCGACCCACATACAAAACAGAGGAAGATTGGCACAGATGTTAGCTCAGGGCAAATCTTCCTCAGCAAAAAAAAAAAAGGCTAGTAACTGGTGGAGCCAATATTCACACCGTGCCCAATCTGACCCAGGAGCTCATATTCCAGGGACACCTTGCCTGAGCACCCTCTACATTCTCCCTCCATCTTCTGTTTTCCTCGATAACACTTACCTTTGCCTGAAATTTTATTTTTATGTATTTGTATGTAATTGCTCCAAGAAAACAGGCACTTTATTCTCTTTAACACCATATCCTCACTATCTAGAATGGTTGTTCTCAAACTTGAGAATGCATCAAAATGATCTGAAGGGCTAGTAAAAACAGATTGCTGGACCCCACTCCCAGAGTTTCTGATTCAGTATCTCTGATGTAAGCCCCAAAAATTTATTTCTAACAAGTTCCCAAGTGATGCTAATGCTGGTAGTATGGAGACCACACTTTGAGAACCAAGGGTATAGAACATACCTGGCTCATGGTAGAGAAATCAGTCAATATTTGTTAAACTAATTAATTCAGTCACCTGACAACTATGTTATTCTTCTTGACCCCCCTCTGGAAGTGAGTAAATGAGATAGTAGTCCTGACATTAGCATTTTGAGAACTAATTAGCTTTTTCTTCTCTTTGGGGAGCACCTCCTCAGTCACCAGAGAAACTGACAGAGAGAGAGAGAACTCTGATCTAGACAGCGGGTGGAAGGGGTGAGCTAGGAAGGGGAAACCTTTTATTCTACATGTTAATTTGTGCCAAACTAAAGCGAGTCTTTTTTTGGAATTAGCAATCTGTATTCTCAGTTGGGGTAACTGGCGCCATAATCCATCACTCACCAATTCAGAAACCTGGGCGTCATCCTGCCTCCTCTCTGTCTCTTGACTCTCAAGGTCAATCATCCAACAAGCTCTTATGATGTTTATAGATGGCAGCAAGGGAAAGATCTAGAATGTTCACTTTGCAGGAATTAGCCTAAACCTGTCCCACAAATGGCTTTGTGGCCTTTGGAAATCATTTAGCTTCTCAGAGCCTTGTTTTCCTTATTTGTAATTAGAAAACATTGGATCAGATCATGATTCTCAAATGAGTTTAATTGGCAGAACACCTAGAAGTATGGCACTCTACAGGAAATATTGTGCAGTACTGACACACTTAATCTGGTCATATAAATTAGGAAATGTTTTCACTAGTAGGATCTATCATTATATCACACATGATCAATATTAAAAAAAATCTAAGGTTACCTGTCTGTGAAAAAATAAACCATGGAATTTAACATGCTCAGCCCATTCCAAAGTCCTATTTAGTTGTTTGCTGACAGACAAACAAAAGCAGATTCCAAACGCTTATGAAAGTTTGGAGGTAGAAAGTTGAATAGGTTATATCTTTTACTTCTTTTCTCCAAATTGAGAAAGTCTACCATGTTAACTTTTTAGTACAGTACTACCGTTCCTCTGGAGAAAAGCGTGAGCACCACTTACTTTTCTGGAGTCCTACGCGATAAATCTTCATTCCTGGAGAAGCACTGCCACCATGTGGCAGGTCTTGGTCATGTTAGTCCATCTATTGCCGGTAGCCAGCCACTCTATCCTAAAACCCTTTTTCTTCATTTAAAATTATTCAAAGAGTTGTTTAAACTTTCCTTTGGAACCGTGAAATAATTGCATCTGCCAGAATCTGCTTTCAAAAATAACTTTGTACTGTAAATCCATGCAGTCATAAAGCTTCTCTTGGAGAGTGCCCTGCTTGAAGGCCTTGATGTTTTTTCTTGCTTAATGTAGTACCCCCTGACCTTTAAAAATGGCACAGGATCTGATATATAGTGGGTACTTAATAAATAACTATTTAATGAATGATTAAAATACCATGGTCTAAAAAACAAAAACAAAAAATACCAGGGCCTTTTTCTAAGGCATGCCAGCACACACAAGCTAGATATGGAGAATATAAAGATAAATAAAATACAGTCTTGTTCTCAGAGAGTTTCCCATTGCTGACTGGCAACAGGCAAGTAAATAAGCATGTATAATAGTGGAAGTACATACAAGTAGCTCTGGGGGGCCTGAGAGAGGGGCACCTGACTTTGCCTGGGGTAAGTCAAGGGGAGATGACTCCTGAACTGAATTTCAAAGATGGATTGGAGTTCTCCAGGCTGGCCCGGGGAGGAGAAGGCTTTCCAGATATGTATAGGGGCTTGATAAAGCATGTTGTGTTTGGGGAACTGAAAGTAGGTCAATATGACTAGAGCACAGGGTGTGTGATTTTGGGGATGAAGGGGATGGCCAGAACAAAGGCTGAAAGTTAAACGAAGAACAAAAAGTCTGGAATGCTATGCTTAAGGTTAGTTTTTAGACAGGATGAACCGGGCAGCTGGGGAGTGGGGGGTTATTAAGAAGGAGAGCGGGGGCTGGCCCCGTGGCCGAGTGGTTAAGTTCGTGCGCTCCGCTGCAGGCGGCCCAGTGTTTCATTGGTTGGAATCCTGGGCGCAGACATGGCGCTGCTCATCAAACCACGCTGAGGCGGCATCCCACATGCCACAACTAGAAGGACCCACAACGAAGAATATACAACTAGGTACTGGGGGGCTTTGGGAAGAAAAAGGAAAAAAATAAAATCTAAAATCTAAAGAAAAAAAAGGAAGGAGAGCAACTGGTTGTTAAGACACATGTTTGAAAAAATTATTTTGGCAGCACATAACGGATGGATTGGAAGGGGATTAGACTTAGAGTGGAGGCAGGAAGACTAGTTGTCTCGCTGTGAGATTCTAGGGGCCTGAACTAGGTCAGCGGTAGTAACAAGGGAGAGGAGGAGATGGATTGGAAAAAAGAGGCAGAATTGACAGGGCTCATTGGATGATTAACCTTGAGGGTTGAGGGACAGTAGGGTCAATGTGATTCTAGTGACTCTCAGGTTTCTGGATCGGTGAGAGATGGTTTATGGTGCCGTTCACCGAAACTGAGAACATAGGTCACCAATTCCAAATACAGACGCACTTTAGCTTGGCACAAGTTAATTTGCAGAATAAGAGGTTTCCCCTTCCTAACTCAGCTCTGTCTTCCCATTGTCTGGCTCTCTCTCTTAGCTTTTCTGGTGACCGAAGAGGTGTTCCCCAGGCACAGGTCCACTCCCCATTCCATTTCCAAACTGCCATCCATGCAACCCCAAAACCTTAACTCAGCAGCTTTTTGTATTCCAGTCATATATTTTCTCTTCAATACCCTTTTCCTTTCTGGCTACCTACCCAGGAAAAAATGTATGAGAGAAATTCCTCTGCCCTGTTTTATTCTTTTTGTTTCCTCAAGCATTTTGCTTCAGTTTTTGTAAAAACCCAAGTGTTTTCATGACCCAAACCTTCCCTAAAGCCCTATAGAAACTTAATGGCTTGGCGGTGCTGGTAGTGTTTATTTAGACACTAGCTTCCTCAACACTGGGTCAATTACACCTCAGTTGCATATGCCTCAACCAGCCTAAGGAGACTCTACCAATATATGTACATTTGAAGGAAGGGGATTCCATCCCAGAAGGACAAAGACTGATCTGCTCCACTCCTACTTTCTATTCAGTTTCAGCACCTGCTTCAGACATGCAGGGTGATTCAACTGTACCTAGAAAGGCAGAGTCTTATAGGAATATAATAACTCCTTCAAGCACGATATAGTTGGATTGGGGGAAGGAACACTTCCTAAGACAGGAGGTGGTGCTGGACACACAAAACAATATTGTTCCCACTATAGGCCCAAAGAATGGCTTCACTGGTGGTATTTATCACAGTGGTCATAATGACCTTGCCTCTACTGGAATTTAGTGAGTAGGGCCAAGGTTGCTAAATGTCAGGGAGAAACACTGAAATAAGCAAAGAGGAAGAGGGAGAGTATTTTAGGCAGGGAAAATGGAATGGGTAAAGGCACGGAGACAGGAATGATGGTGAGATTTTCAGGGAATTAGTCAACTGGTGACTTCATGATGATGGAAAGGAAGGTAAAGGATAAGATGTCAAGGTTGTTGAATTAAATTCAACTCAGTAAGAATCTACTGAGTGTCTCTTTGGAGGCTGAATATCTGCTAGATGCATGGTATATACAGAGAGAATAAGACAAGATACCTTCCTTTGAGGAGAAAACACACACACACAAGTAAATAAATCACAGAGCAGATTGCGATGAGTGATAATGAGATCTGTGCTGATCACAGCAGAACTTGCGTGTGAAGCATGGAACTTTAGACCTGATATAGTACTGTCATTCATTTATTCCACAAACCTTTATAGAGCATTATGATAGACTGTTAGAATAATCATGGGTCTCTGTGTTCTTTCCCTTTTTCAATGTGATTTTGCTGCACCTCCCATCTAATTCTTGATCTCTTAAATCTGGGCTGTCCTTGTTACTTGCATTGATCAACAGAATATAATGAAAGTGACATTGTATATATAGCTTCAGAAGCTTAGCCTTAAGATTCCACTTTCGTTATCTTAGAACACTGCTGCCACCACTTAAGAAGCCCAAGGTATCTTGTTGGATGGGCCACATAGAGGCAAGTCAAGGCACTTCAGCCAACTGCTAAATGCAAGACTTAACCATCTTGGACTATCCAGTCCCATTAAGCCTTCAGATGAATGCAACCATGTGAGTGACTAAAGGTGAAACTGAGAGAAGAGCTGACCAGCTAAGCCTATCCAAATTACAGAATTGTGGGCAAATAAATGATCCACTACATGTTAGAATGGTTTGTTATGCAGCAATAGATAATTGAAACAAGCTCCTACTATGGGTCAGGCTTGGAGGATACAGTTTTAAACAAAATTTCTACTCTTATGGAGATTATATTCTCATAGCAGGATAGACAATAAATAAATAAGTAAATAAATGTACAGTCATGCACTGCATAATGACGTTTTGGTCAACGATGGACCACACATACAATGGTGATCCCATAATTTTAGTATCAGATAGCCTAAGTGTGTACCATCTGGGTTTGTGGAAATACACTCTATGATGTTTGCACAATGATGAAATCAAATAATGGGGCATTTCTCAGAATATATCCCCTCATTAAGTGACTGTGACTATATAATGTCAGGTAGTGATAAATGTTTTGAGAAAAATAAAGGATGATAAGGGTTTAGAGGGTGGACCCCAAATAGCCAAAGCAATCTTGAGAAAGAAAAACAAAGTGGAGGCATCATGCTCCTTAATTTCAAATATATTACAAAACCATAGTAATCAAAATAGTATGGTATTGGCATAAAAATAGATACATATATCAATGGAATAAAATAGCCCAAAAGTAAACCCAAGCATATATGGTCAGTTAATTTACAGCAAAGGAGCCAAGAATATACAATGGGGAAAGGAAAGCCTCCTCAATAAATAGCATTGAGAAAACTGGACAGCCACTTGCAAAAGAATGAAACTAAACCATAGTCTTATACCGTACACAAAAATTAACTCAAAATAGATCAAAGACTTAAATGTAAAAACTGAAATCATGAAACCCCTAGAAGAAAGCATAGGTGGTAAGCTCCTTTATGTTTGGTCTTGGTGTTGATTCTTTGGCTCTGACACCAAAAGCAAAGGCAACAAAAGCAAAAGTCAATGAGTGGGACTACATCAAACTAAAAAGCTTCTGCACAGCAAAGGAAACCATCAACAAAATGAAAAGGTAACATACTGAATGGGAGAAGATATTTGCAAATATTCTATCTGCTAAGGAGTTAATACCCAAAATATATAAAGAATTCATACAACTCAACAGAAAAATATCCCCCCAAAATCTATTAAAAAATGAGCAGAGGATCTGAATAGACATTTTTCCGAAGAAGACATACAGATGGCCCACAGGTACCTGAAAACATATGCAACATCACTAATCATTAGGGAAATGCAAATCAAAGCCATAGTGAGATATCACCTCACACATACAAGAATGGCTATTATCAAAAAGACAAGAAATAACAAGTGTTGGCGAGGATGTGGAGAAAACGGAACGCATGCACTGTTGGTGGGAACGTAACTGGTACAGTCACTATGGAAAACAGTACAGAGGTTCCTCAAAAAATTATAAATAGGGCCACCACACGATCCAGCAATTCCACTTCTGGGTATTTATCTAAAGAAAATGAAAATACTAATTCAAATAGATATATGCCCCCCCTTGTTCACTGCAGCATTATTTGCAATAGCCAAAATATGGAAACAACCTAAGTATCCATTGATGGATGAGTAGATAAGGAAGATGTAGTGTATATATACACATATGTATATGTGTATATATACATACACAGTGGAATATTATTCAGCCATAAAAAAGAATGAAATCTTGCCATTTGTGACAATGTGGATGGAACTTGAGGGCGTTATGCTAAATGAACTAAGTCAGGCAGAGAAAAGTAAATACTGTATGATCCCATTTATATGTGAAATCTGAAAAATAAACTGAGCTTGGGCCAGCCCCGGTTGCCTGGTGGTTAAGTTCAGATGCTCCACTTCAGCAGCCTGAGTTTCAGTCCTGGGCATGGACCTACACCACTTGTCTGTCGGTTGCCATGCTGTGGTGGCGGCTCACATACAACAACAACAACAACAAAGAAAATAGGAAGATTGGCAACAGATGTTAGCTCAGGGTGAATGTTCCTCAGCAAAAATAAAATAAAATAAAATAAACCAAGCTCATAGATACGGAGAACAGACTTGTGTTTGTCAGAGAGAGGGAATGGGGAGTGGGTGAAGGGAGTCAAAAGGTACGAATTTCCAGTATAAAATAAATGTCATGGGGATGTAATGTACACCATGATGACCATAGTTAATAATACTGTATTGCATATTTGAAAGTTACTAAGAGAGCAGATCTTAAAAGTTCTTATCACAAGAAAAAAAAGTTGTAACTATGTATGGTGATAGATGTTATCTAGACTTATTGTCATGAGCATTTTGCAATATATCCAAATATGAAATTATGTTTTACACCCGAAACTCATATAATGTTGTATGTTAACTATACCTCAAGAATAAGAAAATGTTTATTAAAAAAGAGGAGAGAAGGGTTAGAGGATGACAGTTATGGTTCGGGGCTAAGGAAAAGAGCTGCTCTTTTAGAAAAATAAATCCTTTGAAGAAAATATTAGTGTTCTAGAAAAGAGGTTTTCATGCTTGAGGACCCTCTACCAACCATCGATAAGTTTTTCCATGATCCTAACCCAGACCTTTCTAACTGCATTAAAATGCATTTATAGAATCATGGACGAAGCCTTAGAAATCAGTTCGTTCCATCTCCTCACATGAACAAACTGATCCTCAGAGAAGATGTTATGTTGTCTGTAATTTACTTATATTAAATATTATAATATGTTATATGAAATACATGATATATAACATATTAATATGATACATATTAAAATATTTCAGGTTAGAAAATTTGATATACATGTGTATCAACTAGTTTTACTGTAAACTTTGGAGGCTGTTAGTTAATCTAATAAGAAATATACACTCTGGGAGTGGTTAGTTAGCATGTGAGAAATTCAAATCAATAGTTCACATTCCAATAGCAGTTACAACAGAAACTTCAACTATCTTCATCTCCAATCAGCAGGAGAAGGCTGTAAATATGGTTAGATGTTAGATACGGTTTTTCGTGGGTGAAATGAGTGGTATCAAAATATGTGATTTGGCTAGAAGTATTGTGTTGTACAAGGAACTCCACTCTTGACCAAGATAGAAGAATTTAGTGAACCCAGCAGCTAGGTTCTTCAGAGTAATGTTCTGGGCTAGAATCTACTCAGTGCTTTCTCCCCGTTTAGTGAAGGATCCTGTTAGGTGATTCTGACTAGCAGGTTTGATAAATCCTGCTGCTAGAATATTGTCTTATTACCTACAGTAAACCTTTCATGCAAGGTGTTTGGCAAAGTGTCTAAAAGGATCAAGAGCTGGGACTGCATTGAGCTTATAAGTTGTACAACTGGTTTTGCCTGCTTGTTAATAAATATTTTGAGCATGTGGCAGATTTCAGTCTGAGACTTGCTTTCATCATAACACACCACTTGGTAGTAAGGTTTGGGGAAAGAAATGTGACCCATTTCTCACTCTTGGAGGCTACTGATATCTGCCCCTCATCCCCTCAAGAACAACGACAACAAAAACTGTTCAATAATTAACAAATACACATTTATAAATGTATATAATACACATATAATAAAATTAATAAATGAGCAAATTGGCTTGGGTCAGTCTGCAACAGAAGATGATTCACCCAAGGTCACATAACAAATTGATTCTTGTCACCATTAAATGCCAAACAAACAATCTGAACCCATGTTACCAAAGAGAAGCCAACCAATGTTGAGTCAAGGTAAACAATGCAGTGTTTTAGGAAGTTCAGCCTGCTGCGGTCTGGAGAATGGGTTGGGAAGAAAAACGCTGGAGACAGGAGCACCAGCGAGGAGATTGTTGCTATCCCAGGTGAGACAAGAGTCAGAGGTGAAGATGGTGCAATGGAAGAAGCCTGGGCACCAGCATCAGAGGGATCCTCACTCACAGGCTGGCTCCGCCACTTATCAGCCATGTAACTGCGGGGAAGTCACTTCTCCTTTCTCAGATTCAATTTTCTTCAAACGAAATAATGGTTAAATGAGATGCTATATCTTAAGACCCCTAATTCTCTGATTGGCATACAGTAGGCACTAAATAAATGCTAATTCCTTCACCACCATTAAAACGTAATATGGAATGATGGAATGGATGCAGAAAGACTAGTTAATTGAGGGCTGAACCTCTTGCCTGTCACCAAACACTAGAAGCAACATTTGGGCTGTAATTTGCTAGAATTCTCTTTGCTCTTCTTGCCTGATAAGATCATTTCAAATCAACAAATTTTTGCTAAGCAGGGAACTTGATTATATTCAAAGTACAGAGATGATAAAGAAGTAAAGATGTTGTCTGCTCTCAAGATTTCAGTCTTAATATTCTTTTTGTGTCTATTAATGTCTTGATTTCCCTCCTCTGAGCTACTACCAGCTTTCCAAATACTATGATACCAGATTCAACTCTTATCTTTGGGAAGAAACTGATAAGTCGGGCACTAGAATAGACTCTGTTCATAGACATTATTTAATCAACACAACAAAGCTACAAGTCAGTACAATTATCCCATTTCTGTAGATAAAAACTAAGAACAAGAGGCAGAAAGAGGGTTTATTATTCAGGATCACATAGCTAATTAATAGCTTAGCTAAGATTTGAATTTAGTCTCTCTAACTTCAAGGCCAATGCTCTTTTCACTGCTCCGGAGTGTTTCTTTTCAGTATTTACAGATAGATGACCAAGTTATCTTATTAAAAGAGAGATTGGGGCTGGCCCCGTGGCTGAGTGGCTAAGTTCGTGCGCTCTGCTGCAGGTGGCCCAGTGTTTCGTTGGTTCGAGTCCTGGGTGCGGACATGGCACTGCTCATCAAACCACGCTGAGGCAGCGTCCCACATGCCACAACTAGAAGGACCCACAACGAAGAATATACAACTATGTACTGGGGGGCTTTGGGGAGAAAAAGGAAAAAAATAAAATCTTTAAAAAAAAGAGAGAGAGAGAGATTAAACTCTGTTATAAATGCCAAGTTTTTAGGAGGCTGTTAGATATGAATTCCTAATATAAAAATATATATTTGATCAATAAGCCAAGATGCTACCAGTAATACTTGGAAAAATCACCAAATGAAATATCTGGCACAGCAATGCTATAATTTTTCCTTCTCATGGAAGCAAATGAGACTTATACATTATGACCACTAATCAAAGTATGGCTATCACAACCCCTCTGCCATTTCTTACAAGATATGTGCATATATGAATTAAGAGAGAAAGATGAACAAATGCAAATACGCTTCTTAAAGCTCCTCTATTCAGAAATCCTTCTTGTTCTTTTCTTTTCCAGTATGAAAATCTCTATTAATTGGAGTGCTTGATCCATTTAAATTTAGTGTAACTTATTAATGTGCTTGGGTTTAAGTCCACCATTTTGGTATTTGTTTTCTCTAGGTCTCATCTGTTCCTCATTCCCTGCTTTCTTTTGGGTGAATCTAACATCCCATTTACTCTCTGCTTTCAGCTATACTTCTTTTAACATGCATTTTTAACTTACCACAGTCTACCCTCAAATAATATTGTACTCTTATGAATAACATAAGAAACCTTACGATAATATAATTTCATTTACTCACCTCTGCCATTTGAATCCTTGTTATATGTTTATAAATACTACAATACATTATACACACACACACAACAGTCATAGGTAACTAAATTTAATTAGAGATCTTTTTTGAAAAGGTCTTTTATATTTATCCAGATATTTATCATTTCTGGTGCTCTTCATTTCTTTCTGCAGATCTGAATTTCCATCTGGTATCATTTGACATCAGCTTCTAGAACTTGTTTTAACATTTCTTGTAGTGAGGTCTACCTGAAACAAATTCTCTCAGCTTTTGTCTACCTGCAAATGTTTTTATTTAATCTCCATTTTTGAAAGATATTTCCGTTGTTTTCTTCTAGCGCTTTAAATATGTCATCCATTGTCTTTTGGCCTCCATTTCTGATAAGTCATCCATCCTTTGTATCATTACTTTCCTGTATATAACATGTCTTTTTTTTGTCTGGCTCCTTTTAAAATGTTATCTTTATCTTTGGTTTTCAGTAGTTTGACTAGGATATGTCCAGGTGTGGTTTTATGTGTATTGATCCTGCTTAGGATTTGCTAAGCTTCATGGATCTGTGTATTTTATTTTTCATCTATTTTAGAAAAAATCTCAGCTATTATCTCTTCAAATACTTTTTGTTGTTGTTGTTGTTTATCTTCTCTTCCCTCTCTATCTGGGACTCCAATTACACATATGTTAGAACATTTAATATTGTCTCGTTCTTGGACACTCTGTTCCACACTTCTCACCATTTTAGTTTAGATAATTTACACTGACGTGTCTTCAAGCATCTGATTCTTTCCCCTGCTGTGTTCAGTGTACTATTAAGCCCTTTGAAAAACATTCTTCATTTCTTATATGTTTTTCATTTCTAGCACTTCCATTTGGTTCTTTTTTACAGTTTCCACCTCTCTGCTGAAATTTCCCATCTGTTCATGCATTTTATCCACCTTTTCCACTAGAACTTTTACATATTTATCACAGCTATTTTAAAGTTCTTTCTGATCCTTTTAAATCTGAGCTATCACTTCATCTGCTTCTAACACTATTTCTACTCTTGACCATGGGTCATTTATTTTTTCTGGTTCTTTGTGTGTCTGATAATTTTTAATGATCTGTTTTTGTGTAAAAGAACTAAAGAAACCAACACAAAGAGAAAAGGGTAAACCCCTTTTTGTCAGGTTACCAGTGTGGAGGAAATCCGTCACTCTAAACTGTAATGGAGCTGGGTCTCGCTTTGTTGCAGCTCTAGTTAGATTCAGTTCACTACTGGTTTCAAATGCTTTTAGGATAGATCAGAACTTCCCCTTCTGCAGGGCTTGGACTCTGAGCATCAGTAATATTCCAGCAAACTTTTTATGCTTTAAGCCAGTTCTCAGATTTCTGAACTGTAGGAGATCTCTTTCTACTTTACAGTTTAGCTGCTAAATTTGAGAGTTACTGGAGAATTAGTCTCATGTCTGATTTTCTGTGTCTGGGCAGATCGCTGTCCACCTGCTGCCCTACCTCCAGCTTTTGCGAGATGGCTGTGGTATCCTTGATTAAGGCCGCAGTGCCCCTGCTCACATTTTGTTGGGTTTTTTTAATGGATGCACCCATAAATAGATAAAGAAAACTTTTCCCTTTATATCCCAAATAAGAAAAAAAGCAATTGTAATTAGGGGCTGGCCCCGTGGCTGAGTGGTTAAGTTCGCGTGGTCCACTTCAGCAGCCCAGGGTTTCGCCCATTGGGATCCTGGACACGGACATGGCGCTGCTCATCAAGCCACGCCTCAGCCTTTTTTTCAAAAGAAAAAAGAAGATTGGCAACAGTTGTTAGCTCAGGTGCCAATCTTTAAAAAAAATAAAAATAAAAATAAAAAATAAAAGAAATTGTGATTGAATTTCACTATGGGCCCACAAACTCTGCCCCTGGGAAAATAATGAAAATGATCAGAATGATCCCTCCTTTTTGTTGGAACTGCAACCCGGACCAAGTGCTTAAGTACTCAGAGGCACTGTCATAAGGTTACAGGCATCCACCCCGTCACTGACCCCAATTATAGAGAAGCAATATTACCTTGGGGTCCACGACTATCCAGATTGTTGAAGACTCCCATTTTTAAACAGAAGGCTAAAATCAGTGAGAGTGCCATCAAGATATGGTCTGAGTGTTAAATACAATGAGAAATAAATAGTATGGAAAGACTTTGATCAGTTTCTGAAACTTGATATCCTAAAATTTTCTTTTTTGTCTTTTTTTTATAGATTGACCCTGAGCTAACATCTGTTGCCAATCTGTTTTTTCTTCTTCTTCTTCTTCTCCCCAAAACCCCCCAGTCCACAATTGTATATTCTGGTCTAGGTCCTTCTAGTTCTGGGGACACTGTCTCAGCATGGCTTGATGAGCAGTGCTAGGTCAGCACCCGGGATCCGAACTGGTGAAACCCTGGGCTGCCAAAGCGGAGAGAGTGAACTTAACCACTGGGCCACGGGGCCAGCCCCTAAAATTTTCAACTGATGAGTCAAAGGAAACAAAATATAATCCAGCCCTAAGAAGAGAGGCAGCATTGCCTAGCGGTTAAGCATCTGGGCTCTGGAGTTAGAATGCCTAGATTCAATTCCCCTCCCCCAGCCTTGTATTTCATTCCTTTGTGCTTTAGTTTCTTTAGTGGTAAACTGGAGACAATAGTAGTAGCTACTTCACAGGGTTGTTGAAGATTATGTAGTTAATATCTAATTATTTATTTTATAAATTAATATATAAACACTTAAAATAGTACTGGCTCATAACAAGCATTACAAAAATGCTTTCAATTATTAGCACCAACTTCAGCAGATTCAGAAACACCAGGATGTGTGGACAGTGATATAAATAAAAATTTGTGGCCCAAATCACCTCTACCTACTTCATATACATACTCTGAGCCCAAAGTTTCCAAATATTTTCCCCATATATCTTGGAGATTCCTTCTCAGAACTACCATCACTTTCAGCACTTAATAGAGTTGTGTGTATATCCTCCTGTGTGGACATCAAGGATGTTTAAGGGTTGACAACAGGAAGGAGTTAATCTTCCTTGGCAAGTAGGAAGAGCCTCCACATTCAGGTAGCTGGAAAATAGATGGATGGACCAGGCAGAAACACTTCTGGCTCAGTTCTAGCCTCCGGGAAAAAGAAAACAAGAGACACTCTGGAAGACCAAAGGCACCAAGAACTCTAAGGAATGTGGCTTCTCCAGGGAAGAACTCTCCTCTCTCCTGAAATTCTGGTCCCAGAACCTAGAAAATTGCTATACATTTGATGGTCTCAAGATACCATTGTTGAGAAGGAAAAATGGTAGTTTGAACACATATGTTTATCTCTTCTCTTTCTTGGAGCCCCACAAAAGTGATAGCAAGCAAATACAACCAGAATAAACCCACAAGGATAAAGAGAGTAGGAGAGGAGACATCAGAGGATGAGAAGATGGAAAGCCAAGTGGAATAAATAGCAGGGCTGAGTAAGCTGCATACCAAGTGTCTGCAGAGGTGGTGCTAATGAGAAGCAAGCCATTTCCTGCCACAGAACTCCAGCTAAGCTCAAGTACTAGAGGACCCAGAAACCCAGGCAGAAAGACCCAGGGTGAAGAACGGGTTGAAGACAGGAGGATTGGACCAAAGTCTCTATTAGCATCTGTTAGGATTCAACTCCCCTCTACAATCTTGCACCTGTCAGATGACTACTTCTCCCTGGCAGGGGTCTGGAGGTTTAGTTTGCACAGCAACTGAACCAGAGAGGGCCTTACTACAAAAAGGGAGATTCACGGGAAGTCTGCATACTGAACAAAGAGCAAACATGTTTCTCATCCACTCTCCCCCTATCCCCTACATTCTCCTTCTTTGGTGAAGCTAGGCTTTTTTGCTAGGCTATTCCCTCCGTAGACATGAAAACAGGGAATTTTTCTCTGGAGAAACTGAACAGCCTGAGAGACATGACCTGAAGTTGTAGCTTCTATTATGAAAGCCACCAAATGACCAACTCCACACGTGGATACAGAATTCAAATCAAACTTAGGATACTTGACTCCTCAAGGTGAATGGACAAAAAAGGATCACCAGACATTGATGAAAGCATCCAGAATAAAGGAAGCAGACTAAAACAAATGAAAAGAGGGGACTAATCTAACACTTACCTCCCTTAGTTTCTGAGACTTCACACACTCTTCTTTTCCTCCTACCTCCCTGGCTATTCCTTTTCTGTCTCCTTTGCTGGATCTTTCTCATTTCCTTGATCTTTAAATGTTACAGTGCCCAGGACCCTACCAATTCCAGGGCCTCTTCTCTTCTCCATCTGTCCTCACTCCTTTAGCGATCTCACTCAGCCTCATGGCTTTAAATATTATCTATATGCTGTTGACTCCCAAATGTCTATTTCTAGGTCAATCTCACCCCTGAATCCAGACTATATATCTCTGTGCCTACTCAACCGCTCCAGTGGGTGACTTAACAGGCATCTCAAAACTAATGTGTTCAAAATGTCCTAATGATTTTCCTCCCAAGAATCTGCACCTGCCAAAGTCTTCCATATCTTAATAAATGTCAATTTATTAAGAAAAAAGTACTAGCAAATGTCTTTCCAGTTGCTCAAACTGAAAACCTTGTGTATTAGTTTGGGTTTCCCCCAAAACGGACTCCGAGATAAGGATTCAAGTACAAATAGTTTATTTTAGAGAAGCAGGGGCCGCTAGTAGGAGAGTGGGGAAGTGATATATGGAAGAGAAGGCAGCCAATAAAGATGTGTTGTTAAGCCAGCTACCACTGGTTGACTGGAGCTTAATCTTACGGGAAATAGTGTAAAACACATGTGTCAGAATTATTCCATCCGAGGGATAAGGGAACTGGGGTATTTATACACGGACTCCCGCGAATCACTGGTTGAGGGCTTCCCCTAGATGGGGCTAATTTCCTAGAACTTCCAGTCTAAGGTAGGAATTGTTAGAGTGGCTTTCCTCTCGCACTTCTGGGAAAGGCCTCAGGCACAGAGATGCAGACACCTCGGGCACTAACAGCATTGAAACTTTGGAATTATCCTTAATGCCTCTCCTTTTCTTAGACCCCGTATTCAGTCCATCAGCAAATTCTGTCTTCAAAACATATCCAGAATCCACAACTATCACTCACTCAGGTCACCATCAACATTCACCTGGATCATTGCAATAGCTTGCTTCTTAGTCTCCCTGTTTCCACCTTTGCTTCATATATTAGTTTCCCAGGGCAACCATTAAAAAAACACCAAAAACTGGGTGGCTTACAACAATGGACACTTATTGTCTCACAATTATGGAGGCTAGAAGTCCAAAATCAAGGTGTCAGCAGGGTCATGCTCCCGCTGAAACCTGTAGGAGAATCCATTGCTGCCTCTTCCTAGCTTTGAGTGGTCTGTGGGCAATCTTTGGTGTCCCTGGGCTCGTACATGCACCACTCCAATCCTCCACCTTTACGTGATTTTTCCCTGTGCTCTTTACATAGTCTTTTCTCTGTGCATGTCTGTGTATGTGTCCAAATTTCTCCTTTTCATGAGGAAATCAGTTGTATTGGATTAGGGCCCACCCTAATGACCTCATCTTAATTTGACTACATCTGCAAAAACCCTATTTCCAAATAAAGTCACAATCTGAGGTGCTGCAGGTTAGGATTTCAACACTCTTTTTGGAGAGACACAAGTCAACCCATAACACTCTCCCTCCCCACGGTCTATTGTGATCCTTTTAAAGTCCAAGGTTATATTACTCCAGCTCAGAACCCATTAATGGTTTTCCAACTAATTCGGAGTAAAAGCCCCAGTTCCTAAAATGGTCTACAAAGCCTTAATTATCAGCATATCCATCACCTTTTCTCTGACTTCATCTCTTATCACTTATCTTCTTCAGTCAACTTCAACCTACTATCCTTACTATTCCTTGTAATCCTATGGTGAACTACGTTCTAATGGATTAAGTAAGAATCTGTATACTGAATGGTGATACTCTCTGCCTCATATCCTCACTCAGTTCCAAGAATACTAGCAGCCAAGTGGTTATGTTCCAGGAGACTGGAAGATCTTCCTTAGGGAAACTGAACTGGCCAAGGGAAAAGTCCACACACTCCGATAGTTGGGGCTCCTCCAATGAAATGATCCAAATAAATCACGTTAAAAGTGAAGCCCACCAGAAAGTAAACCATGGCTATATACACAAAATTTCCAGGGCCCGGCTCCGTGACTGAGTGGTTAAGTTCACGTGCTCTGCTGCGGCGGTCCAGGGTTCAGATCCTGGGTGTGGACATGGCACTGCTCGTCAGGCCACGTTGAGGCGGCGTCCCACATCCCACAACTAGAAGGACATGCAACTGAGATATACAACTGTGTACAGGGGGGGTTTGAACTAAGATATACAACAGTGTACAGTGGGGAGTTTGGGGAGATAAAAGCAGAAAAAAAACAAAAGATTGGCAACAGTTGTTAGCCCAGGTGCCAATCTTTAAAAAAAAAAAAAAATTCCAGTCAAGTTTTTCATGCCCCACTCTACAATTTGAATGGACAATCAAACTCTATAGTTGAGACCCTCCTAAATAATATTATATCCAACTTTAAAAGTACATGAAACTCTTGAAAGTTAAAGAATATAATGGCTGAAATTTAACAAATTCATTAGAAGTGTTGGAAGATACAGGTGAGGAAATTTCCCAGCGAGTAGAACAAAAAAATATAGAGGGGCCGGCCCAGTGGCTCAGCGATTAAGTGCCCACGTTCTGCTTTGGCGGCCCAGGGTTCACCAGTTCAGATCCCGGGTGCAGACATGCTGTGGCAGGCATCCCACATATAAAGTAGAGAAAGATTGGTATGGATGTTAGCTCAGGGCCAGTCTTCCTCAGCAAAAAGAGGAGGATTGGCAGCAGATGTTAGCTCAGGGCTAATCTTCCTCAAGAGAAAAAAAAAGAAAATGAAGAAGATGAGTCTAACAAGTTTAATACTCATTTAATGGAAGATCCAGAAAGAGGAAAAAGAGAAATTACCAAAGAAATTATCAAATTATCAAAGAAATTATCGGCCCCTTGGCCAAGTGGTTAAGTTCGCGTGCTCCACTGCAGGCAGCCCAGTGTTTCGTTGGTTCGAATCCTGGGTGTGGACATGGCACTGCTCATCAAACCACGCTGAGGCAGTGTCCCACATGCCACAACTAACTAGAAGGACCCACAACGAAGAATATACAACTATGTACCGGGGGGCTTTGGGGAGAAAAAGGAAAAAAATAAAATCTTTAAAAGGAAAAAAAAAAGAAATTATCAAGAGAAATTTCAGAACTTAAGAACAGAATTTTTAGACTCAAAGGGTTCTGAGACAGTCCTGATTGCCTAATGGTTAAAGTTTGGTGCACTCACCACTTTGACGGCCCAGGTTCACTTCCCAATGGCAGAACCACACCACCCATCTGTCAGTTGCCATGCTGTGGCAGCAGCTCACATAGAACAGAATGACATACAACTAGGATATACAACCATGCACTGGAGCTTTGGGGACGAGGGGAAAAAAAAGATTAAAAATTTAAAAAAAGAATAAAAGGGTTCACAGAGTGCACAGTGACTTAAAAAAAAAAAAGCCACCACCAGGAATATTATTTTGAAATTCCAGAACACCAGAGATAGAGAGAAGATTCTACAAAAAGTTTCAGAGAGGAAAATAGCTCAAGAATCAGAATGATATTGGTTTTCTCAACAGTAACACTGGAAAACAATGGAGAAATGCTGTCAGTGTTCTGAAGGAAAATTATGTCTAACCCAGAATTTTATATCCAGATTGGAGCAGGAAGACAGAGACTTTCAAGGAAGTTGCTTCCTAGAAAAAAACTGAATTGATAATTACCTGATATGTTTGACCAAGAGGGAATAGTATTAAGAGGTGTTGTTAACATTGTGAATGTACTAAAGGCCACTGCATTGTTCACTTTAAGATGGCTAATTTTATGCTACGTGAAATTCACCTCAATAAGTTATTTTTTAAAAAGAGATATTTTATAACTATGTTGGACTGTTGGGAGGAATAAGAAATAGTCACATTGCCTCATACAGCTCAATGGAAAAAAAAAAACAAATGTCAATCCAATTAAAAAATGGGCAGAAGAATTGAATAGACATTTTTTCCAAAGAAGACATACAAATGGACAAGAGATACATGAAAAGGTGCTCAACATCAGTAATCTGCAGAGAAATGCAAATCAAAACCATAGTGAGAAATCACCTCACATCAGTTAGAATGGCTATCATCAGAAAGACAAGAGATAATAAGTGTTGGCGAGGACGTGGAAAAAAGGAAACCCTCATGCCTCATTGATGGGAATGTAAATTGGTACAGCCAATATGAAAAACAATATGGAGGTTCCTCAAAAAATTAAAAACAGAACTACTATATGATCCAGTAATCCCACTTCTGGGTATATATCCAAAGGAAATGAAGACAGGATATCAAAGAGATAGCTGCACTCCTATGTTCATTGCAGCATTATTCACAACAGCCAAGATATGAAAACAACCTAAGTGTTCATCCAAGGACAAATGTATAAAGAAGATGTGGTGTGCCAGCCTGGTAGCTTAATGCTTAAGTTCAGCGCACTACACTTTGGCAGCCTGGATTTGGTGCCCAGACACAGACCTACACCACTCGTCTGTTAGCAGCCATGCTGTGGTGGTGGCTCACATACAAAAAAAAAGAGGAAGATTGGCAGCTGATATTAGCTCAGGGTGAATCTTCCTCAGCAAAAGGGTGACTCTTCCTCAGCAAAAAAAAAAAAAAAAAGGAAGAAAAGAAAAGAAGATGTGGGTGTGTGTTTATGTATATATATACACACATATGCACATATATATACACATATATATACACACACATATATATACACACATATATATACATATACACATACCCACAACAAAATGTTATTCAGCCATGAGAAAAAAGAAAATCCTGCCATTTGCAACAACTTGAACACAACTTGAGGGCATTATGCTAAGTGAAATAAAGCAGACAGAGAAAGATAAATACTGCATGGTATCACTCAAATGTGGAATCTAAAAAAAGTCAAACTCGCCGAAACAGAGAGTACAAAAGTGGTTCCAGGGGCTGGGGGGTGGGGGAATTAAGAAGAGGTTGGTAAAAGGGTACAAACTTTCACCTATAAGATGAACAAGCTCTGAGGATAATAAGATGAACAAGCTCTGAGGATAATGTAAAACATGGTGACTACGGTTGATAACACTGTATTATATAATTGAAATTTGCTGAGAGTAGAACTTAAATGTTCTCATTAAAAAGAAGATAAATAAGTGAGGGTGATGGCTGCGTTAATTAACTAGATGGTGGGAATCCTTCCACAAGGTATACAAAAATCCTCACCATGACGTATGCTTCCAATGTCTTACAATGTTATTTGTCAATTATACCTCAATAAAGCTGGGGGAAAAAAAGAAATAGTGACATTGAAGACTGTTTGAGAACAGAAACAAAGCAATTATTAACTCTAAGAAGAACAAAAAACTTAAACAACAAAGGAGGTATAATCATAGTAGGTAGGTAATTATACTAATGTAATAAGAAATAGGCAAAATTTTAACAAAAAATGCGATATAGCTGTATTGGGGAAACGGAGGGAAGGCGATAGGTTAACAGTGTCAAATTCACATCTTCCGCAATAGTCTTTAGATAGTGTTAGTAATTAATCAAACACTGTTATAAGCACATTACTTCAAAATATGGCAGTAAGTATCCAAAGAAACACCCAAAAGAGTTGAAAATGGTTGCCTTGGGGGAGTAAGACTCTGTGACGTAAAGATGGGGAGAATTTAATAATGTGCACCTACTACCTTCATAAAACTGCTGTCCTGATTTTAGATGAGAGATTGTAAGGGATGTTTCTCTTTATTTTCCAAACTTTCTATAACTAATTCTCTTACATTTTATTACTCTTTATTTTAGTTTGATGCAAAATATGTGACTACATTACCTTTATTTTAAACATTCTATGAAAACAGGAGTATATATAGAATAAAATGAATAGTCCTCCTTAGCTGCCTCCCAATTCTCTTGTTAGAGGTAACTACTATTAATACTTTCTGTGTGTAATCTCAGATCTTATTCTACGAGTTTATAGTTGCACACATACAAGTATATACCATATTTTATATCAATGAGATTTATTGTGCATCTTATTCTACAACGGGATTTTTTTTACCTTAACAATATATTTTAGAGATCCTTCTATGTCAGTACATGGAGATGCATCTCATGCATTTTAACTGTTACTTATTATTCCACAGTATGACTATAACCTACTTTTTTAAACCATTCTCTTTGACGAATGTTAAGGTCGTTTCTATTTTTCCTATTGCAATCAATGCTGTAATGAACAAACATCCTTCTATATGTTATGTGTGGACAGAAGTTCAAGTTTCTCAAGAACAGAGACCAAGAATGGAGTTAAGAGTTCAAGAGAAGCCACAATTAAATTTTTGATAGACAGGCTATCTTCCAAAAAACTTGTCCCAATTTACAATTCTACCGATAATGCTTGAGAGTACTAATTTCCTTCACTCTTACCAACTGGATGTAATTGACTTTAAAAATATTTTTTCAAGTGATAAATTTAAAAAATATCTCATTTTTGTACTTTGCTTTCCTGATTACTCATGATTGCACACTTTTTCACGTCTGTTAGCATTTGTATTTCTTTTGTGAATTGCTAATTTTTCTACTGGATTCTTAGCCTTTTACTTACGGGTTTGAAGGAGCTCTTTATAGTTAATTTTATGGTGGTTTTTGTGGGAAGTTTTAATTTTTCATGACATTAAATCTCTCAGTCCTTTTCTTTATGGTTTCTGAATTTTATGTCTGGTTTAAGGATCTCTTTCTTAACCCCCACACCACAATTCGGAAATATTTTATATTTTCTACTATTACTTCATTTTTGGAATTTATCCAAAAACAAACTGGAATTTATTTTTTGTGTATGGTGTGAAGAATGGTTGGAACATATCATTTTCCCCAAATGGATAGCCAGTTGTCCCAACAACATTTGTTATAGCCATTGTTTTCCCTTCTAATTTGAAATGCCATCTTTTTCATGTGTTAAATTCCAATAGATAGATAGAGGAAAGAGCGAGAGAGAGAATCTGGTCTTGGACCCTCTATTCTGTTGATGTTGTTTTTAATGTTCATCTGTCTTTCGGCCAATAATGTTCTATTTGAATAATTACAGCTTTATAGCATATTTTGATATCTGATAGGGTAAATCCTTCCTCTTACTTGGTCAACATTTTTGGCTATTCCCACATTTTTTGTTAATTTGCCAAATTTCATTTAAAAAATAGATTAATTTGAGTAGAAAGACATCTTTAAAATAAGCGGAATCCCATACATCTTTATCTGTATTTTCTTCTCTATCTTAGAATAAAACTTCATAATTTTATTCACATAGGACTGTCACATTTCTTGTTAAGTTTATTTCTTGGTTCTTTATAGATTTTGCAGCAATTGTGAATTGATTCTTGTCCATGACATATTCTAATAAGTTATCACTGGTCTGGAGGAAAGCTATTGATTTCTATACAGCAATTTTATTAGCTCTCTTATCCATTCCAATAATTTTTCAGTTGGTTCACTTAGATTTTCTAGTCAGTATCTTTCATCTTCAAAAAATGCTTACATTGTGTTTTTCTGATATTTATACCTCATCTCTTTTTCTTGTCTCTCAGCAATAGTTACCTACTCCAATATGATGTTGACTAGTAGAGATGATAATTGGCATGATTCCTTGTTCTTTATTTTAGTGGGTTTGCAGTCTGTCATTTTGTTGTAACAGGTTATTTGGCGGATAGACTCGCAATTATCAGAAGCACGAATGTATTATCTAAACAAATTGTTTACTCAGAGTTACTTCATTCAACAGACGGTAAGCCATCATGGAAGGGATATTCTGTAGCTGATCTCCCTTAGTTCCATAGAAATGTCCTGATCAGGGGACCAAGGTGTTAACAGTTTACACGAGGTGAGTTTCGTGGAGACTAAGGAGCCGCCCAAATACTTTCTCAGTTACTCTTTATACCCCTTCCTTGCATTGGTAGCAAAGCTTGTACACATTACAGTAACTTGTTCAACTTAGCAGAATACATCTGTATTTAATATGAAGGATTTGATTTAATAGAACACATCTGTACGTATTTATTTAGCTCTGGATGATTGCCCTTATGGGGGTCATAGCGTGGGCATCTCCCTATGGGGAGCCTCCACTACAAGCACAATGTTTGCCTTTGGTTTCCGGTAGATATTATTACGTTATGAAAAGATAATAACAACAACAATTGCAAAAGTTATATGTTTACTTTGTGCTAGTTACTGCTGAAAGTGCTTTATATGGGGCGGGCCAGGCGCGGCAGGTAAGTTCACACGTTCTGCTTTGGCGACCCGGGGTTCGCTGGTTTGGATCCTGGGTGCAGACATGCCTCCGCTTGGCAAGCCATGCTGTGGTAGGCATCCCACATATAAAGTAGAGGAAGATGGACATGGATGATAGCTCAGGGCCAGTCCTCCTCAGCAAAAAGAGGAGGATTGGCAGCAGTTAGCTCAGGGCTAATCTTCCTTAAAAAAAAAAAAAAAAAAGCACTTTATATGTATTAACTCATTTAGTTATATTTATTAACTCATTTAGAAAATTCCTTTCTATTCCCAGCTTACTAAATAATTGTGTTTGTGTGTGTGTATGTGTGTCTGCACAAGTGTGTTAACAGGAATGAGTGTGGGATTTTACTAAATGTTTTTTCAGCATCTATTGCGATAAGTGTATTATTTTTCTCATTTATTCTGCTATGAATGATATGAATAAATCTCCTAGTGTTGAATCAGAACCTCATGGAGTCCTCTAATCCCCCAACATCATCACTTTTCACTAATCATCCCACCCTCCTCATGTTCTCATTTTTTCCTTTCCCAGTCTAGATTCCATGGTACATCATTGTAATTACCATATGGTAAATATTCTTAATTCTCTTGTCACTTTCTCTTCATTATACTCACTGACAAAACTCCAAGTCCTCCTAAACCCAATTACCTGAGTAGTCTGTGTCTGCATCTGAGCAGGTGGACACAGCTAGAGAAAATCACACAACTGTGCTGCCTCAACCAAATTTCTGCCTACAGACCTTAAATGAGCGCTCAGTGCTGCCCAGCGATCCTGCTGTACTCCCCAGTAGTTTTGTTTTCCCACTGTCCAATACAACCTTTTCTTCTCCTTTCAAACCCCCAATGTACTCCCCCCGCTTCATTCTCACATGACCTCAATTTACAATTCATTGAGAAAATAGAAGCATTCAGATTCCTCTTCCTCCCAACTAACCTAATCTACCAACTTTTCTGATCTGCATCAGGAGCCATATTCTCTGCTTTCTCACCTGGGTCTGCACTATATCACACATCTTTCTGCCTTCTCAAGAATCAAATTACTTCTCTCTGCTGCATCTTCAACTTCTTCTCTACTGGATCATTTCCATCACGAAACACACATGCCTTAATATCTCTCATCTTAGAACACACACACACAAGCAAAACCCTCCCTTGACACCAAATCTCTCTTCAGCAGCCATTCCTCTTAATCCTGCTCATAGCAAAACTTAGGGAAAGGTTGTCCAAATTTGCTTTCTCTGCTTCTTAACCTTCCATCATCTCAGCACGCTCCCACCAGTCTTTTAATCTCTTCACTCCACTGAAACTGCTCTTGTCAAAGCTACCAGTGACCTTTAGTCTGCCAAATTAACTTCTTCGTCCTCATCTTATTTGACCTCTAGGAAGCTTTCAACATGGTTAACCACTTCCTTCTCGAAACACTTTCTTTTCTTAGCTTTGGTAACATGCCACTCTCCCTGTTGTCTTCTACCCCATTGGCTGATCTTTCTCAGTCTCCTTTGTTAGCTTCTCTTTATCAAGCCAAACTCCAAATGTTGAGTGACTCAGGACTCCATTTTCCGCCCCCTTGTCTTCTCACTCCTTTGGTGATCTCATCCACTTCCAGTGGTTTTGAACACCTGATGGCTGACAAAGACTTTCTCCTTGACTAAATTTTAGACAGGCTTCTCTGAGCCCTCTTTCCACTAGGTCTCATCCTTGGGCCCAGCCTTGTCAGTTTTAGCAAGAATTCTGCTAAGTCAGTTTAGTGAGAATCCTTCACCCTTAACAGCTGATCAAGCCTTTATCACTCACTCTTTTTTTTTTAAAAAAAGATTTTATTTTTTTCCTTTTTCTCCCCAAAGCCCCCGGGTACATAGTTGTATATTATTCATTGTGGGTCCTTCTAGTTGTGGCATGTGGGCCGCTGCCTCAGCATGGTTTGATGAGCAGTGCCATGTCCACGCCCAGGACTCAAACCAACGAAACACTGGGCCGCCTGCAGCTCCTTAACCACTCAGCCACGGGGCCAGCCCCTATCCCTCACTCTTGTTGTCTAATTCTGGGCTTAACTTTAGCAAGAATCCTGTTAGGCCAGTTTAGTAAGAATCCTCCTATCCTTGATGTCTCCTCTTAGTAATTTTCTGTTAACTAACCTCCTCACTCTACTTATTAGCTATAAATCTCTACATGCCCTCAGAGTGGTGCTCAGACTCTCTCCCCTGTTGTAATAGTCTTGAATAAAATCTGTCCCACCATCTTTAATAAATGTCAGGTGAATAATACTCTTGGTTTCCAAGTTTCTATCTCCAGCCCAGACAAGGCCTCTGAACTCCAGACTTACAAATACTATTGTCTATTTGACGGCCCCTTTCAGATAGCTAATAGGCATTTCAAACTAAACAGATCCAACGTAGAACTGTTGGTCTTCCCCTATCACTTTAGCAGCATCTCTCCCTCTACCAGACAGGATGGCTAGAAGAGAAGGTAGGAATTGAAAAGTCTCCAAATCTAGCTTTCAGTTTTCAGACTTCTTCCTCTCCCTCAAAGCTTCTTAACCATGCAGCTGTGGTGGTTTTAAAGTATGGCAATAAATTCTTTGACATCCCTTTCATGAAGAGGTAGGGTCTACATCTCCTCCCCTTGAATATGGGGGGTTTGTGACTGCTTTGACCAATAGAAAATGATAGAAGTGATACTATATGACCTCTGAGGCTAGGTCATAAAAGGCCATGCAGCTTCTACTTTGCTCATCGGAACACTTTCTGGGAGCTTTGAGCAGCTATGTATGAAGTCTGATTTCCCTGAGGCCACCATGCTGGAGATGCCATGTGTAGATGCTCCAGTTAACTGTCCCAGCTTGCAAGTACAAGGGCCCTTTGCTCTGTGCTAAGTATTAGGGATGCAGAAACAAATGAAGCAGGTTCCCCGTCTTCAAGATTTCCCACCAGCTACAACCTTAAGAAGAGAATCTAATTGTCTTCTCCCACATACGCACACATTACTTTAGTATCGTGGAGACTTACTTCTCTTTCTCCTATTCCTTCTCCTCCTCATGCTCTTTCACTTCCTCCTCAAGCTCCTCCTCTACCTCTTCCTCCAGCTTTCCCATCTCCTCCTGCTCTGCTTTCTCTTCATTGCCTTCCTTTTCCTCCTTCTCTTTACAATCTTTAGGTCATTTATACTTGCAGGAGGGAGATTCAGAATTGGGAAAGGAAAGGAAAAGAAACTTACCTGTTGCTGTTATAGTTATCGATTGCTGGGTATCAAATCACCCTTGAAATTAGTGGCACAAAGAAACAACCATTGCACAACAAGTGTTGGCAAGGATGTGGAGAAAAGAGAACCTGTGTGCACTGTTCGTGGGAATGTAAACTGGTGCAGCAACTACGGAAAACAGGATGGAGGTTCCTCAAAAACTTAAAGACAGAACTAGCATATGATCCAGCAATTCCACTTCTGGGTATTTATCCAAAGGAAATGAAAACACTAACTTGAAAAGATATATGTGCTCCCCCCAATAGTCATTGCAGCATTATTTATAATAGTCAAGACATGGAAGCAACCTAAGTGTCCATCGATGAATGAATGGATAAAGCAAATGTGGTATATATACAATATTATTCAGTCCATAAAAAAGAAGGAAATCTTGCCATTTGCGACAACATGGATGGACCATGAGGGCATTATGCTATACGAAATAAGTCAGACAGAGAAAGACAAATATCATGTGATCTCACTTATATGCGAAATTTAAAAAACCCTTAAAAAACTGAAGTAATAGATACAGAGAACAGATTGGTGGTTGCCAGAGGCGGGTGGTGGGGGGTGGGTGAAATGGATAAAGGGAGTCAAAAGGTACAAACTTTTGGTTATAAAATAAATAAGCCCTGGGGATGTAATGTACAGCATAGTGACTATGGTTAATAATAATATGTTGTATATTTGAAAGTTGCTAAGAGAGTAGATCCTGAAAGTTCTCACCACAAGAAAAAGAAATTTGTGGGGCCGGCCCAGTGGCGCAGCGGTTAAGTTGGCACGTTCCACTTCTCGGCGGCCTGGGCTTTGCGGGTTCGGATCCTGGGTGCAGACATGGCACCACTTGGCATGCCATGCTGTGGTAGGCATCCCACGTATAAAATAGAGGAAGATGGGCACGGATGTTAGCTTAGGGCCAGGCTCCCTCAGCAAAAAAAGAGGAGGACTGGCAGTAGTTAGCTCAGGGCTAATCTTCCTCAAAAAAAAAAAAGAGGAAATTTGTAACTGTATGTGGTGATGGATGTTAACTAGACATTGTGGTGATCGTTCACAATATATACAAATATCAAATCATTATGTTGTACATCTGAAACTGATATAATGTTGTATGTCAATTATGTCTCAATTTCAAAAAAGGAAACAACCGTTTTATTATGCTCATGAATTCTGTGGGTCAGGAATTCAGAAAAATAATAGTGGAAATGGTTTGTCTCTGGTCTGTGGTGTCTGGAGCCTCAGCTAGCAAGACTCAAATAGATGGGGGTGACTCAAATGGCTGGTGGCTGGAATCACCTGGAGGCTTTTTTACTCACGTGTCTGGCTCCCTAGCAGGAACAGTGGAAAGCTGGTCTTAGCTGAGACAGTCAACCAGAGTGCCTACACATGGTGGTGTTGGAGCACCTCTCCAACATGGCGGCCTCAGGGTAGTCAGGCTTCTTATATGACAGCTGCGGGCTCCCAGAGAGAGAGCTCCAGCAAGAAAGGTAAAAACTGCACGACTTTTTATGCCCTAGTCATGGAAGTAACATGGCATCAATTCTCTAGTTCTCTATTGGTCAAAGTTGTCACAAGCGCACTCGTATTCAAAATGGGGGGACATAGACCCCACCTCTTAATGGGTGAAATGCTAAAGAATTTGTGGCCATGTTTAAAACCACCACAAGTTCTCAGCTCAAATGTCACTATGTCAGAGAGGCTGTCCCTTTCCACTTTTCCTAAAATTGCCTCCCCTAGGTGCTTTATCTCATGTTACTTATTTATTCTACAACACTCATCACGATTTGTAACTATCTTATTCTTTCATTTTGGTTTGTTTTCTTTTTATTGTTAGTCTCACTTCAAGACCGTGAACTCCATGAGGACAGGAACCCTGCTTCTCTGGCTCACCCTTGTCTTCCCATCACCCAGCACAGGGTCTGGCACATGGTAGGTACTCAATGAATAGTTGCTGAAAAACTTTGTATACCACATAAGTCAATAAATATTTTCACATAACTTAATAGACTCTAAGGAACCACAAAAGTCACTGGACCTGATCTTTTCATCATCTCAAATATGCTTGAACAGCCCTGGAGCCTGGAGCTCACTACTTCCCAAAACCCTTCCTTTCTTAAACCACTCCAGGTATTAGAAAAGTCTTTTTAAAATTGGTTATTTTCTCCAACCTACAGATAAAGGAGGCTTGTTCAGGGCTGGAGAGGAAGTCAATGGGATTGGGCATTTTTTGAGCCCTTTCTAAGTGCCATGCATTGTGGTAGGTGCTTTCCATTCATTATCTTCTTTGATTCTCTCAATAATCCTATGAAGCAGTTAGTGTCATCTCCAGTTTGCAAATGAGGAAGCTGAGGTTCAGAGAGGTGAGGTGACAATGTCACGTGGTCTATAGAACTGAAATTTGAGAATTACAATACAGAATTGGAATTCGAGTCCAGGTTTATCTCATTCCCTAATTCATTCTCTTTGCTTCATGTTGAAGAAGAGAGAAAAATCAGTTGTCCTGGTTAAAACGTGTAGTAGAGGGCCAGCCCGGTGGCAAAGCAGTTTGTGCAGTTGCTTCTGAGGCCTGGGGTTCGCCGATTCGGATCCCAGGTGCGGAACTAAGCACTGCTTATCAAGCCGTGCTGTGGCAGGCGTCCCACATACAAAGTAGAGGAAGATGGGCACAGATTTTAGCTCAGGGCCAATCTTTCTCAGCAAAAAGAGGAGGATTGGCGGCAGATGTTAGCTCAGGGCTAATCTTCCTCAAAAAAAAAAAAGTGTAGTAGAAATAAAGGCTGAAAGTAAAAGCAAATGCAAACATATTAATCGATTTGCATGGTTTTCCTTACTAGCTATGCCATCTCATTGACAGAGATGGCAAATCAAATATTGTTGCCAAGTCTCTTGATTCCTGGCCCCTAGACCACGAATAAGTAGAAAACTACCTGCAAAGTACAAAACAGGGCCACTTCTATTCAACATTGTACTGAAAGTTCTATCCAGGGCAATTAAGCAAGACTATGAAAGAAAAAGCATCCATACTGGGAAAGAAGAAGTAAAACTATGTCTATTTGCAGACAACATGATCTCATATATAGAAAACACTAAAAAATCCACACACACACAAAACTGCTAGAGATAATAAGCAAATTCAGTAAGGTTGTGGGTATAAGATTAATATAAAAAAGCAGTTTTATTTCTATATATTAGCAATGAACAATCCAAAAATGAAATTAAGAAAACAATTCCATTTACAATAGCATCCCCCTAAAAATACTTAGAAATAAATTTAACCAAAGAGGTGTAAGATTTACACCCAGAAAACTACAAAACATTGTTGAAAAGAATTTAAAAAGACCTTAATAAATGCAAAGATATCCTGTGTTCATGGATTGGAATACTCCATATTCTTAAGATGGCAATACTCCTGAAATTGATCTACAGATTCCATGCAATTCCTATCAAAAGTCCAACTGCCTTTTTTTGCAGAAATGGACCAGCCAATCCTAAAATTCGTACAGAAATGCAAGAGACCAGAATAGCCAAAACAACCTTGAAAAAGAAGAACGAAGTTGGAGGACTTACATTTCCTGATTTCAAAACTTACTACAAAGCTACAGTAATCAAGACAGTGTGATACCAGCATAACAATAGACACAAGATTGAGAGAATAGAATTAAGAGCCCAGAAATAAACCCTTACATTTACAGTAGATGGACTTTGACAAGGTACCAGATCATTCATTGGGGGAAGGAATAGTCTTCAGGAAATGGTTCTTGGGCAACTGGGTATTCACATGCAAAAGAATGAATTTGAACCAGCACCTCACATCGTATACAAAAGTTAACCCAAAATAGATCAAAGGCCTAAATTTAAGAGCTAAAACTATAAAACTCTTAGAAGATAACAGAGGGATAAATCTTTATGACCTTGGATTAAGTTTCTTAGATATGATAACAAAAAAGCACAAGCAGTCAAAGAAAAATTGGACTTCTTCTAAATTAAAAACTTGTATGCTTCAAAGGACACCATAAATAAAGTGAAATGACATCCCACAATATGGGAGAAAAGTTTTGCAAATCATATATCTGATAAGGGGCTTAATATCTACAATGTATAAAGGACTCCTACAGCTCAATAAGAAAAAAGATAAATAACACAACTTTTAAAAGGGCAGAGGATTTAAATCAACATTTCTTCAAAGAAAATATACAAATGGCCAATAGGCAAATAAATAGATACTCAACATCATTAGTCCTTAGGGAAATGCAAACCAAACCCACAATGAGATACCACTTCATACTCACAAAGATAGCTATAACTTTTTTTTAAATCTGAAAATAACAAGTGTTAGTGAGAGTGAGGACAAATTAGAACCCTCATACATTGCTGATGGGAACGTAAAATAGTGTAGCCATGGTGGGAAACAGTTCCTCAATACGTTAAACATAGAGTTACCGTATAATCCGGAAATTTTACCCCTAGGTATATACCCAAAAGAATTGAAAATTTATATCCACACAAAAACTTCTACAGAAATGTTCATAGCAGCATTATTATAGCCAAAAAGTGGAAACAACCCAAATGTCCATCAACTGATGAATGGATAAATAAAATATGATGTATACATACAATGGAATATTATTCAGCCATAAAAAGCAAGAAAGTATTGATATAAGCTGCAACATGGATGAACCCTGGAAACATTATGCTAAGTGAAAGAAACTAGATACAAAAGACCACATATTGTATGATTTCATTTAGATTAAATGTCCAGAATAGGCAAATCCATACAGACAGAAAGTAAATTAGTGGTTGCTAGGAGCTGGATGGAGGAAGGAATTGGGAGTGACTGCTAAAGGGTACGAGGTTTCCTTTTGGCATGACAAAAATGTTCTGGAATTAGATAGTGGTGATGGTTGCACAACCTTGTGAACACACTAAAAACCGCCAAATTTGACACTTTAAAATGGTGAATTTTATAGTATGTGAATTACATCTCAATTAAAAAAAAGGTAAAAGAGCCAGGCTGCCGATGGAGTAGGAACAGGAGGGCAGAAATTCTGTTCGGATGCCAGGTGGTGTCTCTAGTTCAGTTGTGTTCAATGCAGGTCCCTGTCCTCCTCAGCCAGAGTGGCCCCACTTCAGCTCCCACTTAAGGTTTTTGTTTGAATAAAGGGCTCTCCAGCTAAAGAAGAGGGAAAGCCCCTGGCCCAAGTGATCAACTGCAAAGAAGTTCCTCCTCTCCTTTAAGCTCCAGACATGTGGAAAGTTAGTACGTGAGGTGAGGCTGGGGAGTCAAAACACCAACACAGACCAGCAGCCCAGACGAGGGCTTGAATGAAGCAGCATGAGGGGCTGGAGCCCTGCCTTCTGGCACAGTGTCCATTAGCAAGGCTCCCTCTGGCTCAGTCTGGTCTCAGGGGAGCATTGACACATTCATGAAGTTCAGTTCCATTCATAAACCTTGACAGAGGATGTTCTGGCTCTTACCCCTAGATGGGTGCGCCAAGTCCCTGTCAGGTGGCTCAGGCACACGGCATGTAAACGTGCTCCGCCTGGAAGGTCCTACTCGCCTCCCTTGGACTGAGCCGAGACCTTGAGTTCACTGTCTCTCAGGGGACAGCGAGACTGTGGCAGGGGACAGCTTTTAGCTGGGAGAAAGGAGTGAAGGGAGAAGAACTAGTGACTATTGGGCACTTATTCCTCGCCAGACATACAAGAACAGGGATGTATATGATTTAACGTCCTCCTCAGGACATCCTTGAGCAGTAAGTGAAGGAACTTGTCTCAGGTACTTAGAGCTAGTATGGTGTAGAACTGGGATCTGAACCCAGGACCATCTGATTCAGAAGTCCGTGCTCTGGAGAAGCTGAAAGTTCACCCAGAGTTTTTCACCTAGGCCCCTCCACTGGACCATTTCTAGCTCCCACTAATTATATATCACTTGTTCATTCATTCATTCATTTATTCATTCCATAAATTTCCCTGAATAAGCATTTGGTGCCAGGTAACATGTTAGGCAACAGAAACACAAACCTGAGTACCTGAATAAGGCATAAGCCCTGCCCTCAAGGGTTTAAAATGTAACGGGAGCCAGGCCTGGACTGAAACATATGACCAGGCAGGAGCTGAGTTAATTATACCACCAAGGGAGGCCCTGTGGTGGTTTGGCCAGATGGCAAGTGGTTTTCATATGAGAATGAGAATTCAAGGTTTGGTGCAATGCAGGTAAATATATTGCAAGTTCTCTACCCACCCCCGACCCTGTCCTGTAGATGTGTGGCGTGTGGGGGAATGAGCAGCCACCACCAGAGAGAGCTGAGGGGGAAGTGGTATTCTGGGGCATGGCTTCTTTTCAGCCACAGCAGGAAATGGAGGGAGGGCTTGCTGAACAGGCTGAGGTTTAGGGGAGTTTATTGACTAAAATGTTAGGTTTGGGAGGGCTCAGTCAAAAGGGTCTTTGGGAAGGGAGCAGGAGGTGCCTGAGTGTGAGTGAGTTTTGGAATGAGAATGTAGACGATCAGAGAGGTCAAGAATGACAGGGGTGAGAAACTGAGCAACTGAGACATTGCAGTCTCAACTGAAACTGGGGTAAATACATTTCATACTCAGGTCTCTGAGCTATTTTCAGTACAGGAAACAAGCTGTGGTCTCTGCTCAGGGTAGCAAGCAGAATACGGGGAAAATTTGTTAGGAACTAAGAGTGGGAAAGTCAGCCATAAACCAGGCTGGAAGCCACCAGCACTGTTTCAACTGTGCAAAGGATTTAGCCTGGAGTGGAGAAGAAAGGAGGTGGCTACTGGGGTTAACTCAAAACTTGACCTCTAGTTGGCTTTTCTTACCGTCTTAGCTGTAAACCAGTCTATTCATTTGGTGAATACTTCCTCCCCTTCAAACTCTCTGTCCCCTATTATTGTTTCCAGTTAATATCTAGTTTAACAGAGAAGTAGTGTGGTGCTTTGGAAAGAAACTGGAGCATGGTATCAGTAGACTAGAATCTAGTCACTCGATTAAAAGTCCCCATTTCCACAGCCAATCAGGGATGCAATTGGCCAGGACCGGAATGCAGGATGTAGAACTCCAATTTTTCCACGCTTCACTGCCGTATCATATAATGCAGAGCCTGACTTCCTCAGCTTCCCTGAGCTTCACTTCCCTCATTTGTACACATAACTTCCTTAATAATATCTACCTTATAGGTGGTCGTGAAGATTAAATGACATGTAGGGCCCATAATATAGTGCCTGGCCGTGGTTTGCCCCTAACATTTTTTATCACTACTTACAAAAATTACTTGGCTCTATGGCTGCACATGGTAGGTGCTCAAATGAATATTTTACTACACCTCTTATGGGCTGAATTGTGTCCCCCTCAAAATTCATGTTGAAATCCTAACGCCCACTACCTCAGACTGTGACTGTATTTAGAGATGAGATCTTTAAAGAGGGAACAAATTTAAAATGAAAACTGTAAGGTGGGCCACAGTCCAGTATGATTGGTGTCCTTATAAGAAGAGAAAATCTGGACACAAACATGCACGGAGGGAAGACCATGTGAAGTCACAGGGAGAAGATGGCCACCTGCAAGCAAAGGAGAGAGATCTCAGAAGAAACCAACCCTTCATCTTGGACATCTAGCCTCCAGAACTATGAGAAAATAAATTTCTGTTGTTTAAGTCACTCAGTCTGTAGTACTTTGTAATGGCAGCCCTAGCAAACTAATGCCACACATACACATTGTACCTTTTAAACTGGTGGACAGAGGGCTTCCTCATTCTGCTGACTAGAACCTGCTTCTTGGCCTGTAGTCCTATGCTCTCCAAGTCGAAGTCTCAACTAAAAGGCCCAAGGATGCTGGGCCTGCTGGCCTGACCAGGCTGCCTTAGAGAGCATGTTGGCTCTTGGCTGCCAAAGTGAAGTCAGCCAGCAAAGCAAGATTCTTCTCCTCTGAAGTGACTGATGACTTGCCCACCAGAAGTGCTTGTCACGGACCAAGGAGAGAATGCATCACTCATCGTGGTCCATTCCTGTGGTGCTTTCTGGCTGCATGGGGAGGGAAGGGCAGGTGGGTGTGCGGTGTTGGATGAAGAAGCGGAGGAAAAGAGCTGCGTCTGTGCTGACCCTGGTGTTCTCTGTCCCAGGACAGTGGAGAAAGAGGACAGAGAAATAGTTTGAGGTGGGAGGAAGGAGGAGAGGGGACTGATGTGAAATTCAGGACACTTTCCAACCCCAGAAGCGGAGAACTGTGTCTGTGGATCAGCGCGGTCTGGAATCCCAATGTTTTGGGGGTGCTGGGGGAGTACTATGTGTCAGGAGACTCCGGGAGGATCGCACGCAGCCCCCCAAGGCCATCTGTAGAGGACGGCCGCCCCGGGCGGACAGGGCAGTGCGGGCGAGCGGGCGCGCACCCGACACGTCCTGGGGCACTGCCCCCTCCGGGCGCGCGCCCGCCCCCGCCCCACCCCGCCCCTGCCCCACGCCGGGCTCAGTGGACCCGGCGCCTGGAGCCACGCACGGCCCCCTCCGCGAGCCGGGACCCCCGGCCGCGCGCGCCCCGAGCCCCGCGCCCCGTCCCCGCCCGGCGGGCGCGCGCGCTGGCTCCCGCTCCCGCTCCCGCTGGCGGCGGCGGCGGCGGCGGCGACGGGGATTGTTTTTGTTGTCGCTGAGGCCGGAAGAGCCGCGGGAGCCGGGTCCCTGTCCCCGGGCCCGGCGCCGCCGCCGCCCCCTGCCCAGCGCCCGCGTCTCCGCGGCGCCCCCCCCAGCGCCAATATTCCGGAGATCAAGCGTTACGCGGCGGCGGCGGCGGCGGCGGCGGCGGCGGCGGCGGCGGGGCCCGGAGCGGGAGGCGCCGGGGACCGGGGCGAGGCGGCCCCCGCCGCCGCCATGGAGGCGCTGGGACCCGGTGAGGAGCGCGCTCGGGCCGGGGCCGGGATCGGGGCCCGGGACGGGTGGCCGGGCGGGACCGTCGCTCCCCGTCGCCCCCATAGGCTCGCGCGTCCCTGGGCTCGGGCTGTCAGGCCTCGGGGACTGGGAGCTGTGCCCCGTTGCACAAGGCGGAGGGAGCTGACCCGGGCCTCGGGAGGCGGGGACCGCGCCCCAGCCTGGAGAGATGAGCCAGATCTCGAGGTCTAAGGGACGGAGGCCCAGGAAGGTGACCCGAGTCCCCAGGTAGAGGGGAGAACTGACCCAACCTCAGGAGGTGGTCTGTCCTCCAGGGTTGAGGCGAGGCCAGTTTGGGCCTCAGAAGGGACGATCTGTGCCAGGTGCTCAGCGGAGGCCTGGTCTGGAGCTGAACGGGAAGGACCCCCAGCCACTACCAGGGGTATTGTTGGTTTGGGGCCGCACCCCTATTTTTCTTTGCCCTGGCAGACGGTCTAACGCTCTCAGATAAGGAAGAAGGAGAACTTCCCGCAGACACTTCTCATGATCCGCAAAGACGAAGGGGCAAAGTATCCACCTTTTCTTGAAGGCTCTGAAGTCTCTATATGGTCCTGTCTGTCACTCTGTGCGACAGTCCCAGAGTGGTCTGGGCTAGCACTTAATGACAGGCTAGTTACCGGCTAGCCGGCTCCAGCACAAGCTTTAATGCCCCAAGTTCTCTTCTAATTGGGTTATGGGTGGTTGTGAGGATCAAATGAAGAAGAAAGTCCTTTGGAAACTAATTCCCCATCTTTGGAACGGCCTCTGGTTATCTCCCCCACTCGGCACAAACCAGAGGCACCATTCCAGGTTGTAACAAATGCCCTGCAGATTGGGACCTGGTGCACCCACCTCAAACCCCAACAGGTTTCTAATGCCTTGGCTAAGTAAGGCAGAGTTTAGGGCCTGTGATAGAATTAACTTTAATATCAAAACTTAACTACATAGTGGACTCAGTTGTAGAGCATTTTAGGTTTTTCAGTGCATAGAAAATTTTGTTTACCATTTGAATTTGGAAAGTTTGAAGGTTTGTTTACTTAGAACTTTTTTACGTAGCCGAATGATTAAACTCCACCTTAGCTTGCTGCTTAAAGTATTTTTAAAAACCTGCATAATCAAATTTCATAGGCCTTTTAAAAATAAATTGGTTTTGTCACATTAATATTATTTGATGAACCTCAGCGTAAGTATTATGCTGGGTCACTTCACCTATGCCCCCCAGCTAAAGGCGTGATCAGGTCTTTAGGAATGTAACAGACTTCTATTCAAATCCAATCTAGTAATTTAATAGTCGTATAACCTTGCACAAATTACTTAATTCCTTCGAACTTTCGTTTCCTCATCTATAAAATGAGGGTAATAATAATTGTGTGCCGCAAGATTGTTGTGAGGATGAAATCAGATAATGTATGTGAGAAGTCTTACTGTAGAGCCTGATACATTGTAGATACTCAACAAATGTTTCTTCCTGCCCTGGTAGTAATTCATAATAGAAGCAACTGTTGCATTTATGAGCTGATATTGCGAGAGACTATGTAACTGTGTGTACAACTGCATTTCACGGAAAAGATCAACCTGGTGGTGTTAGGAGCGTCCCAGGGACTCCTTTTTGTTTGTTTGTTTGATTTTGGCTTTTGCAGGTTTGAGGACTTATCAGTTCACCCAGGATTGTGCAAAATTAATTCTCACTAACCACATCTATATGACACAAACGAATAAACCGAAGTGTTACATAGATCTTTTCCGTTGACTGGACTATTTTCTTGTCTGCTCTCTGGCAAAGTCCTTTTTCGTGTCCTGGTTCTTTGGAAACCCAATTAATAACAAGAAGCTGCTTGCTGGGGCCAGCTGCGTGGCTGAGTGGTTGGGTTCACGCGCTCTGCTGCGGCGGCCCAGGGTTCGGATCCTGGGCGTGGACATGGCACCGCTCATCGGGCCACGTTGAGGCGGTGTCCCACATCCCACAACTGGAAGGACCTGCAACTAAGATATACAACTGTGTATGGGGGGGTGGGAGGGGAGATAAAGCAGAAGAAAAGAGAAGCTGCTTGCTGAGCAGAGAATCAGAGCAAAGGATGTTGATAGTTTTGTGGGGTAGTTCATCCAGGCTGTTTTAGAACCTGGCGAAGCTTTTCTGCTTCATTGTTAAAGCACACCCATCTGGTGCCTTGTGCTCTCCTCATTTGAACCATCCTTGAAGCATTCTTAGTCTTGCTCTCCTCTCCCTCACCCCTTTCGGTTTCTGACAATAATAACTTGGAAATATGTTTAATTAGATTGCTATTTATTTTGGTTATATTAATGATAACTTTTATTTTTACAGTTCTTTATAGTTTGAAAAGTGCTTTCATAGCTCTTAGCTCATTTGAGCCTCTGTAGGGTAGGCAAGGCAGCTATTATCCCCATTTTACAGATGAGAAAAAAGATTCAGAGAGTTCAAGTGAGTTCATCGAGGTCTGAAGGCTGATTGGTGAAATGAGGATGAGTCTGGGTCATCCAACTCCTAGTCTAATGCCCTCCTCTTCATTTAAGTCTGACTTCATCCGGTCTACGTTGAATCTTACTTGTTTCCTTTTCGGAAGATGTAATTTTCTAACTTTGTCACCAAATTTTGGAGATGCCCCCACTATGAAGCCCAGGAACCTTTGATCACTGACTGTAACATTTATGCAAGTACAATCATAATAGCTAACATTTATTGAGTGCTTACTATTAAGAGGCACTGTGTTAAGCCTTTTATATATATCATCTCGTGGGATCCTCACGATAGCCTTATGAGATAGATGCTGTTGTTACCACACCTGCCCCATTTTATAGATGAGGAAACTAAGCACAGAGAGGCTAAAAAACTGGCCTAGGTCGTGCAGTTACGGAGTGGTAAAACTGGATTGAAACCCAGGCAGTTTGGCTCCAGGGCCTTAGCCATGGTTTCTTAATTCATCATAAGTGGTTTGCTAAATTCAGAGAAACCAGTTTTTGGAATGGAAAATTTTAGAGTATAGTTTTCTAAATAAATCTTCTAAATTTGTTATAAGAAATGGTCACTCACCCTCCAAATTTTCTCTCTTGCCAAGGAAAAGAAACACATTTACTTTTTCCACTTCTTAATGCGTTTTCTTTCATTTCTTCTGCTTCTGTCTCTTTGGCATCAAGTACTTCAGAGAGAGAGAGAGAGAGAGATACCATAGGACTGTGATGTGTATCTGGGAAAAAAAGGCACAGGCCTGGGAGTTAGGAGACCTAGATTCTAGGCATGATTTAAAATCAAAGTCATATGTCCTTGTGCATGTCATTCGATCCAAATTTCTGTTTCCAAGTTTCTATCATAAAGCTGGATTTATGATACAATGATTGCTTAAGTGTATCTTGGAATAGGCAGGGCTGACTTATCCGTATGATTTAATTGAGTTAATTCAGTATGGCTTTTACCTCTTACCTTGATTGTAAATATATCATCACACCCAGAGTAGATCCCCTTGTACATAGAAATGGAGTCAACTCCCAGCAATTATAATATTTTTAGTATAAATTTTTTGCTTTAATGAAAAATAATTGACAATTCTCGGGTTTTAGTAATGGCTGGAATTCAGTTTAGTTTCTATCTGGAATGGCTACAAGGATTATTGGTACTGTCCAGCTCAACATTTATTGAATTCCTACAATGTGCTAGTCATTGAATTAGGTACTGAGGAGGTAACAATGAACCAGAGGTCCATTTCTTCTAAGAGTTTACAATCTAGTGGAGGAGACAGAGTAATTAACATGTTGTTTCTATGTACTTGTGCTAAGTGCTTCCTTGTACAGAGGGTCTTGAGAACACAGAGGATGCATCCTACAGTCTAGGAGATTCCAGCAAAGCTTTCCAAGGAGGTCACACCTGACCTGTGTTTTGAAGGATGAGTAGAATTTAGAGGAAGAGTGAACAATGAATTTAATATGTGAAAATATTTTCAGTACTTTAATAATTAGTGTATAGTGATCTAACACAAATTTCATTAAAGAGTTTGCTTTGATTTTCCTAAGTGACGTTGGACTGGAACAACTTCTTGCTTCAAAGTTTCTCTCCTTAGTGAACTGTCTTTGTTCTCGGCGAAATGCTGTTGCAATAAGAGAACCTGTTGTAACTTTCCATTGGAATCACAGTCCATTTTACTCAACACTTATTCATAGCAGAAAAGAAGTTTATTTTCCAGACCAGTGTTCACTTAACATTATCATTGAGAAGGAGTAAGGTTTTCTGTAGACAAATATTTCCCAAACTGTTTCCCCAAATCCATATCTGCTGAATATTGATAGATGTTTGATTTTAAAAGGAGAGAGAGAGAGTTCTGGACAAACATAAGTTGGGTAAATGATGAGTTAAAGTTAAGCAGGTTTATTTATTACATGACTTGTTGGAGAATTTAATACGATAATGTATAAGGTAATTTTAAGAAGGGGAAGAGAATATGCAGTTTCTTTAACTTATGGTATCTTTTGTGTGTGTGTGTGTGTGTGGAATATCTTGTGAACCATGAATGGAATAATTTGGGAAGACTGCTCTGTCTATACCAGAGTTTCTCAACCTTAGCACTACTGATATTTTGTACTGGATACTTCTTTGTTGTGGGGGGCTGTCCTGTGTGTTGTAGGATGTTGAGCTGTATCCACGGCCCCTACCCACTATGTCAGTAGCACCCCCCCCCCAAGTTGTGACAACCAAAAACGTCTCCAGACATTTGCCACATGTTTTCTGGGGGACAGAATCTCCCCCAGGTTGAGAACCGCTGGTCTAGACTGTAGGTTCCTTGAGGGCAGAGGCTCTGTTTTTTTCCTGAGTCCCTAGTGCAGGTTAGACATGTAATAAACGAATAAATGTTTGTTGAATAAATAAACTAGACCTGCTGATCTATTGTCCAGATTCTAAAAAATATCAGGTTATAAACAAGAAAGTGTATCATTATTGGTATTGCTTTACTTCTAAATTAGCAGGTAAGTTGATAAATATAGCTGCTGTTTAAGCTCCTCCTGTCTGTACAAACTAAAATAATAAAGGCTAATTTGTGGAGGATTAATGAATCATCTCCACCCTGAATAGGGTGGTGGCCCCCAGAGTTTAGAAGTGGCTTTATTTTAAAATACATATAGTTTTGTAAACCTATCTATAGATCTACTGATGCTCATAGAAGGTTTTATACAATAGCCCACATCTGAGAGGCGTTCATCATACCGTCTAATTTTGATGTCCCCCATATTCAAAATAATAGCCACGTGGCAAAATATTTAGAAATATAGGTCAAAAGACACTCCAAGCTCTTTATATAAGAATATGTTCGGTGAATAATAAAATCTCAATCATTGTAGCTATCATTATCATGATGATGATCATGCAGAGGACATTATCCTTCATGACCGAATAGCACATCAAATGTCTTTCAATCTCTTTAGGACCTCCAGCCAGCCTGTTTCAGCCGCCTCGTCGTCCTGGCCTTGGAACTGTTGGAAAACCAATTCGACTGTTAGCCAATCATTTTCAGGTTCAGATTCCTAAAATAGATGTGTATCACTATGATGTGGATATTAAACCAGAAAAACGGCCTCGCAGAGTTAACAGGTAAGGATTAGAAAGAGTAGACTTCATTGTATTTAAATGCATACAATTTATGATGTATCATATTCTCTAAATTCTTTCAACATGAAGGCTTTATTTTTCTCTAAGATGGTGAGTTTCTTAATAGCAGGTTTGCTGTCTCATACATGGGTATCCTCCACAGATTCTGGCAGGGTGCTGGATACGTCACTGTTCAATCAGTAAATATTTATTGAATGAAGAAGAAAGCTCACTCTTTCATTATAAAGACATTAATCTCTATGGGAAACAGAACTGTCTGGAAATTCAAATTTTATTAAGTGGTGGTATTAGACATGAGAAAAATATAAGTGAAAGACAGAAGAATCATCTTGGAGTATTGAAAAAAGTAAGCTCAGAGAGAAGATCTGTTTAATTCTAGCATTATCCAAGAGTGGTCTAGATTAGATGCTTTAAGCATTGTGGTCTGTATGACAGGAATCTACCAAATGTGACGACATAGTCATGTAGTAGACATTCTTACGGTGCGCTGAGAACACCCGCTTTCCTTTTCTCTGTTTCCACACTGTGATATTCAAGCAGTCCTTCATCTTAAGATTCTTGCTTTTCTAAGAGTGTCCTTGCTGTTAAGTGAAATGTTTTATGCTGCTTGATTTTTTTTCTCATTATAGATCAATAATTTGGCTTTCTGGTACAGTTTAGTCTCCTGCAGGCCCATAATGGTTTGGTTGTTGTATAACTGGGGTCGATTGTAATAGAAGTGGTGTACATAGCTAACATTGATCCGTTCAACAAATATTTTCTTGGGTGCTTGCTATGTGCCATGCATTGTTCCATGCTCTAGGAATACAACGTGAACAAAACAGGCAAAAGTTCTTACCCCTGAAGAGCTTAGATTCTAATGGGGGAAAAGACTGAAAATAAATGAATAAGCAAACAAAACATATTACTTGTTAGTTGGTGATAAGTGCTATGAAGAAAAATAAAACGGGTAGAAGATAGGGAAGGGGGTGGGGGTGAGCCACTGAGATATTATATATATATTACATCTATATATAAGATGATATAAATTATAGCATATTTGTGTGCTCTAGAGAGGAAAAATTCGATGATTCAGGAGAGAGGAAAATTCCTGGAGTGATATGCATGAGCACACCAGAGTAAGTAGGCTTACATGACAAGCACTGTCCTAATTACTCTGTGTATACTTATTTGCTTATACAGCAAACTTCTATGGTAGGTATTATGATTATCATAATTTTACAAATGAAGAAATAGATATGTGAGAGATTAAGTAACTTGCCCAGGGTCATACAGCTCTGCCACTTAATCATTGTGTGACCAGGGGTAAGTTCCTTACCCATTCTGAATTTTTATTTTTTCTTTTTAATATGAGGGCAATAAGCATTGCCCTACTTATCTCACAAGATTGTTGTGGAGATTTAATGAGAATAGAGGTGAAAACATCTCTTCACTGCAAAACTCTTTATGGTTGTATTTTAAGAATGTAAGATGATGGGGCCAGTCCGGTGGTGCAGCGGTTAAGTGCGCACATTCTGCTTTGGTGGCCCGGGGTTCGCTGGTTCAGATCCCGGGTGTGGACATGGCACTGCTTGGCAAGCCATGCTGTGGTAGGCATCCCACATATAAAGTAGAGGAAGATGGGCACGGATGTTAGCTCAGGGCCAGTCTTCCTCAGCTAAAAGAGGAGGATTGGCAGCAGATGTTAGCTCAGGGCTAATCTTCCGCAAAAAAAAAAAAAAGAATGTAAGATGAGAAATTACCCTTCCAGTAGAAAAATGTACAGTTAGTTCTTAAGTTAGATTTTTTAAATTGAGAATATATGATACTACATTTCTCCATCCATTTTCTTCAGTTGTGTGATTTGGTTTGAAAACGTGACTTTCTCTCAGATTCCATTTGTAGTAATATTCATACCTTACCTAGTTGTGATCTGTCTGTCTTAAGCTGTATACTCTAGTATTCCTACGACTACACTTATTTCAGAGCCTGCATACAGGGCCTGGCATCCATGCAGGAACACTTACATAAAGCTATGCATGCTTGATTGAGAGAAAGGCTTTCATTCTAAGGAGAAAGAAACTACATCGCTAATCTTTATAGAATGAGGATATTTTACATCATTCCCTTCTCTACACTGCTTAGGAGTACTTTGGAATAAAACAAGTTAGTGTGCAGAATAATAAATTACCAGCATTGGTCAAAGGGGTTGACTTATTCCTTTGAGTATGATGCATCTTAGATTAATTGATCTTCAGATTTCTGAATTTCTGCCCACTCTCTTTTCCAAAACCAGTATACTTCAAAAACGATGTTTATTTGCTAATAGACTTATCATCATTCACTTATGAACATGCCAAACTTCGATACCTAAGATAGGTTATTCTTATAAGGCTGTGTTTATCCTAGGAGAGGATTTTGGAAAGCAGGAGTTTGAGAGGATGCGGTAAATTTTGTGCTCTCTTTCCTTTTATTCCCCTTTCTTTTGGTTTATCATCTCCTAGCTGCTTTTGTTTACGTGTCACCACCATTCTTCAGTTAACTATTTTTTGAATTATTTGAGTCAATTTTAATTTTGACCCTTACTTTTTCTAAGGAGTGTTGAGCTGAAGTAGCTGAGTAAAGTATGCTGATGATTTCCTCACTGTTACCATTTCTCAAAGCTAACCTCCACTGTCTCCATTCCTGTTAAGGGAGGTAGTAGATACAATGGTGCGGCACTTCAAGATGCAAATATTTGGTGATCGGCAGCCTGGCTATGATGGCAAAAGAAACATGTACACAGCACATCCACTGCCAATCGGACGGGATAGGGTAAGTGTTAACGGCAACAAATATTTATTTGACTTAGGTCATTTAGTGGTAATTTGTAGGAAAAAAATGTTTTCCTTTCTAAGAACAATTCAATTCTAAGAGCTGTCTCTCCTAGGGGTGATAGATTTGTTATTCTGTCTATATTCTCTTGTCCCTTAGTTAATCAGTAATTGGAGATGAGATGAGCATTAGCATTTAGTTGATTATGTCATCTTTACATATATTCCCAAATTTGCACATTATTTAAGTGCTACCTGAGTCTGAACAATGGAGTTTCTGTAAATTATAGAATATTATAAAGTACCCACTTATGAAAATATTCATCATACCACAGTAACTTTATTTTTTTTTTGAGGAAGATTAGCCCTGAGCTAACATCTGCCATCAATCCTCCTCTTTTTACTGAGGAAGACTGGTCCTGAGCTAACATCCGTGCCCATCTTCCTCTACTTTATATGTGGGACGCCTACCACAGCATGGCTTGCCAAGTGGTGCCATGTCCACACCCAGGATCCAAACTGGGGAACCCCAGGCCGCTGAAGTGGAACATGCAAACTTAACCGCTGCCCCACTGGGCCAGCCTCCCCCAGTAACTTTTTAAAATGTTCGTTTTTAAAATTAGAAAAGCAATACATATGTATATACTCATTATAAACTTATTCAGGCAATCTAGAAATGCAGTAGTTTCCTGCCTCCCCACCTGCCTGCACCCCTCAATCCCATTTTCCTTTTCAGAGGATGCTGCTGTAATAGTTTAGTATGTATCCTTTCAGATATTATGTGAATTAGCTATTTATGCATATGTTTATGTATAGTCTTATCTGTTTGCATATTGTTCTAGGATTTATTTTTTCATTTAACGATGTGTCTGGGAGATCTTTCCATTTCTGTACATTTAAATCTACCTTATTTTTTTTAATTCAGATATTTTTATTGTGGTAAAGTATACATAGCATAAAATTTACTATTATAACCATTTTTAAGGGTACAGTTCAGTGTCATTAAGTATATTCACATTGTTGTATAATCATGATCACTGTCCGTTTCTAGAACTTTTTCATTATCCCAAACTAAAACTCTGTGCCCATTATAAATAATAACTCCCCATTTCCTTCTCCCCCACTCCCTGGTAACCACTATTATACTTTCCGTCTCTATGAATTTATCTGGCTTATTTCACTTAGCGTAATATTTTCAAGGTTAAACCATAGTGTAACATATACCTTGTTTTTAAACTATTCCATAATATTCAATATTAAATTATTCCCCTATTGCTGGACAGATAGGTTGTTTCCAATGTTTTACAATTATAGAAAGTGTTAAAATAAATATCCTTATACATATACTATGTTGAATATTGCTCGGATCTTACTCTCAGGCTTTGTAAATATATGTGTATATGTGTTTTTCCTTAGGTTGATATGGAAGTGACCCTTCCAGGTGAGGGTAAAGACCAAACCTTTAAAGTGTCTGTTCAGTGGGTATCAGTTGTAAGTCTTCAGTTGCTTTTAGAAGCTTTGGCCGGGCACTTAAATGAAGTCCCAGATGACTCTGTGCAAGCACTTGATGTTATCACAAGACACCTTCCCTCCATGAGGTTAGTACGTTCGGTTGAGTTCTTTGCCATAAATGTCAGACTTCTTTTTGGCGGGTTGCATTGGAACCATTGAAAGTTTTCTGCATAAGTCATAGTTCAAACTTGGTTCAGTTTACAAAGTTGAGAGTGAAATGAAAGACCTTTCAAGTTTTTATTGTGAAACATACAAACTCTTTTTTCTTTAGGTACACTCCAGTGGGTCGTTCCTTTTTCTCACCTCCTGAAGGTTACTACCACCCTCTGGGAGGGGGCAGGGAGGTCTGGTTTGGCTTTCATCAGTCTGTGAGACCTGCTATGTGGAACATGATGCTCAATATTGATGGTAGGATGGAGCTCTCTTTACCCTTTACTGTTTGGGCTCTTTTTTTTCGGTCTTTCCCTTTCCCTGAAGCTAAGTATCCTTCCTTTCTGTTTGTTAGTATCTGCAACTGCTTTCTACCGGGCCCAGCCTATCATTGAGTTCATGTGTGAGGTTTTAGACATTCAGAACATCAATGAACAGACCAAACCTCTAACAGATTCCCAGCGTGTCAAGTTTACCAAAGAAATCAGAGGTAGGTATTGGCATTGCTGTAGTCCTGGAGAGGCCGCTCGGCACGGTGCAAGGAGCATGGTCTTGGAGTCAGTCAAACACGCCTGGGCTTCCATCCCACCCCAGCCACTTCTATCAATGGGACCTTGAGCAAGTTACTTAACCACTTCAGTGAGCCTTAGTTTATTCATCTCTAGGGTAAAGTTAATAATATATATCTTATAAGGTTATTGTAAGAATTAAATGCAGGGGCCGGCCCCGTGGCCGAGTGGTTAAGTTCGCGTGCTCTGCTTCAGCGGCCCAGGGTTTCACCAGTGCAAATCCTGGGCGCAGACATGGCACCGCTCATCAAGCCATGCTGAGGCAGCATCCCACATGCCACAACTAGAAGGACCCACAACTAAAAATGCACAACTATGTATCGGGGGGCTTTGGGGAGAAAAAGGAAAAGTAAAATCTTAAAAAAAAAAGAATTAAATGCAGTTAGATGTATAAAGCTTCTGGCACAGTACCTGGCACATATCAGGCACTAAGTAACCCTTACCCACTTAAAAACTTTCATTTTAATAAAATGGCACGAGTTCATTTATTCTCCTTTTGAAATTTCTTTTCTTCTTTACTTGTTATTAGCTATTTTCTCTCACTAGAATATAAGCTTCGTTAGGCCTGTCTCTGGACCTGGTAATAAGTGACAGGACGTAGTTGACACTTAGTAGATATTTTTTGAATGAATTAATGAATTAAAGTAGGTTGCATATCTTAAGTCATCTGGGTTCTAGTTTTTTCTGCTCAGCTGAGGCTCTTTGCCTTACATGATGAAATTGTTACTATATCCTTGCAACTTTGGTCCTGTACAATGTCAGGGCTTTCTGAAGACAACATTTGAACCTGTTTTTGTCACTATGATTTTAATTAATACTGATGTTTTGACTTTTTTTTTTAACTTCAGGTCTTAAAGTTGAGGTGACCCACTGTGGACAGATGAAACGAAAATACCGAGTTTGTAATGTGACTAGACGGCCAGCCAGTCATCAAACGTATGTTAACCACATCTAAAATGATACCACTACATTTTTGGTAACAGAGGAAGCTACTATAATCATCTGAGAAATTGGTATCCCATGTTGTGATTTTCAAAATCACCAAGATCAGTTTTAAGCACGAAACCTTTAAGAAATGTTTAAATATTTTTGATAGAGATATTTATAAAACATATTTCTTGCCTTTAATTCATTTCACTTCTTAAACAGAGTATGCTCAACATACATCAACTTTTATATAATGATGCAGAGTCATCATTATAAGCATCATTTGTGATACTGTTGTAATTCTCAATGCATGGCCCAAAGGGTCTGTTAAGGCCTCTCAGTCACATAAGGCTGTCATGGGAAGATTTGCTTTGTGATTTGTTTGGAATTTTCTCCCTCCATTTGTAGCTAGCTGCCCGTTCTTCCAGCTCTCAGTGTGTCTGGCATGCCTCCAGCGGCACGCTCATTTCCTCTTCGTCAATCTCATTTTTCTAATCACCCAAATTCTAATTGACTGTGAACTCTGCCCAGTGAGATAATATATATGAAAGTGCTTTTAAAATTACTATATATGTAGTCTTATTCTTGTAATCAAGATCTTTAAACTCATGTCAGACAAACAACATGGGCTCTTCTACGTAGAGAGCATGACCTTAAATATATAAACTTGACATGATTTTAGTTAGTCAGAAGTCTTTTGTTTGTATGTTTGCTTATATTCCAGTCTGACTTTGTTGTAAATCCATGTTCTCAATTTTTAAATCTTAATGTGAATCAAAATCACCTGGAGGGCTTTGTTCTAGATAGTTGAAGTTTTTGGGTGACCTCTGGATAAATGTGTATTCAGTCTGATTTGAATAAATTCTTCCATATCGACTCATATAAATGAATTCATTACATGAATTTCTTGAGTTATAAAATGATATTCCATGTATTCTTCATATTCATATTATACCATTTTAACATATAACATTATAACATTCAACATTACAATGTTGACTTTATTCTCTAGGGAAAAAAAAGTTACCAAAACCTTGTGAAGTCACTATTGGGAACTGTAGTATTTGTTTCAAGAAGAACTTTGTCTTTTTCATTATTTAATTACTTCACATAACCCTGTAAAAATAGTTATGTTTATAGACCTGTATAATCTTTGCATGAGAGTTAAAAGCACATAGATTTAAATATCACACAGCTGATACTCACTGCGTTGTTACTTTGTGGGGCTGTGACAGTTAAGAAAGCAAGATTAAAGTTATTATTTTGCCAAGTATTTGAGATAATTTGCTCACTGGAAGAACCAAATAAAGAATCTCTTCAATGATGCTCCCCAATTTATACCAAATATTCTGGCGCACTCTCAATTTCATGTATTTGGTCTGATTGCCTTCAGATCTACATATATTTGTCCTAGTTTGGGGATCTGAAAATGTGACCCGTAACTGTGCTACACTCATTTTACAAAAGTTCTAGAAGGGCCCACAACAAAGAATATACAACTATGTACTGGGGGGCTTTGGGGAGAAAAAGGAAAAAATAAAAAAATAATAAATAAATAAATAAATAAATAAAAAGTTCTCTTAAGCAAACAAAGCTCCCATGTGGATGACTCAGGATCCTTATTTGAATTTAAACATCTGTAAGAAGCCAGCCAGTAAGAGATTGTCTTTGTATCTGTGGGTGTTAACTGACTGCTAGGGAGGCTCTGCATTTTCTGGTTCTGCAGCTTCTTCTTGTTTTAAATTCTTTTTAAATTTTAATTTAAAGTTTTTCTCATCCTAGCTTCAACAAACATGGAAAATTCCAACAGAATCACTGTTCTGATTAAAGAATGACTTAATTGAAAATGTTCAAATAAAGATTGACCAGGGGTCGGCCCTGTGGCCGAGTGGTTAAGTTGGCGCTCTCCGCTTCAGCGGCCCAGGGTTTCACTAGTTCCGATCCTGGACACAGACATGGCACCGCTCATCAAGCCATGCTGAGGCGGCATCCCACATAACACAACCAGAGGGACCTACAACCAAGAATATACAACTATGTACTGGGGAGCTTTGGGGAAAAGAAGAAGAAGAAAAAAAAGAAGATTGGCAACAGATGTTAGCTCAAGTGCCAATATTTAAAAAAAAAAAAAAAAAGAACCTTGGGGCTGGCCCCATGGCTGAGTGGCTAAGTTCACGTGCTCCGCTTCAGGGGCCCAGGGTTTCGCTGATTCGGATCCTGGGCGCCGACATGGCAGCGCTCATCAGGCCATGCTGAGGGGGCATCCCACCTGCCACAACCAGAAGGACCCACAACGAAAATACACAACTGTGTACCTGGGAGCTTTGGGGAGAAAAAGCAGAAAAAAAGAGAAAGATTGGCAACAGTTGTTAGCTCAGGTGCCAATCTTTAAAAAAAAAAAAAGAACCTCACACCCAAGTATACACTCCTCCCAGCATCATCATTTTAAAAAAAAAAAGGGGGGCCAGCCCAGTGGCACAGAGGTTAAGTGCACATGTTCCGCTTCGGCACCTGGGGTTTGCCAGTTCGGATCCTGGGTGCGCACATGGCACGACTTGGCAAGCCATGCTGTGATAGGCGTCCCACATATAAAGTAGAGGAAGCTGGGTACAGATGTTAGCTCAGGGCCAGTCCTCCTCAGCAAAAAGAGGAGGATTGGCAGCAGATGTTAGCTCAGGGCTAATCTACCTCAAAAAAAGAAAAAAAAAGATTGGCCTTTGTTTTCTAAGTGACTAATCAAGATAGAAAATGTTAGTAGGTATTTGCTTGTTTGAAAAAAAGAACTTGAAGAAATTTCTAAAAAGACATTCTCTCCTATAGTTTTCCCTTACAGCTAGAAAATGGTCAAGCTATGGAATGTACAGTAGCTCAATATTTTAAGCAAAAGTATAGTCTGCAGCTGAAATATCCCCATCTTCCATGTCTCCAAGTGGGACAAGAACAAAAGCATACGTACTTGCCACTTGAGGTAAGCTAAACTCAATTTCCTTTTCCAATCTGCCAATCTCTTGAATGAGTTAAAAAAAAAAAAAAGTCGTGTTCTCAGCTAGTGGTAGAATTCAGTATTAATTTCTAAAATATTTTTGGCAGTTAACTTCATTATATAACAGAATTTTGGAGGTTTTTTTTTTTCTGTTTTTGGAAATGGAAGATGTAAGATGCAGTTTGACAAAGGCTTAAGGTATAGAAGCCCATTGCACAAACTAATTTCTCTTTGCCCCTTGGTAGGTCTGTAATATAGTGGCTGGACAGCGATGTATAAAGAAGCTCACAGACAATCAGACTTCCACAATGATCAAAGCCACAGCAAGGTCTGCTCCTGACAGACAGGAAGAAATCAGTAGACTGGTCAGTAAGGCATGGTCTTTAAGAAAGCTCGCTTTAAGATGAAAAAACAAAACAATAGAAAACTCCTGATGGGACACGGTTACTCTTTGGTTTTTATATATGCAGGCTTTCCTGTCCTTTAGGTGAAGAGTAACAGCATGGTGGGTGGACCTGATCCATACCTTAAAGAATTTGGTATTGTTGTCCACAATGAAATGACAGAGCTCACAGGCAGGGTACTCCCAGCACCAATGCTACAATATGGAGGCCGGGTAAGCTTCTTATTTTATTCACCAAGCTTCTTCCAACAACCAGTCAAAAAGAGAATAATCCAGGGTTTTTCCGCTACACCACTACACTGAATTTGCCCATAGTTTTGCTCATTATCGCTTTTTGTCTTTTGGCTAATACCAAATAGAGTTCTGTTTATCCCCTCATCAACCTTAAAATGGCCTTAGATTGTAATGTCTTTTCTCTTTTCTTTTGTTTCTTTTTTGTTTTTGTTTTTTTAAAGAATAAAACAGTAGCCACACCCAACCAGGGTGTCTGGGACATGCGAGGAAAGCAGTTTTATGCTGGCATTGAAATTAAAGTTTGGGCAGTTGCTTGTTTTGCGCCTCAGAAACAATGTAGGGAAGATTTGCTAAAGTGAGTATCTTCGTATTTTCAGCTTAGTAATATCCCTTCCAGATATGAAAATACCATCTTTATGTGAATGTGCTGTGTGCACTGGCCCTAAATCCCTGACTCCTATAGTGACACCATCTGGCTATAGGAAAAAGACCTTGTGTTATAGTAAATTGCAAACGTGGGAATTACATTAAGAATCTGACTCAGCTTCCTTACATTTAAAGCAGAAATTTCTGACTAACAAGGCTGAAGCAGTGCTCGTTGGCAAATTCTTGGGTTCTTAGTGAAGCTTCCTGTGGTATTAATTGTATCTTTTCAGCTAAGATAAAAACTAGTTCATTTTTAATCATTGTAATTTACCAGCAAGCTTGTTTTACTCGAGGGTCACTGACTGAGATGATTGGTTCACGTCTTACAGATGCAGCTATCTATATAAAGACAGTTAATGAGAAGGGTGGAGAAATTAAGGCAGGAAAAGGGAACTGGGATGAAAGAAAGGAATCCTACCAAATATTGGCAAACGCGCAAAAGGAATTGCTCTGAAACCTTTATACGTAGATTGAAGTGACTTCTCAAATCCAAAATTTAAAACTTTATGATGAATTTTGCTTTAAGTGATGATTTCTTTTGATAGTGTTATTGCATCAGATTTGTTACAAGTTTGAATGTAATCCTCAATACGCTGATTTTGTGACAATGTGTTTCTGTGTTCTCAGTTGAACACAACCTTACCCAGCTATTCTTGTGTCAAGCTTACCAGAACACGTTACCTGAAATTTTGACCTTACTTCTCTTCAGTCCAGTATACTAACTTGAATGTTTAAAAAAATCTTTGGACAAGAATGCTGTTCTAGTCACTGGGGCCCAGCTGAGGCATAATTATTTAAAAATTCAAAATGATAATCTGATATCTTAGTAATACAGATTCTTGTGCATTATAATTGCACTGATACATCTGCCAGTCTATTTTTGGCAACCAAAGATTTTTTTTATTTGTTTCTAATTTTGGCTAAGAATTTGCAGAACTGAAAGAAGTATCTTAAAGGGAAATAAATGCTAAGAATGTACTCTGAAATGAAAGCACTGTGCCACTGGGTCTGTTTTGACAGGAGTTTCACTGACCAGCTCCGTAAAATCTCTAAGGATGCAGGAATGCCCATCCAGGGTCAGCCATGTTTCTGCAAGTATGCACAAGGTGCAGACAGCGTGGAACCGATGTTTAAACATCTGAAAATGACCTATGTGGGCCTACAGCTAATAGTGGTTATCTTGCCCGGGAAGACACCAGTATATGGTATGGACCCTTTTAATGTTGAATGAGCCATGATTTCAAGTAGCAGGTAGAACAGTCAGGATAAGCTGGGTTAAGCTGCACTCAAAACAACCCCAAGTTCTCAGTGGCTCAAAGCAACAAAGGTTTATTTTTTTACCCCTCTGTGTCCATTGAGGGTAGACTTCAGCCTCTGCTCCATGTCATCGTATCGTTTTCACTCTGAGGCCCAGGGTGGCAGAGCAGTCCCTATTTGGAATGTTGCTGGCCCCAAGGCAGAGAGAAAAGAGAGCTCTGGAGAGTTCTTAACATCTGCAACTATTTGGCCACAACCAGCTGTATGGCCCACCCAACCTGTGCGGGGGATGCGGGAGTGGGGGCCAGGGAATGTGGTGGGAATGCCGGCCAGGGCATACAGTGCACTTCTCATAGTCCCCAAAGCAGAGAGAACTGGAATGTTTGGTGAAAAGCACTTAGGCATATCAGAGTGGGGAAGAATGGGCGAGCCAAGCACTTCCAGAAAAGGAGCTGTGTAGTTTGTATCTATTCTAAGAAGAATGATACAAAGTTCTTTTGGCTATCATCTGAATAACGACTTGGGAATGACAGACCAGCTGTTTGAACTTTACGAAATGTCTTCAACTCTCTCTCTGTTTCTTTTGTTACCTTCTGTATATCTCTAGTATTTAGAGGGGAAAAAAAGGAATAAAGAACCTGAAAATTCAAAGGGCTGGCTTGTGTACTGAGAGGGAGGAGCTGGGGAGACTGATTCCTTTGCCTGACCAGTCCTGTGGGAAAAATAACCTCAAGGGACTGAGTGAGTGGTGGCACGCAGCATTTAAGGCTATAGGAAGTGGGCCAGCTTCAAGGCCTGCAGGAAGAAAGAAGAGTGGAGGGGGAGGGCTGGTTTATCCAAACTGAAAAAAAATTGCCCTGGGGTTTAGCAGATGAAAGGGCCACAGATGAAAAGCATCTAGCATGGTGTACAGTATATAGTAGGCACTCTGTAAATGTTAATGGGTGAGGTTTTTTCCTTACTCTTAGTAATTAGAAGAATATTTAAACATTTTAAAATTAATTAATGAATATATTTTTTTAGCGGAGGTGAAACGTGTTGGAGATACCCTCCTGGGTATGGCCACACAGTGTGTCCAGGTAAAAAATGTGGTGAAGACCTCACCCCAAACCCTTTCCAACCTTTGCCTGAAGATAAATGCAAAGCTTGGAGGAATTAACAACGTGCTTGTACCTCATCAAAGGTAAGATTCTGGACTCTGTTTTTCCCGCTTTTTTATAAAGCTCTAATGATATAATTTTACAGTAAAGCATGCAAATCTCAAATATGCATCTCAGTTACTTTTTCTTATGTATTTATACACTCATGTAACCACCACCCAGGTTAAAATATAGAACATTTCCATGGGGCCAGCCCTGTGGCCGAGTGGTTAAATTTGCATGCTCCACTTCAGTGGCCCAGGGTTTGGATCCTGGGCGCGGACATGGCACCACTCGTTAGGCCATGTTGCGGCGGCATCTCACATGCCACAACTAGAAGGACCCACAACTAAAATATTCAACTATGTACTGGGGGGGATTTGGGGAGGAAAAAAAAAAGCAGGAAAAAAAAAAGAACATTTCCAGCACCTCATCAGGCTTCCTTGTGGCCTGTCCCAATAGATAATCCCCAAAGGTAACCACTATTCTGACCTCTGTCACCATAGATTAGTTTTGCCTGTTTTTGGACTTCATATAAATGGAAGCATACAGTATGTAGTATTTTGTATCTGTCTTCTTTTGCTCAACATTATGTGTCTGAGATTCATTCACGTTACTGTATTAAGTAGTAGTTTATTCTTTTTCATTGTTGTATATTATTTCGTTATAAGCGTATACCACAAAATTTTTATCTATTCTACTATTGATCGATATTCTTGTACCTTCAATATGTACAATTCTTCTTCATTTTTGGTGGACTTAAGTCTTTCTCTTGTGTGTATATCCAAGAGTGAAATTGCTGAGTTGTAGAGAATACATGGATTTAGTATTGAAGGATACTGCCAAATAGTTTTCCAAAGTGGTTGTATCAATTTTTGTTTCCACTGAGAGTTCTAGTTGCTCTATATTCTCACCAACACTTGGTTGTATCAGTCCTTTTAATTTGAGCCATTTTGGTTGGGGGTAATAGTATCTCATTATGGTTTTAATTTGCATTCCCCTGATGACTAATTATTTGAGGACATTTTCATATGCTTCTTGGCTATTTGGACATCTTCTTTTACAATAGGCCCGTTCAGTTCTTTGCCTGTTTCTTAGATTGGGTCGTCAGTCTTTTCATTCATTTGTAGTTTTCTTATCTATTGAGATAATATCTGACTTGTTAACTCTAAAATGTTTTTATGGGAAATTCTGTATGTGAAAGTGCTTTGAAAAGTTAAGTTTAGGGCTGTGGTATTAGTCGTTGCTATACTTGAGAAGAAGATGAAATTGAGTCCCTTACTCTTGCACGTTCATATCACAATTCTCATTTTTGTCCTTGGGTGAAACTTCTAGGTCAATAAATCCTTCCTGCAGCATTGGTAGGTGAGGTATACAGGCCACAGGGGAAATTCACCTAAAGGCTGAAATCGTTTAATTTTACCCCAAACATGTGAGACAGTATAGCATAGTGGCCTAGTGTATACTTCAGGGTCAGACTTCCTGGTTTTGGATTCCAGCTTTACCACTTCCCAGCTGTGGGATCTTGTGCAAGTTCCTTATCCTCTTATGTCTCATTTTTTAAATCTGGAAAACTGAGATAATAATTGTCCCACCCTTATACAATTGTTGTGAGGACTAAGTGGGTTGATACATGTAAAGTGCTTACTATGGTGGCTGGTACATAGTATATGTAAGCTGTTACTATGTTATATATATGTATATTATAAATACATCTTTGCTGTTATGTTGCTTTGTGCCAGGTCCATGTTGTATGATGATAGGTATAGAGAAATACAACAGAGCCTCTGCCCTCAGGGAAGTATCTATTCTTTAGTATCTGTTACATCTTTAGTACCTCTTACAAGAGATTTTCATGTTTGGGATGCCTCCTATATTACACTTTAAGAATCAATACTCAGTCCCAAATCCTACCTCTAAGAATTGACCAGAGAAGCGTGATGTTTTCCTCCTTGATTCCTCAGATAGAGAAATCAGTGCCAAATAAATGAATTCCTTCCTTCAACAAATATTTATTGAGCACCACCTGTGAGCTCGGCAGTGTTCTAGGCACTGGGGTTGCAGCAGTCAACAGGACAAAATAAAATTCCTGCCCTAGTGGAGTTTACATTGTGTTTGTGTGTGTGTGTGTGTGTGTGTGTGTAGAAAGTAAATAAAATAAATATGTAAAATATGTGGTGTAAGTGATAAATACTATCAGTAAAAATAAAATAGGGAAGGACATAGATTGATTCTCTTTTCTAAGTCTCATATCTTAAAAAGAAGTGGGGCTTTTATCCCAGTTCCATGTACATCCTGCAGTTCTGTATCCACTGTAGAAATCTCAGGATTCCAAGAAAGCCTGTTCTGGAGAAATTTTCCCTTTACACATAGAGATTTTGTTAAATTTGGATCGGGTCCTCTTTTTTAATTCTTCCCTTCTGACTATTACAGAGGAACCGTCTTGACTTCTTCGGTCAATTCAGATGCATTATACTGGGTGGCACAGCTGCTCAGTGGGCCTTAGAGTTCTCTACCAATGGGCACAAGTATTTATTCTCTTTTATAAGATTATACCTGTGATTGTATCTGGTGAGCTGACTCAACACAAACATTGTCATCTGTATGTCTGAGTGGCAATGTCTCCTTAAATCTGAGCAGGCCCTCGGTGTTCCAGCAGCCTGTCATCTTCCTGGGAGCGGATGTCACACACCCTCCGGCAGGGGATGGGAAGAAGCCTTCCATTGCTGCTGTGGTTGGCAGTATGGATGGCCACCCCAGCCGGTACTGTGCCACTGTTCGGGTGCAGACCTCCCGCCAGGAGATCTCCCAGGAGCTCCTCTATAGTCAGGAGGTCATCCAGGACCTTACTAACATGGTTCGAGAGCTGCTCATCCAGTTCTACAAATCCACGCGCTTCAAACCCACTCGGATCATCTATTACCGTGGAGGAGTGTCTGAGGGACAAATGAAACAGGTACTCTCATGATCTCATAGTTACCCTCTGGGGCTTCTAGGTGTCTGGCAGAGCTTCCTCCCATCTGCCACTCTGGGTAAATCAGATCTGAGAGATTTCAAGTGAGTTCTCAACTAAACATCATTCCATTTCTAACTCCTAGGTAGCTTGGCCAGAACTAATAGCAATTCGAAAGGCATGTATTAGCTTGGAAGAAGATTACCGGCCAGGAATAACCTATATTGTGGTACAGAAAAGACATCACACACGACTCTTCTGTGCAGATAAAACAGAAAGGGTAAGAAAACATAGGATAAGCTTCATTATCTGATGCACGTAAATGTGTTTTTGAGTGGGCATACATACAGGGTTTTTTTTTCTAAAAGCAAAAGTGCCTAATAGTCATTTAATAAATATACTAACTACAGTCGATCTTAGATGACCAGTTCTGAATGATACAGGCTTCAAGACTGAATATTTCTCTTGTGTGACAGAAATGCTGGTTTGTAGAGTTTTTAGGGGGGAGGTCAGAAACATGCCAGGTAACTAGGATGATAAGGCAACCTCCTGAAGGGCAGATTTATCTGTTTGGGGTTTACTGCCATTTGCTACTTTTTGCTGCCAGTGCCCGGGGCGTGGTTCTAGAGTATAAAGAAACATTTCTCTTCCAAATGATTTTGTATCAGTTAAGTGGATTCTTAGGGTACCAACTTTGAATGTTTCTGATGTCACACTTATTAACCATGGGCAAGTTACTTAACTTCTCTAAGCCATGATGTTCTCAACTGTAAAATGTATTAAGAACAATATCTGTTTCACAGGGTTGTTGTAAGGATTAAGTTAATAAATGAATATTCATTTGGGGTACAATTCCAAGCACTTAATAAAAGACATTTTCTGTATTCTATCTATTTATAATCTGATATTTCTGGCTAAACTAGGTAAGTTTAGGTGTATAATATTGGATGACTTTGCTTCTATATTTTTTGTGACATTACTTCATCTGTTCCAGACCCTCCCTGATCCTCCCCCAGGGAGACTAGTTCTTTCTGTTGCCTAATCTTGTAATCTGGGTCACTCCCATTATTTTCTAGAACAGCCCTTAGTTTTTGTCTCTAATCCAAGGCTGAGTTGTTTCTTTTTGTTTTCTGAATCCTTGGAGAACTGAGGTTTTCTCCTTGGGCCCCACGTTCACCAATCAGCTCAGACTCAAAGTGCTGTTTTCTAAGTTACCCAAACCGTGACTCAGTGGTACTTCTTAGACTCTGCTAATACGGATTCTCTGAAGTCTGGCCGGAGCTCTGGGCACAAAACATCCCACCACCCCCTCCTTAATTGCATTGTCACCTCTTCATCCCGCTGGCAGCTTGCTATCCATATAGCTTTAGGACTTGGATTATCTTTCTAAAACCCCAAGCTGTGTCATAGTTTTGTTCTTTACTGTCCTGTGTCGCTCCTAACCTTTCAAGATTGCCGGTCCCAGTCTTTGGTCTACTTTACACCCCCGACCCTTCCCAGTATCTTCACTTCTCTAAATATGCCTCTTGCCTGTCTCCAACTCTGAATCAGTCCACTTGCCCATTTTCTTTACTTCTACTTTTAGGCTGATAGGGCTTGCTGAGGGAAAAAGTCATTTGTTTAATAATGAACCATATTACAAATTCATGATAGCAAATCTCAGCTAGGCCTTTGATGCTGCAATTTTTTCATGTATCCTGTTCTCCATAGCATCTGTTCCAAAGCTTTATACTCTTCTCAATTCCCCAACCATATCCATGACACCTTCATTGCCAACAATTTACCTTGCCAACGATAGAACAACCTTCTATTTCCCCCAGAAAACAAAATCTAGAAGGCATGAGTTTCCTTGGCTTCCTCTCCTCTACTTTCAAGTTTAGTTAAAGCTTGTGTTTTCATATCTCCTTCCTCATGTCCTAAAGGCTAATCTCTACACCTGTGCTTTCTTTTCCCCCCACTTACGCTTGTGTTCCTAATCTTTCCTGCCTTCTCTAGAGCCTTACTTCATTAATTACCTATTATTTCCCAAAATTTCAATCTTTCCCATTCTGTTGCCTCCTTCTCACCCTCTAAAGTTTCTCACTCTTCCTCAGTCCCCCCAATAAACTTGCCTTCACTCGGCCTCTCCTTCAGTCAACCTGCCACCTTATCTTTCCTCTGTTTCATGACCAAACTTTTAAGGAAAAAAATGACTTGACTTTCTATCTGTACCTTCTCACATCATGGTTTGATTCTCTATAGGCTTTGATTTCAATGACTCCATCGAAGTTGTTCCCTCAATGACTTGATCATTTTGAATCTAGCAATATCTTATCAGGTTCCCACACTGACCTCTGGAGCACGTAGGATGATTGCCTTCTTTGGCCTTAGCAATGTGACTTTCCAGGAACGCTACCCACCTCTGTAATCAGTCTTTGACCCCCGCTTCCTCCCCTGTCCATTAAACACTGATGTTTCCTGGCATTTCATACTCCTCCCTCTTCTCTTCTCAATTTCAGTTCTCTTTAGTCTCACCTACTTTCCTGGATTCATGTGTTTTCTTATAGATTCCTAAATCTGTATTTCCAGCTCTAGACTTTTCTTGGCAGCTCCTGATCTGCACTTCCAATTATCTACCAGACATATTTACTTAAAGGCTCTATAGGCATTGTATCAGTCAAGATAGGCTAGGCTGTGCTGTGCTACCAAAAAACTCCAAAGTCTTAGTGGCTTACAAAGATTTCTTTCTTTTTTTTAAAAAAGATTTTATTTTTTCTTTTTCTCCCCAAAGCCCCCCGGTACATAGTTGTGTTTATTTAGTTGTGGGTCCTTCTAGTTGTGGCATGTGGGATGACCGGTGCCATGTCCAAGCCCAGGATTTGAACCGGCAAAACCCTGGGCCGCCGAAGCAGAGTGCTTGAACTTAACCACTTGGCCACAGGACCGGCCCCACGAAGATTTATTTCTTGCTCACATTACACATTCGTTGTGGCTCTGCTGCAGCTGTGACCCTGCTGTCCTCCCTTTGGAGGCTAGACTGACATAGAAGCATCTCTTTGGAACATTGCCAGTCATTGTAGTAGAGGGGGAAAGAGATAAACGACACGACGTGTGCTGGCTCTCAAACTTCTGCCCAGAAGTAACACGTTTCAGGACACATTTTATCAGCCAAACCAAGTTACATGGCCACTGCTGAGTTAATTGGGTGGGGATGTATGATCCTCCCCCAGGGAGGGGCACGGGAATATTTGGCCCCAGTGATACAAACTACCACAGGCACTTCAAGCAAAACACATCTAAACCTTCTACTTATTGTTTTATCCTCTTCCAAAACCGTTCCACCCCCGGTGTTCCTTTTCTTCTGTTACTTGGCATCACTGTATATTGAGTCAGCCAAGCTAGAAACTTCAGGGTTGTCTTTTAATTCTTCTTCTCCTTTACTGTCCTCCCATGTCCAGTTAGTCAAATAGTCCTCTGTGTTCTGCCCTGAAATTTTTTTTAAGTATGATTGACATACAACATTATATGAGGTTCAGGTGTATAACATAGTAATTTGATAATTATATACTACATTACAAAGTGCTCACCATGATAAGTCTCGTAGCCTTCTGTCACCATCAAAGTTGTTACAATGTTATTGACCGCATTCCCTATGCTTTACTTTACGTTTCTGTGACTTATTTATTTTGTAGCTGAAAATTTGTACTTCTTAATCCCCTTCACCTGTTTCACCCATGCTTTCTTATGGTGGTCAGTATTTTCCCAAGATAGCCAAAACATAACATTTTAGTTTCGTCTTTTACCACGCCCTCATACACCTTCCATTTCCCGTGTACATGGAGCATTTTTATCCCTGGAATGACCACATCCATCCTACTCCTTTTTTTGATTGTTTTTATTAAGGTATAATATAGATACAGTAAAATTTACCCTTTTTAGTGTACTGTCCTGCAAATTTTGACAAATGCATATAGTTGTGTAACCACCACCTCAGTAAAGATGTAGAATGAGTCTATCACACACAAAACTTCTCTCATGCCTTTTTGTAGTCAACCCTTTCCCTCACCTACAGCCCCTGGCAACCGTTGGTATGTATTCTGTCCCTATAGTTTTGTGTTTTTTCCAGAATGTCATATAAGTGGAATCCCATATCCTTTGAGTCTGGCGTCTTTTACTTAGCATAATGCTTCTGAGATTCATTCAAGTTATCGTGTGTATCAGTAGGTTGTTTCTTTTTATTGCTGAGTAGTATTTCATGATAGAGATGAATCACAGTTTATTTATCCATTCCTTTTTTTTTTTTTTTTTTTTTTTTGAGGAAGATTAGCCCTGGGCTAACATCTGCCACCAATCCTCCTCCTTTTGCAGAGGAATACTGGCCCTGAGCTAACATCCGTGCCCATCTTCCTCTACTTTATATGTAGGACGCCTGTCACAGCATGGCTTGCCAAGCAGTGCCATGTCCACACCTGGGATCCGAACCAGTGAATCCCGGGCTGCTGAAGTGTAACGTGTGCACTTAACCACTGCACCATCGGGCCAACCCCTGTTTATCCATTCCTGATGTGAAGGGATATTTGGAGTGTTTCCCGTTTTTATCCCATCCCCTCTTTCAGCTGCTACTTATCCTATCAGGCATGATTCCACTATTTCCTCCCACCAGTTTTTCTCGGTGCCTTCTATAATGCCCTCATCACATTGCATTGTGGTCTGTTGTATATGGTTTTCATGAAGGGCAGGAGGGAAGTTGGCTAGTTTTCTCTCTGCCTCTGTCTCTCATCCCCAACCTCTGCTGCAGAGCCGTACACACGGATGCTCAAGCAATAACTGTTGAATTGAACCTGCCTGGATCCCCTTTTTCCCCAGGGCATCCCCTTTCTAGGCTCTGATCTGTAGGCTCCAAGAGATTTTTTAAAAAGGGATTCTATGGTGAAATAAGTTTGGGGATCACTATATATTCCATCTCCCTCTTAAATTACTAAATAAGCCTTCTGAATCTCTCTTTATTATGAAGCAAAGGCTCTGAGAAGTCATACAGTAGAAAATCCTTTTTAACTTTGGCTTAATCTGGTATTTCTCAAATTTGTTTGACCATAAAACACCTAAACACATGCTGCAGAATTAATATTCCCAAAGCACACACTTTGTGAAACAATGCTGGAACTATTATAACTCAGTTACGTTTCCTCTTGTCCAGCTAGGTACCCAAGTTCACATACGAATTTGATGGAATGAGACTTTTCTATACTCATAGATGTTCTTGGATGCATTGATGTATGCTATTCAACTGAAAGTTACAGTAGTTAGAATGGAGCCAAATAAATTCCCATCAAATTTGTGGCTATATGCTAAATAAACTTCCTCATATGGAATCCTGCTGTACAGCAAAAGAGGATGAAAATTGGCCAAATAGCAAGATTCAATTCCTTTCCTTGTAAATGCACTTCTGAAGTTTCCCTCTCTGCTTTCCTAGAAGTTTGATTTTTAGGGTTTTGGCTATGGAAGAACTTTAGAATTTTAAAAGTGTAAGAGATCATCACCTAATTTTGTAGCTAGTTAGACTGAGACCCAAAGATATTACACTTTCTTCAAGATATGTAGTTGCAAGGCTAGGCCTACAACTGAAACTCTTGTTTTCCTAATTCCCATTTCAGCGCATTCCTCCTGATAATGTATGTGCCAGTGACTTACTAATCCCATAAAAGTATTAGTTTTGTTGAACCTGGTGAACCAGTTTAAAGATTCCTTCATCTTTACTTTTACTGAAAGTTGTGGATTTTTTTTTTTACTCTAAGTGAGGGCTAGAACTGATTTTTTTCTCAGGAAGCTTCTCCATTGTAGCTGTCTTCCCCCCCCCCCGCCCCCCCCCCGCCCCCCCGTGAAGGTACCAATGTGTCATCTGTAAATAGATAACAAAAATGCAGCCCAAAGCCACAGGCAAAATAATTCTTTGTCTGGATTCCCCCAGAGAAACCATGGAGGATATTTGTTTGAGAAAATACTTAAGGATGAAATGGTTAGGCTAATGGAAAATTACAGAAAATTCAACATCTTGAATTAAACTGGTTTTCAAGACTTCAATTAAGAGCAGTTTACCAACTTGTTATCAATTAACACATAAAAGAAAAAAAGTGGCCTGAGCTCAGTTTGGCCCTTCGATGACTAATTATACCTTTTTTTTGGTAGGTGGGGAAAAGTGGCAATGTACCAGCAGGCACTACAGTGGATAGCACCATCACACATCCGTCGGAGTTTGACTTTTACCTCTGTAGTCATGCAGGAATTCAGGTAATTTGGAAGCTGGTCCAGATTGTTGACTTGATAGGGAGATGTTTGCAAATTTAGCAACTAGCTTGAGTAGACTTGTTTTAGAACACTATGCGAACTCTGTTAAAGCTTATTTCCTAGAGCTGTTATCTTTTGGTCCAGGTCTCTGCTTTTAGGTGTGCTGGGCAGGAATACTTCTGACTTTAAGGAGTAGGTTTCACATCTCTTTTCTCAGGTAGTCAACCCCTGTCAGAAATATATTAATCATAAAACTCTCTCTCCAGGGAACCAGCCGTCCTTCACATTACCAGGTCTTGTGGGATGACAACTGCTTCACTGCGGATGAGCTCCAGCTGCTAACTTACCAGCTATGTCACACCTATGTGCGGTGTACGCGCTCAGTCTCTATTCCAGCCCCTGCATATTATGCCCGACTTGTAGCATTCAGGGCAAGGTATCATTTGGTGGATAAGGATCATGACAGGCAAGTTTCTCAGTCACAATAAAATCTCTTTGTGTCTATGTTAGCAGTGTGTTAAAAAAAAAAATGAGCTACTACAGAAAACTTTTTGGAGGTGTTAAACTTCCTTTTAGGGTTTAAATTTCAAGGAGCAAATAAAATTGTGTGTGCCTTCAAGAGCTTATACTGTGACTTTTGATCCAAGAAGTGTTCAGGCTTGTTCATACTTGTATGGTGTGTCTAAAGTCTGCCCAAAGAAAGAAGTCTAATTTGGAGCTGCCTGTGGTTTTCCGAGAGAGCCAAATGCATTTTGGTTCTGCTCAGGTCCCAAGCAGCCTCAAAAAGTGGCCGACATGGTGCCCTCGCTCCAATCAGAGCAGTCACAGGCCTGTGGATTCTACTTCATGCAAGGGGAAGTCCTGACCTGTTCACTTTGTTTTCAGGACAGTCTGGAAGAATGCACCAGAGTGAACCTGGATGTATATGTGGGAGAAGGAGGGGTGCCAGACCATTCTCACCCCCAAATAGGGATCTCAAGAGAATCAGACATTTTGACCCATTACTGAGCTACTATTAAATAGCTAAACAAGCTCTTTGCATTAATTTTCTTCTCGAAATGACCATCTGTGAAGTGTAGCAGTTTCTGGGCTCTTCCCCAAGTCTGAATTCAGCTGCTAAATAGTAGGCATTCCACTGCAAGTCTATTTCTGTAAGGGTTGAAAATACGCTATTATGGAAAATGCCCAGCTGTGGCTTTGTACCTTCCATTCTGTAATACATCTGTTCATTCAACATGTTCATTAGATATTGACTGTGTGCCCGGCACTGTGTTAGGTACTAAAAACACTAAGATGAAGAAGATATGTTTCCTGGGATTTTATGTTTCGTTATGGAAACAATACAAGCAAATGTGGAACTGACAGTTAGCCCAGAGCAGTATAGATGAAAGTGCAATGGGACATCCGAGCAAAGGCTGTTAGAGATGATTTCATAGCTGGATGGCTAGGATTTGGCTCTACAAAGAAGAGAAAAGGATTTTCCAGGCAGAGGGAATAACAGACACAAAGAAGAGAAAGCAAGTGCCATGTTTGGACAATAACACTTTTTTTTTTGGCTGGAGCAAGTGAAAGGGGAATAGCAGGCATGATGCTGGGAAAGTATATTAGAGCAAGATTGTATTTGTTAAATGTAAAAATCTATTCCTGGGATAAAAAAATAGTACTTAGTGAATTGAGAGTGAGTGGCAGAGAAGAGGATGAAGTAAAAGATGACTAAGACTTTGAGTCTAGATGATAAGGATAATAATAATTTAAGTAGAGAAGGCAGAAGAGGAATGATGATTGACACTTTACCAAGCCCTTTATATCACACGGCACCCTTAAGAGTTATGTTTGGAAGTTGTTATTATTGTCCTGAAAGACCAAAGTTCAGAGGAGTTGTTGCTTGTCCAAGGTCATATAGCTAGTGAGACTGGTGGCATAGCAACATTTGCAGAGTGTCCCCTATGTTACAGCACTGTGCTAGGTACATATATTCATTTATTCATTCAACAGATGGTTATTGAGGTTATACTATGTGCCAGGCACTAGAGATCCAGAGGTAAGATAGATGAAGTTGCTGCTTTCTTGGAGTTTGTATCCCAGAGGGGGGATAATTAGCCAATTAATAATTTAATATCAATTGTGTTTATTTCAAATGAAAGAAAAGTAGAGGATTCTGTAAAAGCATGTTCCAAGTGGTTCTGACCTGAACTTTGGAGTTAGGGAAAACTTTGGGGGGGAATGACATTTGACTGAAGCATAAAGGACGAGTAGGCATTAAGCAGACATAAAGGACAATGGAAGTTCTTACATCTGCACTGTTAAGGATTTGGGTCTTTTTTATTTATTTATTTTGCTGAGGAAGATTAGCCCCAAGCTAACATCTGTTGCCAATCTTCCTCCCTTTTTGCTTGAGGAAGAGTAGCCCTGAGCTAACATCTGTGCCAGTCTTCCTCTGCTTTATATGTGGGTCGCCACCACAGCATGGCTGACAAGTGGTGTCGGTCCATACCAGAGATCCGAACCCACAAACCCGAGCTGCCAAAGCAGAGTGTGCCAAACTTAACCACTGCACCGCGGGGAAGGTCCCCAAGTATTTGCGTCTTTGCAGACATTATCTCATTTAATTATTGCAGCAGTCCATTAAATAAGTTGTATTGCATTTTTCAGTTGAGCAAACTGATGTTTAGAGAGACATTACAAATGATTTAAGGAGCCGCAGCCTGAGCCTAAGATCTTGAATCCAGTACTATTCGTGCTATTTGAAACATGCGAAGTTTGAAGCGGTCTTTTGTTACACCTGGTTTTTTGCTTTATTCTCTTTACAGTGCAGAAGGCAGTCATGTGTCAGGACAGAGCAATGGCCGAGATCCTCAGGCCTTGGCTAAAGCTGTGCAGATCCACCATGATACCCAGCACACGATGTATTTTGCCTGAGAATCTCAGAAAAAGAGCTCCACCAATTTGGCACCGCAGCCTCAAAATGTTTCAAATGCCTACCGCCTCTAGAGAGCGCCAAGTTGACTTCAGGTGGTCTTCTACCAGCAGCTCGGAATAGTTGCACTGAATCTATACTTTGCAGCACTGTCTGATGCATCAACAAAATTGAGCCATTTTTTTAAAGTAATAGATACTCTTAGATTGTCTTTTCTGATGCACTGGACTGAATTTTTACCTCAACATGCAAAGGCTGATCAGCCTGAACTTTCTAGGACTTTACAAGAAAGGTTTCTATGGAATATTTTGCTAGCTGTGGTGTTCACCGCATCCCTCTAGTCTTATAAGAGATTATTCCTTTTTTCTGTATTCATCAAGTGGGGCGTATGCATAAGTGGGAGAGAAAAACCAAACAATCTACTTCAGTTCGGTGTAACTATTTAATTGTGTGGGTCCATAGACTTTTTAATGGAGGTTTCTGACTTCACCACTGTAAATGCCTTTAACGAGCATTGATTTTTGAAAGTTTTACAGAGTTTTATTAGTTTTACTACTTTATCCTGTTGATCTTTACAGACTTGTGCTGGTGTAAGTACAGGCTGCCAGGCAATTGCACTATACGTGGCTGCAGATTCAGAAAGGCAGTTCCTTTATTTGGTTGACTCTGGTGATTGTGTAACACAAACAGATGTGACACACGTCGCGGTGACAGATTACACTGCCATGGCAAAAGTACTCACACTTTCCCCTCTTTGAAAAAAAATTAGCTTTTAGTATTTTTCAAAGTTTTCAAAAGTGCCCATTTTATGCTGCTATGTGGTTTGTTAGATCTAAATGATTTTTAAACTTTTCTCATAGAAAGTTAACTTTGGCAATAAACATTTTTTAAGGTCCCTCCTCTTCCTTCCCCAACAATGTAGTTTTCTAGATGAGATCTCAGTATGATTTTATCAGCTATTTCTTATAGATCATAATCTGGCAATTTCTGAAACCAGTCAGAAAAGACATATATTTCCATGCCTTTTTAAAGAATTATTTTTATCTGTTTTATAGTCACAGTTGGTGTCCTGTCACTTTGTTTTAAAATAAGCTAGAACCAGGATGCTTCCTTATTGGATAGGCTTTGCCAATCCTTAAGGTACATTGAGTGATGCTGCAACTTGCAAAAAATGTACCAGCGTTTAAAACTTTTTTACCTGGGAATCAAGGTTACTCGCACAATTACTTGCAGTGCAAATTTTTTGCTTCTCTTTCAACCTGAAATGTACTTGGTGGGGTTCCCTTCCTTTTATTAAGCTAAAACTGCATAGAGAAGGTTGATTTTTCTTAATAGATTCTGAATTCTCTTCACAGAGAGACAGGATTCCTTTCTTGTCCAAACAAAGGGAGTTGATCTAAAGCAAGCATCAGTTAAAGCGTAGGGGAAAATGTATTTTGTATTTAGTGTAGATAATACTTTGTGAATGGACAACAGTTACATACAGTCTTGGTAGTTCCAGCCAGTGTTTCCTAGCCCAAATTTTACTGACTTCTGATTCTCTGTCCTGGAACCTCAGGACTGAGAGCTGGAAAAGGAGATGAAAGGCCCAGAGCCACACTCCATATGGCTGAGGAACGTGCTAGGGGAAGAGACAGACACGATGTGGTAAAATGGTTTTGCCACCTCTATCTGGAAACTGCCGGGGGGGAAACACTGGATCTGATGGTGAAAGGTGTTTGCTTGAACTCATTAGCCAGTCCAAATCTCTTAAACTAGCCTTCTCAAATCCCAGCAATATAAAGCACTGTTTTTCTTCAGTCTCTTAAACAAGCTTGTAAATACATTGAGGTTTACATTTCCACATGCTGCTGATCAGTGGCGCCACCAGTGTTTGCTGAGACTGGTCTCTGAGAGTTTTATAATGTGTATCAAGTCCTCTAGCTCATTAGGATGAGTAGGTATTCTCTGCAGTATCTTCTTCTCTGCAGATAGTGGGAAGAAAGCAAGCTCTGTAATTGAGGCACAACTTAGGCAGGAGTGAAGAGATGGCAGATGTTAATTTCTTAAGCTTTTCCCTTTTTGCAAATACCTCACTTGGATAATACAAATCAGGACTTGTTGGTGAGGGGCTGGCTGCTGCTTTTATTCACAGTTGTTCAGGGAGAGCACAAAATACCCTTCAGCATGGCCACCCTGGACCCATGAGGAGGAAAAAACGGAAGCTTTTTTAGGAAAAGGACTCACTGGAGTCCAGGATGTGAAGAACTCTTGGTGGTTGGCTGGCTGGCCAGCGGGCAGCACACCTGCACTTGAGTGCCTGCGGCTTGCTTGTTAATAACGCACAGAAGAAGCGTCACTTCTCACCATCTCCTGGCGTATATGGAGCCAAGAGCGAGGCAGAGTGCCGGGAAGCCCTGATTCGCTTGCCTGCAATTAGGCTATACGCTTGACCTTGAACTCTACAGTTTGTATGACCTCAGTCAGTCCTAGGACACTGGGGTAAATCAGTGTGGTGGTGGAGGAAAAGCCGGGAGGCCTATTTTTATAGGAACACAGTACCTTTAAAGGTGCAATGCTGTCGTTTGGGACGAAAGGAAAGAAATATGGAAGAACTGGGATTATTGGAAAAAATTTGCTGAGGGGTGAATCTTTAAGAGGTAATCACTGCGGAGTCAGAGTTGCAGCAATCCTATTGCCAGCAAGTCTGAATGCATAGTTTTAATTCGGCTTGACAGTTTGAATACATAACCCCTCGGGACTGACCGAATCGTTATGCATGTGTCAATCAATGGGAGGTGTGCATTCTCTAGAAGTAGGTTTAGGCTGTTTGGTTTTTTAAAACACAGCCTGTTTAGGCACTGTCATGTGGTGTGAAAGATTTAAGTGTAGCAATGCTAAAGAGTAACAAATTGGGGATAAGGCGCGGGGACATTAAGAGAGTGGTGAAGATCCAAGTGTTGAACCAATTATGTTTGTTGCTGTTGTTAGCTAGTGAACCCTGAGTGGTTTATAAAGTGAACTAGCTGGTTGATGCAGCTGGCAGTCTGGGCAGGCAGAACATATTCAGTCTTACTGTAAATTCTATTTGCTGCTTCCAAAGGTGATGATTTATAAGCAGACGTATTCTATATGGTCTGTATTTTAGGATCTGGTGCCCAGCCTATATCAGAGCTTACCTACCAGGCTCAGCTACCTATCCCTTCTGTGGGAAAAGGTAATCCACTGTTTAACAAGGCTCACCCCCTCTGCCCTGTGCGAGCTACCCTTCGTGGATGTGCTGTAAGATTTTCTTGCTCAATAGCAAGGCGGTAGCTCTGCTTTCATTTTAAGAAAGTGGAGCCTGAGGGCATTGTATCAATACTGCTTCAACTCCAAGGATTTTTCCTTGTAAAATTAAAGGGAAGATCTTGTTATGGATTAACCATTTTCTTATCCCTTGCTATTGACATATTCATGCTCTTTCTATGTCTAGTGGCTGAAAATGTTTGCATTTGTTCCTTTGACTAATGGTGTAATTTTTTTCTATATTGTTAGGCCTGTAACGTTTTAAAATGTATTTTATTAAATTTGGACTGGATGTATGTCTCTAGCAATACGAGGTACTTTCTGAACTATTAAGGGAGAGGTGGTATCCCCATGTTGAGATAAGATGATGGTTGTTTAAATTTTGCAATTTTTTCTTTTGGCCTGCAGGGATATTTTGTGTTCATGTGTCCAAAAAAGAATAAATCGGCATTCTCGTGCCAACAGTTGTTTTTCTTTTGTCTATTTCAATTGTCTAATAAATATGGAATATACTGTAATGGCAACATACATGATTGCTTTTTAAAAACAATTTCCTCAATTTAAGAAATTTGAGAAAAAAGGACAGTGGGAAAACTTTGTGTTTTTACCTCCTGGTTCTCCCTATATTTAGAAATTGTTATTTGGGAATGTTAAAAGAGCTTCTTGCAATATTTCACATATGAAAACTTTTGCAAGATTCCTCAGGGTTCTGGTTATAGCTCTTAATGGGAAGATCTATTTAAGTGATGTTTCGAGAAAAATCTACCATCTCCAGATGGCAGTATGGCCACATACTTTATAGGACTGACTTCTCCAGAGGAAGAGCTGCTCCAATTCACCCAACCTGGGGCTCTCCAAAATCATATCTTTTAAAACACATAGATAAGGAGAACAGATTGGTGGTTACCAGAGGGGAAGGGGTTGGGGGAGGGTGAAAGAAGTAAAGGGGCGTATCGTATAGTGACAGATAAAAACTAGGCTATTGGCAGTGAATATGATACAGTCTATACAGAACCTGATCTATAATAACGTACACCTGAAATTTACACAATGTTATAAGCCAATGTGACCTCAATAAAATAATTTAAAAATAATTCTCACCATCAAAGCCCTTTTGTTAAGTCGTGGCAGGGTTAAAGCAGAGATTGGCATGATATGGCCCTATCCTCAGAGAATTTATAGTTGACCAGAGGAGCAAGTCCTGCACACAACTAACTCTGCTTCAGTTAGTTGTTTTTTCCATCAGCACAATATCTCTCTCTCTATATTTAGCAGTTATCAAACATTTCTCATCAACCCAATGCATGCCAAGCTCTGCCTAGGTGCTGGGAACACAAAAGAGTAAAAACAGTTCTTCAGAATTCATTCTAATATGGCATGGGGTGGGGAGGAGGAGGCAGCGAGATTAACATTACTTGAGTTCCTAGTATACGCCGGTCACTTTAGACTGATGTCTTTAATCCCAACAACAGTCCTTTGAGGTTGATAGTGGTATCCTCATTTTAAAGATGAGGAATCAGCTTCAAAGAGTTAAATAGCACACAGTTACTGAGTGGCAAAGCTAGAATTTTAAGTCTATGCTTGTCTAACTTCCTTACACCTGCTACTGAGCATGAAATCATAGGAATCTAGAAGGGACAACAACAACTTTTTGCCGTGGGGAGTCAGGAAGGACTTCACAGTGGTGGTGAGTTTTAGGATAGATCCTGAAGCATCAGCAGGAATTTGCCAGGTGGACAAGGAGGGGATGAGGGGATTCTAGACACATTGTTCCCTTACAGTCAATTATGGTAGCTACAATTTTCACCTACTCAAATGTTGTCCCTTACTCCTTCTTTGGGTGATAGAATCCCTCTTTCTTTTGTTTTCTTTTTTTTTCCTGAGGAAGATTTGTCCTGAGCTAACATCTGCTGCCAATCTTCCTCTTTTTGTATGTGGGCTGCCTCCACAGCATGGCCAATGACAGATGAGTGAACCATGCCCCTGAACCGAACCTAGGCCGCTGAAACAGAGTGAGCCAGAGTTAACCACTAGGCCACCGAGGCTGGCCCAGAATCCCTCTTCCATATGGGAACCCCATTATTTTGCGTGTTTCAGGTGAGTCCAAATGGCCTTTCTCTCAATTCGTCCCCCACCGTTTGTGTCATGTTCATGTCCATTCTTGAATCAGTCCCTGGAGGACTGTGTTACACCAGCCAGAATGGTTCATGTGCCCACTCCTGTCTGAAGGGGTGGCCAGCAAGTACAGAAGTCACAGGCTGATCAGCACTGTTACAAGACGTGTGCCTCTTCTGTCTCTTTTTTCTCCATCTTTTGGCTCTGATTTCCTCTGTGATGACTTTATTCTCCAGATGCTAATGGCATATCTTTCAGGAGAAGAGGGACAATATGAGATGGAGAAACTAGCAACTATATTACAAATTGCCTGGAGAAGGAAAGAAATTATTTTAGTTTAACAAACATTTCTAGAGCTCCTGTTGTGTACTAGGTAACATAAAGATGAAAGACACAAGTTCTGGCCATTGAAAGGTTCGCTTGTAAACTTGGTGGCCACACATGTAACAAGGTAGGTTTGAGAGTTAAGTGCTGTGAGAAATGTATACATGGAACCATGGGACCACTTAGAAAGATTCCTAACCCAGCCTGGGGAATGAAGGAAGACTTCTTAGAAGAAATGAACACCGAACTGTCTCATAAAGAATAAATAAGAATTTTGTAAATGAATAAAGTGGAAGAAAGCATTCTAGGAATTCTTGTCACAGCAAAGGCACAGAGGTGAAAAAAAAGAAAGATCATAACTTGTTTGGATGAATTACAAGTAATTCCAGTACTCTTAATTTATAGAAGGTGAAGGGGGAAGTGAAGGTAATAAGATTGGACCACAGAGGCAAGCACCAGTTCCTGACAGGTCAGGACTTGAATGGCATTCTAAGGAGTTTAGAGTTTATTCATGAGTTCTGGGAATAGCAGAATCTGACCTGTGTTAGTACTGGCAGTTGCGTTGTGGGTAGATTGAAGCTGAAGTTCTGCTGAAGGGAAGTTAGAGTTTTATTGCAATTTGTTGTTGTTAGTGCCAGCAAGTTGATTCCAACTCCTAGCGACCCTGCATACAGCAGAGCGGAACACTGCCTGGTCTTTTTGTGCCATCCTCTCACCTTCTGGTGCTATATCAGACAATGCTCTGCTGCTATTCATAGGGTTTTCATGGCCACATTTTTTATGAAGTGGGTGCAGGTCCTTCTTCCTAGTCTGTGTAGTCTGGAAGCTCTGCTGAAACCTGTCCACCATGGGTGACCCTGCTGGTGTTTGGAATACTGGTTGGATAGCTTTCAGCATCGCAGCAACATGCAGCCACCATGAACCCTGATGGTAAGAGCAACAAATCTTAACCAGTAGACCACCAGGGCTGGCTTTTCTTGCAATAGCCCAAGCAAGAGATAATGGGGCTTGTAGTTGAGCGATGATAGTGCAGTTGGAGAGAAGGAATGAACACAAGAGACATTCAGAAAGTAGAAAAAGCAGAAATTGGTGAAAGTGGTTATAGAGAGTGAGGGGAAGTAAGTAGACCCATTAGGAAGGCTCCCAGGTTTTTGGCTCAGGTAGCTGGGTGGATAAAAGTGCCACTGAGAGAATGAACACTGAAGAAGAAGCAGATTTGTGGGAAGGAGGAAGATGGTAAGTTCAGTTTTGGACAAATTAGATTTGAGGGTATTGTATGTGAACTGGAGAAAGAGATTGGAAGCCATCAGTATACATATCTATACATATCTTATTGTTTCTGTTTCTCTGGAGAACACTGACTAATATAGAAGGCAATTGCCCTTTTTCCTCTGGCTGCTTTTAGTATCTTCTCTTTGTTTTTGATTTCCAACACTTTTACTATAATAGGCTTAGGTCTCTTTGTATTTATTCTGCTTAGAACTTTGTCTTATACATCTTTGTGAAACCAGCACACAGTGTCTGGCATATAGTAACTGCTCAATAAATGTTAGCTAATGTTATTATTTGAGGAAACTCTCCAACATGAAAGTCAGAGAACAAAACAAACAGTAAACACAACTCAAAGGCAACAGAGACCTCAGTGGCTGGCCCTGTGGCTGAGTTATTAAGTTCACACACTCCACTTTGGCGGCCCAGGGTTTTGCTGGTTTGAATCCTGGGCGTGGACATGGCACCACTCATCAAGCCATGCTGAGGCGGCGTCCCACATAGCACAACCACAACCAGAAGGACCTACAACTAGAATATACAACTATGTACTGGGAGGCTTTGAGGAGAAGAAGAAGAAAGAAAAAAAGAAAAAAGATTGGCAACAGATGTTAGCTCAGGTGTCAATCTTTAAAAAAAAAAAAGAGGAACAGAGACCATACAAAAGGAACCCAAGAGAACTGCCCCCTACATGATTGTATAGTTGTATTTTATATTCTCAGAAAGATAAAGGTAGATACTGCATACATTAAACAAGAGGAGACTATAACAGTAGGAAAAATTTAAATTAAAGAAAAATATTAAAATAGCAAGTATTTAAAAATTCATACCTGAAACAAATGAAATCCATTGACCCTCCCACAGATATTTATGGAAGCAATGCTTTAACTCCCTTACACCCTCAACTTTGCTCTCCAGTGATTCTGTCTCATCTAATTCTGAACTCTAGTCCCTGTGATCTCTCTATTTTTTTCAGGAAGATTAGCCCTGAGCTAACATCTACTGCCATTCCTCCTTTTTTTGCTGAGGAGGACTGGCCCTGAGCTAACATCCATGCCTATCTTCCTCTACTTTATATGTGGGACACCTGCCACAGCATAGCTTGCCAAGTGGTGCATAGGTCCACACCCGGGATCCAAACTGGTGAAGCCCAGGCTGCCGAAGCAGAATGTGTGAAGTTAACCACTGCGCCAAACCAGGCTACTCGCCTGTGATCTCTTTCCTTGACTCTGCTTCTGACCCTGGTTGGCATTTGAACCTGGTTTCTCTCATGTTTAATCCTGTTTTCTCCAACTGCCTTCACTTGGCTACCCTCAGAGTCTCAGTGTTCCATGTGACATTAACCCCCCACCCCCAACCCATATATGTGTATGTGAGGGGTGCAATTCAGACTTAGGAATAAGGAAGAGTTTTCAAATTCTTGTTAAAAAAGGTACCAAACACAATGGGCAATTTATTTTACATATTACCTTTCAATGCAAACACATTTCTATATAGCTGTAATCTTAACGATTTTGTATTCTGTTATTTCATTAACTATTACATAATGAACAGTTATCCTTTTTCAAGACTGAAGTCATGTCATTTTGTGGTCATAATAATTTCAAGTATGGTTTTTCTTCATGTATTTGAGACTTTTACGTGTTTAGAAGTAAGAGAAGGAGGAAGAAGGAAAGGCTATATTGACAAACCAGAGCAGCTAAGTGTTGCCACATGCACCACAGGAAGTGCAAGCAGGGACACGTGGGAGGGAATGTCAGGAAGTTGTCATGAAGTCAGGAAGCCTTGAGCTGAGTTTTGAAATACAAGTAGGTTTCCCCAGTCAGGTGGAGGAGATGTTGAGGGTTTGGGAATTAATAAATCACACCCTTTTCTCTACACCAGTTCAGAAACAACTGAGAAATAGACACAGATATTGGAGAATTAGGCAAAGAGCAAGATGGAAATGACAAGTCTCCAGAAACCAGTCCTGAACTCACAGAAATTTACAATCTAAATGACAGAGAATTCAAAATAATTATCATAGAGAAACTCAATGAGTTACAAGAAAACTCAGAAAGACAGTTCAATGATCTCAAGAATAAAAATTAATGAGCAGAAAGAATACTTCACCAAAGAGATTGAAACTCTAAAAAAGAAAGGAAAAAGATCCCCAGAAATTCTGGATATGAAGAACACAATTAATGACATAAAGAGTAATCTAGAATCCATAAAAATAGAGCTGACGTTATGGAGGACAGAAGTAGTGATTTAGAGCATAAAAATATGGAAATGCTTCAGGTGGAGGAGGAGAGAGAACTAAGATCTTTAAAAACTGAAGAAATTCATTGAGAAATATCCAGCTCAGCTGGGAAAAGCAACATAAGGATTATCGGTATTCCAGAGTGAGGAGGGTTGGGGGAAAGGAGCAGGAGCTTGTTCAAAGAAATAATAGCTGAGAACTTCCCAAACCTGGGGAAGAAACTGGACTTACTAGTACATGAATTCAATAGAACTCCTAATTACATCAATGCAAAAAGACCTTCTCCAAGGCATATAATATTAAAACTGGCAGAAGTCAATGACAAAGAAAAAATATTAAGGGCAGCAAGGCGGAAGAAAATAACCTGCAAAGGAACTCCTATCAGCTTCTCAGTGGATTTTTCAGCAGAAACCTTACAGTCTAGGAGAGAATGGAATGAAATACTCAAAATAATGAAAGACAAAAACTTTCATCCAAGAATACTCTATCCAACAAAACTATCCTTTAGGTACAAAGGAGAAATAAAACCTTTCCCAGATAAACAAAAGCTGAGGGAGTTCATTGCCACTAGGCCTGCCTTATAAGAAATGTTGAAAGGAGTCCTCCCATCTAAAACTAAAGAGAAAAAGTTTACAAAACCTTGAGCAAGGAGATAAATAGACAGATAGAGAAAATTGCAGCTCTATATCAGAATAGGTTAGTAAACACTTAATCATAACATAAAAGACAAAGGGAAGGAAAGCATCAAAAATAGCTATAAACACTTCAATTTAGTCACACTCACCACACAGAAAAGAACAATTTGAGACAACAATAACTTAGAAGGGGAACAGGAAAGGGATGGAACATACTTAGGCTAATGGAGATAAAAGGCTACCAGAAAAATGGACTATCTGATCTATGAGATCTTTCATACAAACCTCATGGTAACCACTAAAAAAAAAAAAAAATCAGAGCAGAGCCACAAATCATAAATAAAGCAAAAATTGAGAAAGCCATCACAGAAAACCACCAAACTGAAATGGCAGTCAGATATACAAGGGAAAAGAAACAGTGGAAATGTAGAACAACCGGAAAACAAGATATAAAATGGCAGTATTAAGCTCTCATATATCAATAATCACTCTAAATGTAAATGGATTGAATTTTCCAATCAAAAGACATGGAGTGGATGGATGGATGAAAAAACAAGACCTAACAATATGCTGCTTCCAGGAAACACATCTCAGCTCTAAAGACAAACATAGGCTCAGAGAGAAGGGATGGAAGATGATACTCCAAGCAAACAGCAAGCAAAAGAAAGCAGGCATTGCCATACTTATATCAGACAAAGCAGACTTTCAGATAAAAAAGACAGTGAGAGACAAAGAGGGGCAGTATATAGTGACAAAATGGACATTCCACCAAGAGAACATACCACTTATGAATCTACATGCACCTAACACAGGAACACCAAAGTATATAAAGCAACTATTAACAGACCTAAAGGGAGAAATTGACAGCAACACAATAATAGTAGGGGACCTCAACACCCCACCTACATCAATGGATAGATCATAAAGACAGAAAGTCAACAGTGGGCTTAAATGAAATGCTAGACCAGATGGACTTAATAGATATATATAGAACATTCCATCCAAAAACAGCTGAAAACACATTCTTCTCAAGTGCACATGGAACATTCTCAAAGCTAGACCATATATTGGGAAACAAGGCAAGCCTCAATAAATTTTAAGAGTATTGAAATCATATCAAGCATCTTTTCCAACCACAATGCTATGAAACTAGAAATCAACTACAAGAAAAAGGCTGGGAAAACCACAAATATGTGGAGACTAAACAACATTCTACTGAACAAGCATCAGATCAGTAAAGAAATCAAATAAGAAATAAAAAAATACCTGGAGACAAATGAAACTGAAAACACAAGATACAAACTCTTATGGGATGCAGCAAAAGTAGTGCTAAGAGGAAAATTTATAGCATTACAGGCCCACCTCAACAAAGAAGAAAAATCTCAAATAAGTAATCTTAAACGACACCTAACAGAACTAGGAAAAGAAGAACAGACAAAGCTCAAAGTCAGTAGATGGAGAGAAATAATAAAAATTAGAGCAGAATAAATGAAATAGAGACTAAAAAAACAATAGAAAGGATCAATGAAACTAAGAGCTGTTTCTTTGAGAAGATAAACAAATTGACAAACTCTTAGCCAGACTCACTAAGAAAAAAAGAGAAAAGTTTCAAATAAAATTAAACATGAAAGAGGAGAAATTATAACAGATATCACAGAAATACAAAGGATTCTAAGAGAATACTATAGAAAACTATATGCCATCATATTGAACAACATAGAAGAAATGGATAAATTCTTAGACTCATACAACCTCCCAAAACTGAATCAAGAAGAAATAGAGAATCTGAATAGACCAATCATAAGTAAGGAGATTGAAACAGTAATCAAAAACCTCCCAAAAAACAGAAATCCAGGACCAGATGGCTTCTCTGGAGAATTCTACCAAACATTCCAAGAAGATTTAATACCTATCCTTCTCAAACTATTCCAAAAAATTGAAGAAGACAGAATGCTTCCTAACTCTTTCTATAAGGCCAACATTACCCTGATTCCGAAAACAGACAAGGACAACACAAAAAAGAAAATTACAGGCCAATATCACGGATGAACATAGATGTGAAAATCCTAAACAAAACATCAGCAAATTGAATACAACAATACATTAAAAAGATCATACACCATGAACAAGTGGGATTTATACCAGGGGTGCAGGGATGGTTCAACATCTGCAAATAAATTAATATGATACACTACATTAGCAAAATGAGGAATAAAAATCTCATGGTCATCAATAGATGTAGAGAAAGCATTTGATAAAATCCAACATCCATTTATGATAAAAACTCTCAATAAAATGGGTGTAGAAGGAAATTACCTCAACATAATAAAAACTGTATATGACAAACTCACAGCCAACATCATACTTAGTGGTGAAAAACTAAAAGCCATCCCTCTGAGAACAGGAACAAAACAAGGATACCCACTCTCGCTGCTCCTATTCAACACAGTACTGGAGGCTTTAGCCAGAGCAATTAGGCAAGAAAAAGAAATAAAAGATATCCAAACTGGAAAGGAAGAAGTAAAACTCTGACTGTTTGCAGACGACATGATTCTATATATAGAAAACCCTAAAGAATCCACCAGAATACTATTAGAAATAATCAACAACTGTAGCAAAGTTGCAGGGTACAAAATGAACTTACGAAAATCAGCTGCATTTCTATATGCTAATAATGAACTAGCAGATAGAGAAGTCAAGACTATAATCCCATTTACAATTGCAACAAAAAGAATAAAATATCTAGGAATAAATTTAACCAAGGAGGTGAAAGACCTATACACTGAAAACTATAAGACATTATTGAAAAAAAATGGAAGAAGACATAAAGATACGGAATTTATTCCATGTACATGGATTGGAAGAACAAACATAGTTAACATGACCGTATTACCAAAAGCAATCTACAGAGTCAATGTAATCCCAATCAGAATCCCAATGACATTCTTCATGGAAACAGAACAAAGAACCCCCAAAATTTATATGGAACAACAAAAGACCCTGAAAAGCCAAAGCAATCCTGAGAAGAAAGAACAAAGCTGGAGGTATCACAATCCCTGACTTCAAAATATACGTCAAAGCTATAGCAATCAAGGGGCCCACCTCATGGTGCAACGGTTAAGTTTGTATGTTCCACTTCTCAGCGGCCCGGGGTTCACCAGTTCGAATCCTGGGTGCGGACATGGCACCGCTTGGCAGAAGTCATGCTGCGGTAGGTGTCCCATGTATAAAGTAGAGGAGGATGGGCATGGATGTTAGCTCAGGGCCAGTCTTCCTCAGCAAAAAGAGGAGCATTGGCAGTAGTTAGCTCAGGGCTAATCTTCCTCAAAAAAAAAAAAAAGCTATAGTAATCAAAATATCATGGTACTGGCACAAAAACAGACACACAGATCAGTGGAACAGAATTGAAAGCCCAGAAATAAAGCCACACATCTATGAACAGCTAATCTTTGACAAAGGAGCCAAGAGCATAAAATGGAGAAAGGAAAGTCACTTCAATAAATGGTGTTGGGAAAGCTGGACAGTCACATGCAAAATAATGAAAGTAGACCATTATTTTACACCATACACAAAAATTAACTCAAAATGGGTTAAAGACTTGAAGGTAAGATGTGAAACAATAAAACTCCTAGAAGAAAATATAGGCCCTGGACTTTTTGACATCAGTATGAGCAGCATTTTTTTGAGTATCGTGTGTACTCAGGCAAGGGAAACAAAAGAAAAACTAAACAAATGGGACTACATCAGACTAAAAACCTTCTGCACAGCAAAGGAAACCATGAACAAAATGAAAAGACAACACACCAGCTGGGAGAAAATATTTGCAAATCAAATATCTGACAAGGGGTTAATTTCAAAAATATTTAAAGAACTCATAAAACTCAATGACAAAAAGACAAACAATCCAATCAAAAAATGAGCAGAGGATATGAACAGATATTTTTCTAAAGAAGATATACAGATGGCCAACAGGCACATGAAAAGATGTTCAGAGCCAGCAGTGATTGCTTAGTGGTTAATGTTTGCCACACTCTGCTTCGTCAGCCTGGGTTTGGTCCAGGCATGGAACCACAGCACTTGTCTGTCAGTAGCCATGCTGTGGGAGCAACTCACAGAGAAGAACCAGAAGAACTTACAGCTAGAATATACAACTATGTACTGGGGCTTTCGGGAGGGGGATAAAAAAGAGAGGAAGATTGGCAACAGATGTTAGCTCAGGGCAAATATTTCCCTGCCGAAAAAAAAAAATCAAGTTACAACTAAAAAAAAATGTTCAATGTCACTGATTATTAGGGAAATGGCAAACCAAAACTACAATGAGATATCATCTCACACCAGTCAGAATGGCTATAATTAGCAAGACGAGAAATAATAAGTGTTGGAGAGGATACGGAGAAAAGAGAACCCTCATACACTGCTAGTATGAATGCAAACTGGTGCAGCCACTATGGAAAACAGTATGAGATTTCTCATTAATTAAAAATAGAAATACCACACGATCCAGCTATCCCATCACTGGATATTTATCCAAAGAACAAGAAATAAACAATACAAAGAGATCTATGTGCCCCTATGTTCATCGTAGCATTATTTACAATAGCCAAGACATGGATGCAACTCAAGTGCCCATCAACGGATGAATGGATAAAGAAGATGTGGTGTATATATACAATGCCATAAAAAAGGAGAAAATAATCCCATTTGCAACAACGTGGATGGACCTTGAGGGTATTATGTTAAGTGAAATAAGGCAGATGGAGAAAGATGAACACTGAATGATTTCACTCACATGCAGAAGACAAAAAAACATGTGGATAAAGAGAACAAATTATTGGTTATCAGAGGGGAAGGGGGTTGTGGGATGGGCATAAGGAGTAAAGGGGCCCACATGTATGGTGATAGGTAAAAACTAGACTATTGGTGGTGAGCATGATGCAGTCTATACAGAAACTGATATATAATAATGTACACCAGAAATTATGCAATGTTATACACTAATATGACCTCAATAACAAAATTATAGCAAAATAATAATTTAAAAAGATAAAGGATGAGCTTCTGGTAACAACAAAAATAAAGTACCATTCTCCCTCTGAAAAAACAAAAAGAAGATATACAAATGGCAAATAAACACTTGAAAAGAGGCTCAGCGTAATTTGTCATTAGAAAAGTGTAAATTGAAACCACAATGAGATACCATCATACTCCCCCCCACCCCGCGAAGGACTAAAATTAAAAAGACTGAGCATATCAAGTGTTCAGAAGGATGTGGAGCAACCAGAATTCTCATACACTCCTGGTGAGAATGTAAAATGATGCAATCACTTTGGAAAACAGTTTGCTTTTTTTTTTTTTTAAGGTTTTATTTTTCCTTTTTCTCCCAAAGCCCCCCGGTACATAGTTGTGTATTTTCAGTTGTGGGTCCTTCTGCTTGTGGCATGTGGGACGTGGCCCCAGCATAGCTCAATGACCGGTGCCATGTCCGCGCCCAGGATCCAAACCGGCGAAACCCTGGGCTGCTGAAGAGGAGCGCGTGAACTTAACCCCGCCTCCCCCGCCCCTTGATCGCTTTTTAAAAGAGTTCTTTGTTAAAAGTTATGTACCTACCGTAAGTCTCAGTCATTCCGCTCCTAGGTGTTTACCCAAGCAAGTGCCCAAAATACTTATAGGCAAATGTTCACAGCAGTTTTATTTGTAATAGCCTCAAACTTAAAACAACCCAAATGCCCATCAACATGTGAGTAAACACATGGTCGTATATCCATATAATAGAATACTATTCAGCATTAAAAAGCAAAGAGCTATTGATACACACAACATGGGTGAATCTCAAAATAATTATGGTGAGTGAAAGAAGCCAAAAGGAGAACTTATTCCTGTTGTATAAAATACTAGAAAATGAAAAGTAATCTATGGTGACAGGAAGCAGATTAGTGGTTGCAAGGGAGAAGGTAAGGAGGGACAAGAGGCAGAATTACAAACTGGCAGGCGGAAACTTTTGAGAGTGATGGATATATTCATTATCTCGATTGTGGGAATGGGTTCACGTATGTATAGTTATATCAAAACTCATCAGATTGCACACTTTAAATATGTGCAGTTTACTGAATGTCAATTAAACCTCAATAGAACTGGAAGCACGTTCCGAGAATGTAAGCCGTCTGTAGACCTGAGGATCCGAAATTGGGAGGGAGGGCGGAGCTAGGCTGCGCATGCTCAGTCCTTCCTCCACGCTCACCAATCAGCTCCCTGTCTGGCGACGCCGTGTCTGCAGACCCGAGAGGACGCCATGGCGCGAGCGGTCCCCGTGAAGCTGGTGCCTCGGGGCTGCGTGAGGCCTTCCCAGAACACGGTGGCCTTTTATCCTGAGGGCCCAGGGGAGCCCCTGAAGGACTCTAATCAGGCAAGTGACTTAAGCCGGTGTTCAGTTGGAAACAATATTTTGCAACTGCGTGGAAAATGGGCTCGAGAGGGTGGGGAACGGCCCGTAGGGAGGCTGTGGTAGTTTTTTTTCCCTGTTGGTCTGTCCGTTCAACCTTGAACTCTGGAGGAAAAGGACTGTTTCGTACTTAGCACCGAAGTGTCCCTTCCCTGCACGCACCCCTGCCCATGCCCATGGTCAGTCCATTTTTGTTGAAGGGGTTGAGTAATCTCAGGTCGCACCACTCGCAAGAGCCGGGATTCAAATCTCGCGCTTTTTCACTCCAAACCCCGAGGTCCTTCCTTCGAAGCATAAGGAAAATCTCCAGATATTTGATATTCACTTTGGGATTCATCGGTCTAATCGATGCATTGACTTTGCCAGCCCATAAATGCCCGCTGGAAATATTGAGGGGTTTTTGAGGGATTTGCATATTTTCAAAAATTACACAAGATCAATTGAACAGATACCACGTGCCTCCTCTTTTCCAGGCACTGCGTTTGACGCCGAATCTGTCAGTGAGGAGGGTGGACATTGTCCCTGTCCTCACATAGACAGACAAAATAATAAATAACAAACAAGTGCTAAGTGCTCTGATAGGAAGCTCCCTTTTTTTCCCCTGGAATTTTGAAATCTTACCATGATCTGCTCTTCTGTGAGTTTTTTTCTCTTAGTTTGCTGAGTGCAGAATGGTCCCTTTCTGGGAACACATGCTGGTTAGTTCTGAGAAAGTTTTTTGTGTTAGATCTTTGATAATTTCTTCTCCTCTCTCCTGAATTGGATCTTGTATTGTTCAGATCTGGGACCTAATGAATTACTCCTCTAGTTTTCTTTTCTTTTTTTTTTCTCTTCTATTTTCTGTCTTTGTTTTTTTGTTCTACTTCCTGGCATAATTTTCTCAATTTTATCTTTCATGTCTGAATTTTAAACTTTTACTATTTTCCTTTAAATTGTTCCTATCGTTATAGTCTCCTCTTGTTTAGTGATGGCAGGATCTTTTATTTTTCTGAGAATATAAAATGCAGTTTTAGGGGTAAGTTTTCTTGTATTTGCTTTGGGTGGTCTCTTTTTCCTTTAAGTTGTGTTTACTGCTTGTTTTGTTGTCTGACTTTCATGTTGGGAAATTTCTTCAAATATTAGCTAACATTTATTGAGCATTTACAGTGTTATGGGAAAAGTTCTAAGTTCTTACAAATATTAATTTATTTAATACTCATAACTCATAAGTTGGGTGCTACTACCTTCGGTTTATAAATGCTGAAATGAAGGAAATGAGAACTTGAATAGCTTAGCAAAGGTCAGAAAGCTTGAAAGTGGTGGAACCAAGATGATAACCAAAGCAGCCTAGGGTGTGTGTTCTTAACGACTATTCTGTGTTGCCTCATATTTAAGAGTGAGACCTGGCTTCTGGTTAAATATGGTGGATTACACACCCACATTTACCTGTTTCCTCCACTAACCGCACAAAAATAGTAATAAATGGATTTTATTTCTTTAAAAGAGTACAAACCTTTAAAAACAGAACCAAGGAGAGGAGAGAACAGGAACACGTTTCCGGAAGTTAGAAGTCCTGTGGGCCAGTGGTAACTGATTTTGCACATGCCAGAAAGCTAAATTCTAAAGTAATGTGAGGGAAAGCCAAAGGCCAACCAATTTTCCCTGCAGATCACCTTTTTTCTCTCTCCCAAGCTCTTTTTGCACACACAAACACAAACACACACGGGTTAGGAGCTGGGGGCACCAGAACCTCTGGCCATAGGCGTGAAGGTGAGGCTGAAAACAGGAAGATAGGTTGAAAGAATGGTAAAAATCCGTTAAGACTTCCAGATTGTCTCCACCTTCACAACAGTCAGATGACTGCCCATCTCTGCCGTATCCAACCTGATAGAAGATGGAGGGTGTACTCTCTGGAGAGGTTAAAGCAGTTTTAGTCTGGGAGACATTAAGTACAATTACCGCACTGAAAACAGGCGGTAAGTGAATGTTTACACGCTAAGTTGAGGCACTGTTCTAAGCACTTTGTATCTATTAAACAATTTAATTTTCCCAACAGCCGGATAGAGATGGGTATTATTGTTTTTCCTGATTTACACATAAGAAAACTGAGGCACAGGAGACTAAATTAGTTGCTTAAGATCACACAAATAGTTAAAAAAGAGTTTTTATAACATACGTATAGTATGAAGGAGAATGCTATAGTTTACAGAGAAAAAGAGAATATTACTTTTACCTTTGGTTTTTGTTTTTTGTTTTACCTTTACCTTTTGAGATGTGTTCTTTCAAAATCTAGTCCTATTCTTTCCCCTCTCAGATGTAACTGCCGTCTTGAAATTTGGGTTTATCATTCCCTTGCTTTTCTATATTGTTTAATATATATGTTTGTATCCTTAAACCATATAGTTTACTTTCTCGTATTTTCAAATTTTATATAACTAGAGTCATGCCGTATGCATTCTTTTGCAACTTCTTGTTTTGTCACTCAATATCATGTTTCTAGAATTTACATGTATCTCAGTTTATTTATCTGTTCTGTTTATGGATGGAGTTAGTGTTGTTTCAATATTTTGCCATTGTAAACAATGCTACTAAGAATATTCTTACGCATATCTGTTGGCAAAAGCAGAAATTTCTCTGGACCAAAATTGCTGGGTGGTAGGGTATGCACATTTTCAACTTTACAAAGTAGTGTGTTAGTTGTATCAATTTACACTCTGACTAGCAGTATTTAAGCTCTCATTAGTCTACATCCTTAATTTTTACCCAATGTAGTGGGTGAAATTGGTATGTCATTGTGATCTTACTTTGCATTTTGCTAATAAATAATGAGATTGAACTTTTTTTGTATGGTTTTGCATTTTTCATGTTTCCTCCTCTGTGAAATGGCTGTTCATGACTTGCTTTTGTAAAAATATAATTGGTTTTCTTACTGGTTTTTAGGAGTTCTTAATATATATTGGATACTTATAATTTGATGGTTATATGTATTGCAAATATTTGTTTTTGCCTTGTCTTCACTTTCTTTATAATGTCTTTCGATGAATTTAGGTTCTTAATTTTTTCTTTTTTTTTGAGGAAGATTAGCCCTGAGCTAACATCCACTGCCAGTCCTCCTCTTTTTGCTGAGGAAGACTGGCCCTGAGCTAACATCCGTGCCCATCTTCCTCTACTTTCTGTGTGGGACGCCTACCACAGCATGGCTTGATAAGTGGTGCCATGTCCGCTCCCAGGATCCGAACCAACAAAACCCATGCTGCCTAGGTGGAGCATGTGAACTTAACTGCTGCATCACCAGGCTGGCCCCTTAAATTCTTAATTTTAATCTAGTTGAATTCATAGTCTTTTTTTTTTAATGGTTAGTGTGTTTTTGGTTAGTATTGTTTTACTTAAGTTCTTTCCTATCTCAAGTTGTTTATATCTTTTTCTACACATTTTTCTTTTTTTTTTAAATTTTTAAAATTTTTCCTCTTTCTCCCCAAAGCCCCCCGGTACATAGTTCTGCATTTTTTTAGTTGTGGGTGCTTCTAGTTGTGGCATATGGGATGCCACCTCAGCGTGGCTTGATGAGCGGTGCCATGTCTGCACCCAGGATCCAAACTGGTGAAACCCTGGGCCACTGAAGCAGAGCCCTCGAACTTAACCACTCGGCCACGGGGCCGGCCGCTACACATTTTTCAAGACTTGCCTTTCACAGGAGTTGATTTTTGTGTACGGAGTCAAGTAGGTCTCCAATTTGTTTTTGCAACTAGATAATCAGTTCCATTATTGATTAGTGTGTCTTTTGCCTAGTGGTCTGCAGTACCACCTCTGTCATACCAGTGTTGTTTCCATACATGCATGGGTCTATTTCCAGACTCCATAGTATTCTGTTATACAAGCCAATTTATCTAACCCTAAGCCACTACCTCACTGTCTTAATTACCATAGTTGTTTAATAAGATTTGATATCTGGTAGGACAAATTCTTCCACCTTAATATTTTTCTTTCTAAGTGTCTTTACTATTCTTTGGGCCTCTGTTCATCTGCATAAATTTTAAAATAAGCTTATTAAGTTATCTACACACAAACCTGATAGAACCTTTGTTGTGATTGAACTGAACCTGTAGATGAATTTGAGAGTACAGTAATGAGACTTCCTATCTAGGAGCAGAGTTTTTGTCTTCATTTATTTAGGTCTTTTTAAATGTTTTTCAATAAAATCTTTACAATTTTTTTAATACAGGTTTTACACAGCTTTTGTCAGATTTATTCCTTGGTGTCTTCTTATTTCTGTTGCTATTGTTAATTATTGTCTTTTTAATGATGGATTTTTTAGAATATTAATCTCATATTCATCAGTCTTGCTAAACTCTTATTTTATATATAATAATTTGTCTATAGATTGAGTTTTCTTTGTAGATAATCATGTCACCTGTGAATAATAAGTTTTATTTCTTCCTTTCTAGTCTCCTGTTTTTTCTTTTCACCCCATGGTGCTGGTTGGACCTCCGGTATGATGCTGAAAGAAGTAAGGGCCTGTTTGTCTTGTTCCCAATTTTAAAGAGACTTCTTCTGATGTTTTACTATTAAGAGTAAAGTTTGGGAGCCGGCCCTGTGGCTGACTGGTTAAGTTCGCGCGCTCCACTTCAGCGGCCCAGGGTTTGGATCCTGGGTGCAGACATGGCACCGCTTGTTAGGCCATGTTGAAGCGGCGTCCCACATGCCACAACTAGAAGGACTCACAACTAAAATATACAACTATGTACTGGGGGGATTTGGGGAGAAAAAAAAAAGCAGGAGAAAAAAAAGATTGGCAACAATTGTTAGCTCAGGTGCCAATCTTTAAAAAAGAAAAAAAGAATAAAGTTGGTATTTTGTAATTGTTATATCTGGATGAGATGATGAGTATATGGTAGTTCATTATGCCAATCACTCTAATTTTGTGTATGCTTGAACATTTTCACAATATAATATTAAACAGTGATTGCTACCGGGTTTGATAAATACCTTTTAACAGTTTAAGAAACTCCTTTTTTGTTAGTTTGCTAAGAGGTTTTTTAAAAAAAACATCGTGAATAGGTGTTCAATTTTATTAAGTGATTTTTCTGCATCTATAGGCTGCATCTGTTGTTCTTCTCTTTTAACGTGACATTTGCAGATTTTGTAATGGTGAACCACCTTGCATTCTTGGGATAAGTACAATTTGGTCATTATACACACACATATATTATATATATAATATATATTTTTTAATACATCACTAGATTTGGTTTCCTGTTATTTTGTTTAGGATTTTTATATCCTGTTCATGAGAGAGAGTAGCCTGTAATATTCCTTTCTTATACAGTCCTTGTTGGTTTTGGTATCAAGATTATACTGACTTGGGGAGTATTCTATTTTCTGTTCTCTGGAAAAGTTTGTATAAGATTGACATAATCTGTTATTCCTTGAATGTTTGGCAGAACTCTCCTGGAAAACCATTTGATGTATTTTTCTTTTGTGGGAAGATTTTTAACTACTGACTCAATTTCTTTAATCATTCTAGAGGTATTTAGCTAATGGTTTGGAGTTGTATTTCTATTTTTTAAAACCTTTTTTTGAAGTTTTACCATGTGTGCTTAGCAAAGTCTAAAGTGAATCAACACCTTTATCCTTGTCCTAAACAGTAAAGGACCTTTAGAACTCTTTAACTCTGATCACCCAACCTCCCAACTTACATGCCAGTGACCAGTATTTTAGTTCTCTCCTATTAAAGAAATACCTCCATCTTTCTTGACAACTGATATCAAATAGTCACCATCTCCAGTTATTCTCTTATTCTGTCTTACAGCCACCTATTCTTTTCTTTCAAAGCATTTATTTTGAAATATATATATATATTTTTACTTGTTTATTGTCCATGTCACTGTAATCTTCATGAGGGCAAGGAACATACGTAGCTGCCCTGTTCACTAACTGGTAGGCATTTAGTAAATATCTGTTGAATGAATGAATACACATTTGTATTTTGGATAGATTGCCCTGGATGCAATTAGAGAATGGATCTGAGGGTGCAAGACTGGATGTAGAGAATTAGGAGACTGTTGTACTTATCCAGGCAAGAGTTAGTGGTGACCTGGACTTGGGTAGTAGCAGTAGGGCTATAGAAAATTAGAAGATTGAAAGATATTAGGAGGTAGAATCCACAGGATTTTATTACCACTTAGATAGGAGGGTATGAGTTAAGTAGTATTTTGTCTTTGCTCTATTCTGTCTTCAAGCAACACACCCTCTTTGAGAGTTCTCATTAATACCGATGGCTTCAGTTTCTGTCTGTATGATTGTAACTCTCAAATGTGGATCTTTAAGTGTAAGATGTTTTCTGGGCTCCACACTGTACATTCAACCATGTATGAGACATCTGGACTCGGATATCTTGCAGGCATCCCAAGCTCAATATGTCAGACCCACACTTGTTATCATTCTTACCGAACCTTCTCCTTCCCTAGTGCTTTCAATCTCAGAGTAAGGGACCACTGCTACTTGCTCAAGCCAGAAACCTATTAGGGGTTGGCTCTTGGAGCCCAACCTAGGAGGAGATAGGAATATAAGTATCTGCCCTTTAAAGGCTGTGACTAATTTGCTTTCCTCTTTATTTTCTATTTTTATTTACTATTTTTAAAAGATTAAAGGAAAGTTAAGCCATGAGAATGATCGAGATGATGTAGAAAGAAAAGAAAACAAGGACTTGTCCCAGGAGCAGAGCAGAGGGCCATGGGAATTATCGTGTATTCAGCACCTATAAGTGCTAAACTCTGTGCTTAGTCTTTGCCATTCATTCATTAATTTAATCCTCCCACAACTCTGTGAGATTTCTATGAATGAGGAAATTACAGTTAGTAGTGGGATTATGCTTGCTCAAGGTCACATGTCCACGTGTGGTAGAGCTGAGATTTGACCCACGTTTGTCTGATTCCAAGTGTTTTAATATGTAACTGGGTAGAATTATAAGTGAAAGAGCAGAGACATCATTCTGGCTGTTGATAAATGTCACCAAATTGATTTCCAAAGGATCATATGTGTTGGTATAAAGTGCCAGTGTACCAGTTCCATCACAATATCTTGATCATTGAGTACATAATAAACATTTAAAAATTAATGGATATCTGGGCCAGCCCTGTGGCCAAGTGGTTAAGTTTGCGCGCTCTGCTTCAGTGGCCCGGAGTTTTGCCAGTTTGGATCCTGGGCGTGGACATGGCACTGCTCATCAGGCCATGCTGAGGTGGTGTCCCACATGCCACAACTAGAAGAAACTACAACTAAAATATACAACTATGTACTGGGGGGCTTTGGGGAGAAAAAGGAAAAATAAAATCTAAAAAGAAAAACTTTAAAATTTTAAATTAATGGATATAGAATTATTCTCTGTTGACTTTCTTATGAATGAATGGTAATTATATAGTCCTACTTGTTCAGACTATCTGTTTTCTTGGCCTATTGTGTACTGAAGCCATATTTATTCTAAGCTTTTTCCCATTGAGCCCCCTTGTGGGTTAATGGAGGTGAAAGAAGATAGTAGGAGTTAATTCTGCCCCTATCATTTCCACTGACAGCAGCTTGGTAACATCTACCCAAACAGATTCTGGGTTGAAAATTGAGTTGTTAGTTTACATTCTCCAAGGGATCAAGATGCAGCTTGACTATCATCTTTGGGGTTCACTTGATAAAGTAGATCTATGTCTAGCTTTTATTTTTCTTTTCTTTTTTTTGGTGAGGAAGATTGACCCAGAGCTAACATTGGTGCCAGTCTTCCTCTATTTTGTGTGTGGGATGCTGACACAGCATGGCTTGATGACTGGTGTGTAGGTCCGCATCTGGGATCTGAAGCTGAGAACCCTGGGCTACTGAAGCAGAGCGCACAAACTTAACCACTATGCCACCAGACCAGCCCTTCTGTGTCTACTTTTACTTCAGAGAGAATGCCTTTCCTGGCCATACCTGACCCTAAACTTTAATATCTTAGAGTTCTGTTCCTAGATTTGGATATTCCTAAGATTCTGCAACCCAGTCAGGGCTAGCCTGTCCGAAGGGCTCTCCTGTTCTGCCCCTGTTCTGGGGGCCCCTGTTGTGCTACAGAAGACCCAGGGAAATAGGCTTGAGCTAGATCAGTTCAGTTCCAGCCTGGGTGGAACTGAACTGTGAACCTGGGTGGAACTACACTGTGAATCTGCATTGGATGTCAGAACCAGGGACAGCTCCCTCTGTCCCTCCCCCTGCTGCCCCTCCTCTGGCTTGGGTTGGGGAACGAGTGGGCAGATTTGGGCATGGTGTACTTCTCTAGCCTCTTTTGTTTCTTGCTACCTTCTTTGTGCTGGAATATCACTACTGCTAGTTCCTGGCAAATGCGCTGTTTCTAATCTTCATGCTCTGCTAATACTGCTTAGTATGCCTTTCTCCCACCCTTCCTTTGCCTGGCTAATTCCTGCTCATCCTCCTAGGCCTGTTTAAGTGGGTGTCTCTTCTAGGAAACCTACCCTGATTACCCTAGACTGTGTTAGACATATCTCCTCTTAGTTCCCATGGCACCCATGCTTGCCTTTGTCAATATACTCAAAATTGCATTGAAATGATCATCTGTGCTGTCCAGAACAGTAGCTACTAGCCGCATGTGTTAAGCACTTGAAGTGTAGCTGGTCTGAATTGAGATGTGCTATGAGTGTAAAATACACAACAGATTTCAAAGATTTATGTAAAAAAGAATGTAAAATATTAATAACTTTTTATATTGATTAAATGTTGAAATAATATTTTGGGGTTAAATAAAATATATTATTAAAATTAATTTCACCTTTTTTTTTACCTTTTATAATGTGGCTACTAGAAAATCTAAAATTACATCTGTATCTCACATGATGTTTCTATTGGATAGCACTGATCTATATATTTTTTTTTCTTAGGAGTAGGGACTGGCTTGAATCCATCCTTGCTTCTGTATTTCTGGAACACAATACATGGGGATGGGTGGGGATTCTTGACCCTAGTCCTCAGAACTTGAGGCTGAAATAGCAAGGGTCCAAAAGACATCATTACATTATTTGATTTTTCCATCCAGGAACTTGGCCTCTTTCTCTACTTAATTCAGACTGTTTTATATGTCTTCTTACTGATTCTTATAGATTTTTTCATAGATCACGAACATCTCTCATTAAGTTTATTTCTAAGTATTTTGAATTGATATTTTATCAGTATAGTTTCTAGTTAGTTATTACTTGTATCAGCAGTGAATGCTATAGATTTTTGCTTATTTTCTTGAATATTTCCACTTACTTAGTCTTATTAATTTTAAGACTATTTTCTTATTATCTAATTGCATCAACTACAATAAAGATATTTTCTTATATACTGAAATTTATTTCTCTTGCTCTCTTTTTTCCTGTCTCTGTCTCTCTCTTCTGGCTAGAATATCCAAACCAGTATGAAAATAGTATTAGTGGTGAAGAGTGACCTTGTTTATTCCTATTTTAAAGGGAAAGTATCTACTGCTTCTCCACTAGCTAGAAATAGATATTCTATTATCTTGTTAAGGATGAGTGACTTTAATTATTTTACTAAGAATGGGTTATTAAAATTTATAAAATATTTTTTATCTATTACAATAATGTTTATTTTTTAATTAACCTGTATGTATGGTATATTATGTTAAGATATTTCTTTATTTTTGAACCATCCCTGAATTATCATTTTGTTTGTGGTATGCTATTCTTTTAATAATAATGTCATAGAGTGTTGTGATTAAGAGTGTTGACTCTGGAACCATCCAGCCTGAGTTCAAGTTCTGCCTCTGCTAGTTGCAAGCTATGTAATCTTGGGCAAGTTACTTATCCTCTCTGTGTTTTCATTTTTAATAATAGTACCTGCCTGTGCTAGTTATTTACCTATTGCTTCTCAGCCCAAGCCCACCTATCTGTTCTATGATGCAGCAGGATTTTTGTGAGGATTATGTGAGTTAACCTATGTAAAGTACTGCAACAGTGCCTGGCACTTAATATTAAGTAGACACTTAATAATGTTAGCTAATAGTATTATCATAATTTTAATTACTCTTATAGAATTCTATATGATAGTATTTGACTTGTGCTTTTGTATCCATATTCCTGAGATCTCTTTTTGTAATATCATCATCTGATAAGAGATGAGGATCTTTATCTGCTATTGTGAGCGAATTAGGAAAATTCTCCTTTCTCCCATATTCTAGAACCATTCGTATAACATGGAACAGAATTATCTCTTTCAGGAATAGTTGAAAGTATTAAATAGTGAACCTTCGTGGCCAGGTGTTCTTTGATCATTTTTGATAACTTTCTCAGTGTCCTCCTTAATTGTTGCTCAGTTCTTGCTTTTGAGTCCTTGTTTTTCATTTTTTAAAGGAAAAATATATATGTAATTTAAGATTTTACTCAGGGTTTTCAAATTCATTAGTCTATAGTTATGTAAAAAATTCCCTTATATTTATTAAATCTCTGTGATGAGTTTTAAAATTTTGGAGTGATAGATATGTTCATTCTGTTGATTGTGGTGATGGTTTCACAGGTTGTATATATGTTAGAATTGATTACATTGTGTACTTTATATATGTACAGTTTATTGGATGTCAATTATACCTCAGTTTTAAAAAAGTAATTAAAAAATTCTACTTTCATAAATCTTTTCATAGTACCAGCTGGCATTAATTCCATTGTGCATGATTTCTGATTTTTAAAATTATCCCCTGAAATATATAAGAAATACATTTTATTATAGATAAAAAGAGATGGTGCATGCAAGAGCTGTCAGTGATTCATTTTCTGGTAGTAGGGTATATGATTTGTTTTATGTCTATTATACTACCTTGATTTCATTGTTCCCAGGCTGTTTTTTAAATATTAAAGGAAAATATAGATGAAGGTGCACAGTTTTTCTCAGGCCATTCTTGTTGTGTTGGGCCAGGAAACTCTGGGTATAGAGAAGGTGTACAAGTAGAAAGATCTGGGCTCTGGCCCACACAACAGAGGCCCTTGGGTGTGAGCTATGGACTGAGATGTAAGGATTGAATTGGAAACAGAAGCCAACGGCTTTCTGGGAAGGTACATCAGGAGTCACCAGAAGTTTGCATAAAAAAGCAAAATGCTATCTGGATTTCTTGTATACTCTACCACTTTGCCTAGCCAAGAGTAAAATTGTTGATGATGGAGACACTCTGCAGAAAGACCCTGAGAGGCCAGGGCTTGACTCCACTAGTCACTTTGGAGAGGGTCGGAATAGTGACCAGTACCTTTCCCCAAAGTTAAGTGTGAGGCTTGGTATTTAGAAGAGGGGATTAAAACTCTTCTTCTAGAATGCTGAGCTTCCAGCTTAATTATACCAAGGCAGAGGTCCTGCTGTTTTTGAGGATGTTTTGATGCCATCTGTTTGATTCAGATCAATCCAGATTTACTGATCATTCTAGGCACAGCTTGTACCAGGCACTAAAGGGGGACAGAAATGCATCTGATATGGTCCCTGTTCTTTGTTTTTTTTTATTGTGGTAACATTGGTTTATAACATTATATAAATTTCAGGTGTACATCATTATATTTCAATTTCTATGTAGATTACATCATGTTCACCACCCCAAAACTAATTACCATCCATCACCATACACATGTGCCTAATCACCCCTTTCACTCTCCTCCCTCTCCCCTTCCCCGTGGTAACCACCAATCCAATCTGTGTGTGTTTGTTTGTTGTTATAATTTTCTATTTATGAGTGAGATCTTAGAATATTTGACTTTCTCCCTCGGACTTACTTCGCTTAGCATAATACCCTCAAGGTCCATGCATGTTGTCACAAATGGCAAGATTTCATCCTTTTTATGGCTGAGTAGTATTCCATTGTGTATATATACCACATTGTCTTTATCCATTTTCCCCTTGATAGGCACCTAAGTTGCTTCCAAGTCTTGGCTATTGTGAATAATCCTACAGTGAACATAGGGGTGCATATATCTTTACGAATTTGTGTTTTCATGTTCTTTGGATAAATACCCATCAGTGGAATAGCTACGTCATATGGTAGTTATATTCTTAGTTTTTTGAGGAATCTCCATTCTGTTTTCCGTAGTGGCTGCACCAGTTTGCATTCCCATCAGCAGTGTTTGAGGGTTCCCTTTTCTCCACACCCTCTCCAACACTTATTTCCTGTCTTGTTAATTATAGTCTTTCTGACAAGCGTGAGGTGATATCTCATTTAGTTTTGATTTGCATTTCCATGATAATTAGTGATGTTGAACATCTTTTCATGTGCCTGTTGGCAATCTGTGTATCTTCTTTGGAGGAATGTCTGTTCAGATCTTTTGACCATTTTTTAATTGGGTTATTAGTTTTTTTGTTGTTGAGATGAATGAGTTCTTTATATATTTTGGATATTAACCCCTTAACAGATAGATGGTTTGCAAATATCTTCTCCCAATTGTTAGGTTGTCTTTTTGTTTTGTTGATGGTTTCCTTTACTGTGCAGAAGGTTTTTAGTCTGATGTAGTCCCATTTACGTATTTTTTCTTTTGTTTTTCTTGCCTGGTCAGACATGGTACTTGAAAATATGCTGCTAAGACCAATGTTGAAGAATGTACTGCTTATGTTTTCTTCTAGAAGTTTCATGTCTTACATTCAAGTCTTTAATCCATTTTGAGTTAATTTTTGTGTATGGTGTAAGATAATGATATATTTTCATTCTTTTGCATGTGGCTGTCCAGTTTTCCCAACACCATTTATTGAAAAGACTTTCCTTTCTCCATTGTATGTTCTTGGCTCCTTTGTCAAAAATTAGCTGTCCATAGTGTGTGGGTTTATTTCTAGACTCTCGGTTCTGTTCCGTTGATCCATGTGTCTGTTTTTGTGCCAGTACATGCTGTTTTGATTTCTGTAGCTTTGTATTATATTTTCAAATCAGGGAGTGTGATACCTCCAGCTTTGTTCTTTTCTTCTCAGGATTCCTTTGGCTATTTGGGGTCTTTTGTTGTTCCATACAAATTTTAGGATTCTTTGTCCTATTTCTGTGGAAAGTGTCATTGGAACTTTGAGAGGGATTGTGTTGAACCTGTAGATTGCTTTAGGGAGTATGGACATTTTAAATGTGTTAATTCTTCCAATCCAAGAGCACAGAGTATCTTTCCATTTCTTTCTGTCTTCAGTTTCTTTCAACAGTGTTTCATGGTTTTCAGTGTACAGGTCTTTCACCTCTTTGGTTAAGTTTGTTCCTAGGTATTTTACTCTTTTTGTTGCAGTTGTAAATAGAATTGTATTCTTAATTTCTTTTTCTGCTACTTCATCGTTAGTGTATAGAAATGCAGCTGATTTTTGTATGTTGATTTTGTATCCTGCAACTTTACCATATTCATTTATTATTTTTGAAAGCTTTTTGGTGGATTCTTTAGGGTTTTCCATATATAAAATCATGTCATCTGCAAATAGTGACAGTTTCACTTTTTCCTTTCCAATTTGGATCCCTTTTGCTTCTTTTTCTTGCATGATTGCTCTGGCTAGGACTTCCAATACTATGTTAAATAAGAGTGGTGAAAGTGGGCATCCTTGTCTGGCTCCTGTTCTTAGAGGGATAGCTTTCAGTTTTTCTCCATTGAGAATGATATTAGTTGTGGGTTTGTCATATATGGCCTTTATTGTGTTGACGTACTTTTCTTCTATACCCATTTTTTTCAGAGTTTTTTTTTACCATAAATCGATGCTGTGTCTTGTCAAATGCTTTCTCTGTATCTATTGAGATGATCATGTGATTTTTATTCTTCATTTTGTTAATGTGGTGTATCTCATTGATTGATTTGTGGATGTTGAACCATCCCTACATCCCTGGAATAAATCCTATTTGATCCTGGCATATGATCTTTTTAATGTACTCTTCTATTCAATTTGCTAGTATTTTGTTTAGGATTTTTGCATCAATGTTCATCAGTGATATTGTCCTGTAATTTTCTTTTGTTATGTTGTCCTTGTCTGGTTTTGGTATCTGGGTATTCTTGGCTTCATAGAATGAGTTAGGTAGCTTTCCCTCCTCTCTAGTTTTTTGGAAGAGTTTGAGAAGGATAGGTATTAAGTCTTCTTTGAATGTTTGATAGAATTCACCAAGAAAGCTGTCTGGCCCTAGACTTTTATTTTTTGGGAGGTTTTTGATTCTTGTTTTGATCTCCTTACTCGTGATTGGTCTATTCAAATTCTCTGTTTCTTCTTTTTTTTTTTAAATTTTTTTAAAAGATTTTATTTTTCCTTTTTCTCCCCAAAGTCCCCAGGTACATAGTTGTGTATTTTTAGCTGTGGGTCCTTCTAGTTGTAGCATGTGGGATGTTGCCTCAGCATGGCTTGATGAGCGGTGCCATGTCCACGCCCAGGATTCGAACCGGCAAGACCCTGGGCTGCCAAAGTGGAGTGCGTGAACTTAACCACTTGGCCGCGGGGCCGGCCCCTCTCTGTTTCTTCTTGACTCAATTTTGGAAGGTTGTATGATTCTCAGAATTTATCCATTTCTTCTAGATTATCCAGTTTGTGGGCATATAGCTTTTCATAGTATTCTCTTATAATCTTTTGCATTTCTGAGGTGTCCATTCTAATTTCTCCTCTTCCTGATTTCATTTATTTAAGCCTTGTCTCTTTTTTTCTTGGTGAGTGTAGCTAAAGGTTTGTGAATTTTGTTTATCTTTTCAAAGAACCATCTCTCCGTTTTATTGATTTTTTTCTGTTGGTGTTTTTTTGTCTCTATTTCATTTATTTCTTCTCTGGTTTTTATTATTTCTTTCATTCTACTGATTTTGGGCTTTCTCTGTTCTTTTTTTCCCAGTTCCTTTAGGTCCACTGTTAGATTGTTTGAGATTCTTCTTGTTTGTTGAGGTAGACTATATTGCTATAAACTTCTCTCTCAGAACTGCTTTTGCTGTATCCCATAAATTTTGTCATGTTGTATTTTCCTTTTCATTTGTCTCAAGGTATTTTTTGATTTCTCCTTTTATTTCTTCATTGACCCAGTCGTTGTTCAGTAGCATTTTATTTAATCTCCACATATGTGTGGCTTTTCCAGTTTTCTTCCTGTAGTTGATTTCTAGTTTCATTCCATTGTGGTCAGAAAAGATGCTTGTATTATTTCAGTATTATTTCAGTCTTCTTAAATTTATTGAGACTTATTTTGTGGCCCAATATGTGATCTATCCTGGAGAATGTTCCACGTGCATTTGAAAAGAATGTGTATTCTGCAGTTTTTGGGTGGAGTGTTCTGTATATATCTACTAAGTCCATCTGGTTTAATGTGTTATTTAAGGCCAATGTTTTATGGTCCCTGTTCTTAAAGAACTTAGAAGGCAGTGCAAAAGGCAGACAGTGATTATGATAACAGGTAATACATTGCCTTCATTCTTCTAGGTACTGTTCTAAGGTCTTTATGTATATTAACAATGGCTCAATGAGGTAGGTACTATTTTCACCCTCTAAAATTGGGGAGGAGGAAATTGAGACACAGAGAAGTTAAGGAATTTGCCCAGTGTTACACTGCTAGTAAATGGCAGTATCAGGATTGAAACCCAAAACAGTCTGGCTCCAGAGTCTTTGTTCTTAACTTTATACCATAGAGCAGTAGCTCTTAAAGTGTAGTCCCCAGATCAGCAGCATCAGCCTCATCTGGAAACTTAATAGAAATTCACATTCTTGGGTCCCACCAAAGACCTACTGAATCACATGCTCTGGAGGCAAGCCCTCCAGGTGATTCTGATGCCAGCTGTTTGAGAACCTTTGCTAGAGAGAAGCAAGGCATATACTGTGATGTGTCAGAAATTAATCTCTCCATGGGTAGGGACTGGATGGTCTCCCTCTTAACTTCCTAGCTCTCTGCACAGCATCTAGTGTAAAGTAGGCATCAAACAATACATATGAGGGCTGCCCTGGTGGCATAATGGCTAAGTCCATGTGCTCCACTTTGGCGGCCCAGGGTTCACAGATTTGGATCCCAGGCACAGATGGACCTATACACCATTCATCAAGCCATGCTGTGGGGGCATCCTATGTATAAAATAGAGGAAGATCGGCACAGATGTTAGTTCAGGGACAGTCTTCCTTATCAAAAAAAGAACAGAAATCATATGGATGAATACATATGAATGAATATATGAGAAAGTGATGTTTGAGCTGTGTCTCTTACCACCTATCAGCTGCAGCAGACCCAAAGGGTCCCACAGATAGAGGTCTGTAGCCGCTCTTAAGTTGAGAAATGTTCCCAGAAGCTATGAGACTAGCAAGGAAGAGGTGATACTTTTGGCAAGTTATGATAAGGGTCTGCACCTGCACAAGGAGCCATCAGAATGGCAGGGGGATAATGTGAGAGCAGTTCAGGAGGAGGTAAACATGTCAGGACTTGGAGAACAGCTGAATAAGGGGAAGAAGCAAGGGAGAGAGAGATACTGCTAATTCTGGGATGAAGGTGCTATTGGCAGAGACAGGAGGCATAGGACAAGCATCTTTGTAGGGGAAAGATAAAAGTTTGGGACTCTTCAAGTTTGAAGTGCTGGTAGGAGATCCAGGTGGAGCTGTCCAGCAGACACTTGGAAATCTGAGTCTGAGACGTGGTTGAAAACAGAGATTTGTAAGGATAGTTGAGTCCTAAGAATGGATGAGACCTTCAAGGGGAAAGTGGAGAGTAGAATAAGAAAGCTGGGTTTGAAACGGCGAACATTGTTACTTAATGGGGCAAAAGCAAGAGAGGGCCCTTGAAGACAGAAAAAGACTTAGGCAATAGGCGACCTAAGAAAATGCTGAAGCCAAGTAGAAGGCTCAAAAAGGAAGGAGAGGCACTGTGTCAGATCATGCAGAGAAATAAGAATTGAAAATTATCCTTTGCATTTTGACATGCACAGTATTTTAAGTGACGTGGTGAGGCCAGAAGCAGATTGACCAAGTTCAGGCGTGAGCTGTAGATGAGAAAGTGGAGGCAGGTGCTTCCCAGGTCCCACAGATAGAGGTCTGTGGCCGCTCTTAAGTTGAGAATATGACATCTTTCAGGGTAGGCAGCGTCTCTTTCATATGTGTGGTCTCAGCGCCCAGCACTCGGCCTGGAAGAGAGGGTGGCGTCAGTGAGTTCAGTGACTGGGGACAGAGAAGGGCTTCGCGGAGGCAGTCGCTTTGCAGCCAAGGCTTGAAGGATGAGGGTGATTGGGAGGAGAGGTGGGAGGCAGGGGCCCTGGGTGTTGGGGTGCTCGGAGTGTGTGAGGGGGGCCTGGGAATGAGGTGGGGTTCCTGTAATGTGCGCGTGGCTCTGTGCGAAGGGTGGAGGAGGTGTGTAGTCTTGGAGGGACCTGTCTGGGGAAAAGACAGGGCCAAAGGCTGCTGCGGGGGTGTCCCCCCGCCCCGCCCCGCCCCCCCCCACCCCACCCCACTTACGCCGCTGCGCGGTTCCGCGGCGCCTCTACCGGAGCCCTCCCGCCGGGCTGCATGGCGACGGATGACCGCCAGGGGCCGCTGCCTCGGGTCCCCGGTGCCCCCGCCCCTCTCCATTGGCCTTTGTTGCCGTCGGAGCGCCCCGCTTGACTCGTTCCCGTCCGCCCCCTGGGCCTGGCGGTCGCGCCTGCGCACTGGCAGCTGGCCGGGCGCTCGCAGGGGGAGCTGCTGCAGGCTCCGCGGCGGCGGCGGCAACGGAGGCTGCGGGGGCGGCCGTGCAAGCGGCCGGGCTTGGGGGGGGAGCCGAGCCCGGCCCGGGAGCCCGAGCAGCTAGAGTGCGGGGTATCTAGGCCCCTCACGCTGGACTCCACAGTCTCCGGGCCGCCTGACCTCCGCACGGGTATATGGGATGGAAGCGGGACCCTCGGGAGCAGGTAAGGGCCCCCGAGAGTGGGGTACGGTGCGTGCTCCAAGGACCAGGGGGGCTCCCGCGTGAAAAGCAGGATTTCCGAGTGAGGGGAGGTTTCCTAAGTAAGGAGAAGGGCGCTTATGGGATGGGGGGCCCAGTTTGAAGGGGGCTGTGTGCAGTTCCGGGGGAAACCTTGCGAAGGGAACCTTGAGACGGGGGCCGTTTATCAAAGGAGCCTATATGCACTCCTGGAGGTGGGAAGTAACCTGGGAGAAGGGCCTGAACGCACGTAAGGACTCCCAGAGATCCCAGGAGGCCTAGGGAGAGGCCCGGCAGGTGGCAGGGGGCGGGCTCCAGGTGTCCAAAAGAGGAGGGGGTCGACACAAATGGGCCCAGAGTTGCCGCATGCTGGGGGCGGGGGCTCAGCCGGGCTGGGCTGGGCTAGTGGCTCTTGCGTGAAGGCGCTAGAGCTGGGCTGTGAGCTCCGCCCCAGTTGGGCCTGACGCGGGGGCGAGGGTCAGGGGGCGGTGGGTGGGGATCCAGCCCCGGGATTCCCCCCTGTGAGTCTGGGGAGCTGGAACAGAGGGGCCCGAGCATGCGCAGAGGTGGCAGCTGGAAGGGGCTGCCCGATGTGTTGGGGGCGTGGCTGCCGGAATCCCCCCCACTCCCTACACCGCTGGATTTGGCTTCGAAAAAGGAGCGCGCTGATGGGGTGCATTCTCGCTAAGGTTATCCTGGCAAAGCGTAAATAGAAATGGTTCTCTTCCTCATCTTGGGGGCTCTTACACTTGGCCCTGAAAAACCTCAGTCACAATTTGCCAAGAATGGGTTGAGGGAAGCTGCCAAAGTGCCTTATTCTGCCACTGGGATGAGCAAAGACTGTAAGCGATGCGATGTTCTGGGAGTGGATCCTTCCTGAAGATAGATCTTAGAAAAGGTGTTGATTACTGAGGGACAAAGGCCAGGACCAGGTTTACCTGGAAGAGGTTGCCTGCCTGGTTTACACTATTCTGGTCCAATAGTACTGAGAGATGGAATCTTAACCCGAGGATAATGACCTTTCCATGGAAATGTCTCCTGAGGTGACAGCCTAATCTCTTTGTATACTTTAATATTTTTTTTGGCTTCTGTTCCCTTCTTGGGTATCTTTTCTTTTTCCTCTCTCTATTCCCCAGAAACTGCCAGGGTCACGTCATTAGACCCAAGGTTGTTAAGCTAGCCTTTTGTCACAAAGTTGTTTGGGGGAGGGGGTAGTTTTTAGCTTTCAACCTGGTGAGTCCCAGGTGATAGCCTTAACAACTTATTCACAACAATCAGGAGAAAAAGAGATAATAACAGAGGAGAAACTGAGGCAGGGTTTCCCCAAGAAGACCAGAGTGCCCAGGATGGGCTGTGAGGTGGTGGCACCTGCTGTGTCCTAGTTCTGTTACCCTTTGATGGGAGGAGCAATCTAGACCTGGGAATCCTTTAGGTCTTATCTCACCACCTCCTTCCATTTGATCTAGGGGTGGGAATAGAATTTCCATTTGGGACATGAATTTCGTTTCTGGTAGAAAGATCTTTGTCTTTTATACCAGATCTAATCCCCTCAAGGAAATAGCTCGTACCAACTCATTCAAGTCATCCATTCAGTGATCCACAAGTATTTAGTGACTGCTTTCCCCAAAACACGAACCACCTTGTAAAGGCCAGGTAAATCTTAAGTTGGAGTGCAGGGAGCAACTGACTTCAGAAAACTACTTCCTCCTTGCCTAAGGCCCCTCTCTCCATTCCAGGAACTCTCCTGGATTTCTAGGCTGGAGAGGATGTGCAGCAACCTGTGGACTAGAGTAGGAGTAAGTCATAGCGGTCCAGATGGATTGCTGAGAGCTGGCACCCATGAATTCCTAATGGGCTCTGGAGTGATGGAAAAATTGACTTCTTTTTTTTTGTTAGAAGAATTAAACTTCCAGAGAAGGGACTAGAGCCTGGTATCTGGAGTTGACTGTAGCCTAGTGGGACAGGCTTTGCCTCGTCAAAGGGTGTAAATTGAAATTCATTCTGGAAGCTGTGTATAGAGGGACCCCAAAACTGCCTCTTTCCTAGGCCCAGCTTGTTCTCTTGGAAGTTGGAAGATACAATATACAAAACTAAGGTATTGTTGCTGACTTCACTGGGCCAGGTGTTCCTCTGTGCTTAGACATGTTCCAAGCACATATACTGGACTGGGGCTCTCGGAAGATAGAGTAGTGTCTGATTTATCTATGGCAACAGCGAGTGTCTAGGCCCTGACACGAAGTACATGTTTATTAATTGAATTGAATGACATTCTAGTGTGAACATAAATGGTTAAGCACATATGTTGATATTGAATAATTTGTGTATACTCTTGTGTGGACATTCTTTTTGGAGAGATTGGCCTCTTAGTCTTTTCTTACTGGACAGCTAACCCAGCCTTAAGTTTGTCTTTTGAATAGGCGGTCTGGCTCCTTGGGAGGTATGTGGGCCTCAGAACTGCAGGGAAGGAATCCCTTCAGCTCTGTTACTTTTGCTTCTCAGGGCTAGTTGGGGATGGGGGAGGGGGAGTGTCCTTTTCATGGCTCCTCCCTCCCTGCTTTTGTCTGCAGGGAAGGGCCCCGCCCCTTTCCCCCAAGGCCCAAGCTTTGTCCTCGGTGCTGGGGCCCTCATCTGCATCACAAAGTGGCCGTCTGTCCCTGTCTGGGTCTGAAGGGAAGTGTCTCCCTTTCTCAGACTAAAAGCTGGGGGCAGGGTTGGGTTGGGGGGAACTTCGTACAGCTGTAAGGCTTGCAGGGGGATGGGGTGGGAGAGAGGTTCTCCCTTCCTCTTGCCTCCCTTAGTTTGGGGATGAAGGGGAGGGTAGGCATTCTCCTGTTTTCCTAAAGCCTCCTTGGAGTGGAGGGTGCCTAAGGCTAAGTCTGTTGTGTAGTCCTATTTCTGGGGAAGAGAAGGCTTTGAGGCTAGAGTGTCTGTCCCATCCCCCATCATTTTTACCCAGCCCCTAGCTCTAAGGGATGTCTTTCTCCCAAGGCTCCAAATGATTATTCAGCCTGGGAGACTAAGAAGGTGAATGGAATGTAAGAACTTGGGGAGGGGAAGGGTGTCTCTTACCAGCTACATCCACCAGGGTGCATGTTTGTAGGGTTTATAATTGTTCGTGAGCAGTTTGCAGGTCTTCGTGTGTTTGTGTGCTCTGTATGCTTGTGTGTTCTTTGTGGTGTGTCTGTGGATCTGTTTTGTTCACTCATTTAATATCTGTATATTGAACACCTCCTGTATACCAGGCACTGGAGATTAAGCACTGACCAAGGCAGATACAAGTGTCTGCCTTTGAAGAACTCGCAATCTAAGGTAGTGAGGGGTATGTGTATAAAGATACACTGTCTAGGTCTAAGTGTGTGTTTGGATGTGTATGACAGGAATGTGTTCCCACTCTGTATGTGTCTGTCTATGGCTTGTGTGCAGTTTTTGTCTAGCTCATGCTGGGGTAGGCGGCGGCCAGGTGCTCATAGTTAGGCTTTTAGTTCCCGGTGTAGCTGAGTCCTGAAGATTTTTCCCCCAGGCTGGGCTGGGCTTGACAGGTGGTTAGGAGACACAGCAGCTTAGCTCTGGGAAGCGTGCCCCTCCCGTGAATGGTTCTGACCTCTTCCTGACCCCCCCAGCTGAGGATATGCCCCATCCCCCCAGCCTGGCTGACCGTGAAAGCAGAGCTCTAGTGATGGGAGGTTCTGTGCTGGTTTATTCCTCTCCCCTCCCACCTGGGCTGGTCCTCCTCTGGCAAGGACAATAGTAGCTGTGGACAAAGGCTTCTCTTAGGCAGTTTCCCTTTTTCCTCCTTTCCCCTCAAGCTAGAAAATAAAAGTAGGGGCAGCAGTCAGGCTGGTGGCAAGAGAGGAGAAAGTAGTGGGATCTGGCTCTGCCCTAGCCCTTTGCCAAGAGTCCCCTCTGTCTTGAAATTGATCCTTTCTGCTACTGTCTGGGCCCTCTGTGTGCAAGGAGCTGTGGGCCCTGGGGAGAATCTTGTGTTTTCCTTCCCAGAGCCAGCATCTCTTCCTTCTCCAGCGTGCTGATGGCTGCCTCTCCTTCACAAGTTCTCTGCTCTATCCCACTCCTGCCTCAGTCTCCTATATTCAGCCTGTCTTCATTCCCTAGCTTTTTCTTCTTTTGAATTTTTCTTTATTGTCTCCCCAATCGCAACTTTCTTTCTCAAGCTCCCAGTATTAACCTGTCTTGCCCCGGCTGCTAACTCCAGCCTCTCCTCTTTGCCAGTTCAGGCCTTTTCCTACTGTGGTCTCCAGTTCTGGGCTCTTCACCAGCTCTCTATTTCAGCCTCTCTCCTTTCCTTAGTCTCTAAACTCTATTCTTTTTAGCCGTTTTTCCTTTTCTGTCTCTCAAACTTCAGCCATTTAGTTTCCTTAGTCCTTTATCAAACAATGTCCCCGTTATTTCTCCCAAATCTGGCTTCTTTTGGATCTTATTCATGCCTACACTGCAGAGGAGCATTAAGATGCTGCTATTTTGTGTTCAGGATGGTGATGATTCAAGTGAGCATCTGGCTGGCAGAGAATAGGGCATTCTTGGTCTGCTAGATACCTGGTAGAGGCAGGTGTGTTAATCTAGTAGAAGGAAGAAAGAGTTGTTACTGGGAGCCAGATTTAGCCCTCTACGTAATGTGTAATAGGAACTTATTACATATTCACTTGATGAACTTAAGATAGACAGCAAGGGGAATTTTCCTAACTGGAGAGAGATTTAAAAAAAAAAGTGAGCCTGGGTTGTCTGAGCCATTGGAAACCCTCGATTGGGTTGGGTTGGCAGGAAAGAGGCTTCCCCTACACTCTCCTGCTCCTGTTCTGGAAGGCCTGTGCATTCTCTTATCAAAGTGGTAAGGAGATTGCCAGACTCTACCCTCACCAGCCTCTTTGTCTTTTAGCTGCGGGCGCCTACCTGCCCCCCCTGCAGCAGGTGTTCCAGGCACCTCGCCGGCCTGGCATTGGCACTGTGGGGAAACCAATCAAGCTCCTGGCCAACTACTTTGAGGTGGACATCCCTAAGATTGACGTCTACCACTACGAGGTGGATATCAAGCCAGATAAGTGTCCTCGAAGAGTCAACCGGTAAGTGATGCACATCTAAGCCACCAAGTCCAGGAGTCTTCACTTTCTTGGGTCTCAGAACCTTAAAAGAGGATCCAGAGAGGTAAAAGGAAAACTAGTAGAGGATGGTATCACCAAATTGAAGAAAGTTTTGGGGGAGGATATTCCAGTTAAGGTAAATGTTGAATAATATCATTGGATTTGGCTATTACGAGATAATTGATGCCTTTTGCCAGGGCAGTTTCAGTAGAGTAGTTGGGCTAGTAATCTAACTACAGTGAGTTAAGGAATAAGTGGAAGGTAATGTGGTAGGGATAGTGAGAACAGATAGCTGAACAGTGAAGTGCAGGGAAAGAGGGAATATATTGGCTCGAGAGGACTATGGGGGTCAAGTACAGTGCCTGGTACATTTCAATATTTGTTGAAATGAGTGAATGAAAAGTTTTTAAGAATGAGACATGGATATATTAATAAACTGAGGAGAAGGAGCTAGTGGAGAAGGAGAGGTTAAAGGTATAGGACGGAGATGGGAGGAATGAGTGGGATGTCATTACTAAGGCTGGAGGACATTACAGGATACACACTTGGAGGGATTAGCCTTAGAAGAAGCAGTATTTCTTTTTACAATTAATTTATTTTATTATTATTTAAAAACTATATATGTACGATGTAAAAAATTAAAATATTGCAAAAAGAGTAGCATGAAAAATGTCTTGTATTACCCTGGTCTACAGTCCCCTAGTCCCTTTTCCTGGAGGCATTCATTGGTCTTGAGTATTCTTCCAGATATTTTTCTGTGCATTTGTAAGCATATATTTATATAGAACATTTTTTGAAATGCACAGAATATAGAACACTGTATACCTTATTCTGCACCTTGCGTTTTTCCACTGGACAATATGTTTTGGAAAATAATACATATCAAGTACATACTTGCTTCATTCCTTTACATAGTTCTGTAGGTGTTTTATCAAGTGGATGTATTATACCTTATTTAATAAGTCTATTGAGAAACATTTAGGTTGAGTCTAAACTTTTGCTACAAAAATGAAACTGTTGAATATTGTTAAATATAGATACATTTTTGCACTCAAATGTGAGTGCATCTGTAGGATAAATTCCTAGGAGTGGAATTGCTGGCACAATACGTTTAAAAATTTTGAAATATTGCTTTTTTTTTTTTTTTACACTAAGTTGTACCAGTTTATACCCCATCAGCAAGGTAACAGAGTCTCTCTTCCCCATATCTGCACCAATCCAATATATTGGGTTTTTTGATCTTTGACATTCTGATAAGTAATAAATTATATCTTGGTCTAATTTTAAATTGTTTCTCTAATGAGTGAAAGTGAACATATTTTCATATGTTTAAAAATTATATATGGAAGGGACATTTCAAGTGTGAGAGGAAAGAAAGAGGAAAAGAGGCGTGCATATATAAATATGTTTATTTGGGCACTTGAGAATGGCTTTGCCTGCTCTGCTTTACTCTTTTCAGAGTTATGAGAGTTACTTTTTAATAGGAAGTAGGAATAGGTTCTAGAATTAGAGGGTAGTTGAGAAGGTTTGACACAGTCTATGAAGGATGGAAGTGATCAGGGACATGAAAAAGATTGCTAGGCAGCATTGAAGCCTAACTGGGATTGAAACTGTGTGTTTACAGTCTTTTTATCTAGTAGTATTCAAGAGCTTTGGTTTAAAAAAGTGAAGAAGTCAGATAGTTGGATGGGCTGGAATTTTGAAGGTTAAATGGACACTCTGAGATCGAAGTAAGTGGCAAGGGACAGGAAGTGAAATCAAGAAAGAGATGATAATGGAGAGAAAATGGGGTGGTGGGACTAAGGACCTCAGAGAGATGAAAGAGGTGAGGTTCTTCTTCCACAGTTTATTCTTATTCCAGTTCAGATCTCCCCATCTACTTTTTTTGCTTATCAGTTTGGGGATTGGAGTAGCCTGGATTCTGCTTCTGGATAGACCCTGGGATTAAGCCCTTCTCCCCTCATCTTCCCCTTCTGATCAGAAGGCACTCTTACCCACTCTTTCAGGTTCTTTAGAGCCTTGGTGATCTGAGGACCAGAAGCATCACCTGCTGGCATGTTAGAAATGTAGAATTTCAGACTTTGCTTTAGTCTGACTGAATCAGAATCTGCATTTTAATAAGATCTCCAGGTAATTCATATGAACGTTTAAGTTTGAGAAGCATTACCATAGAGTAGATGAGATTAGTGTAGATGCTAGGACAGAAAGTAGTAGATGGGACATTGCCTGGACTTCGAATTACTTCCAAAAGCTTGAAGTGGTAGTCTCTCAGCTTCCACAGGCCGCTCCTATCCCCCACAGGGAAGTGGTGGAATACATGGTCCAGCATTTCAAGCCTCAGATCTTTGGTGATCGCAAACCCGTGTATGATGGAAAGAAGAACATTTACACTGTCACGGCACTGCCCATTGGCAACGAACGGGTAAGGTTGGGAGTCAGGTTAGACCTGTGTCAGGGGTCTGGGTTGGGACAGATCTCCTGTAACCCTGTTTGGAGTTTGGCTGTGTAGAGATCCCTTTCATCTTTTGTGCAAAGAAAGTGTGTTTTAGGGTGAGGGGTGGGTAGGTACTGATGTTTATTTAGTCTACTATATGTCTGTACCTGCCCCAAGTTGACTGAGATTAGACTTAAAATAGACCTAAAGGACTTCCTGCTAGGTGTGGTTGAGAGAGACAGAAGCCCTGAGCCAAGGTGGCTGGAGACTAAGGGGCTGGATTTACTCTGAAGTCTTCATTATAATCTCCTATCAGCTTAAGGAGCAGATTCTTGGCCAGTCTATGGGGTGGGGGACAGTTGGGGCAGGGCAAAGAATGTTGGACTGTGGGAAAGTATTGGCAGTCCTTCACCTCTTTCTCTCTCCCAAAGGTTGACTTTGAGGTGACAATCCCTGGGGAAGGGAAGGATCGAATCTTCAAGGTCTCCATCAAGTGGCTAGCCATTGTGAGCTGGCGCATGCTGCATGAGGCCCTGGTCAGTGGCCAGATCCCTGTTCCCCTGGAGTCTGTACAAGCCCTGGATGTGGCCATGAGGCACCTGGCATCCATGAGGTACTGGGTGTAGTTAGTATCTGGGCTACTAGTGGTGGCAGAATGTTATGTGGGGAGGAGGGGAATGAGCACATATTAAGGTCTCACAGTGTGCTTTCCAAATAAAAAATTATTTGAAGCCCTACCATATCCAGGCAAGTGTGCATAAACATTTAGATGGTTTAAAGCCTTGGCCCTGTCCCTTTTAGATATCTTTGGACTTCACCCCATTTGTCCCTGCAGGGCAGAGAAAGAGTAGAGACTTGCACAAGGTCAGTCACACAACTAGTAAAGGATCAGAGCTGGAATTAAAGCCCTGGTGTCCTGCCTTCCAGGCCAGGGCTCCTCCGTGCCCAGGATGCCTCACAGGGTGGGGGCCTGTGCCCGAGGGACCAGTTCTCTGCCTGTCCCTGCCAGGTACACCCCCGTGGGCCGCTCCTTCTTCTCACCGCCTGAGGGCTACTACCACCCGCTGGGGGGTGGGCGCGAGGTCTGGTTCGGCTTTCACCAGTCTGTGCGCCCTGCCATGTGGAAGATGATGCTCAACATTGATGGTGAGTGGGGAGAGCTATGGAGCCAGGGGCACCCTGAGTCCAGTGACCACACTCCCAGCCTCATCCCTCCCAGCTCTGTAACCATACTCCTAGTCTAATCCCTATAGCCCTGGGACCCCTCCCCCATCCCAATACCCTATAAGGAAGAGGGTGTAAAGAGCAGTACCTCTGTTTATTCTGAAAGACAGAACCTGAGCTGAGCTGTACCTACCCTGTCCCCACAGTCTCAGCCACTGCCTTCTACAAGGCTCAGCCGGTGATTGAGTTCATGTGTGAGGTGCTGGACATCAGGAACATAGATGAGCAGCCCAAGCCCCTCACAGACTCTCAGCGTGTGCGCTTCACCAAGGAGATCAAGGGTGAGGACCCAACCAGGTTGGGAAGGGAAATGGTGCTACTTTCTCTTTAGTCCTAAAAGGAAATCCCCTTGGGATATATTCAGGGGAGAGGCCAAGCCTGGGCACATGAGCAACTTTTTTCAACCCTGACAAGCAGTGTGTGTATCCCAGGCCTGAAGGTGGAAGTGACCCACTGTGGACAGATGAAGAGGAAATACCGCGTGTGTAATGTTACCCGCCGCCCTGCCAGCCATCAGACGTAAGTTAACAGGGCTGCTAAGGCATACCATTGGTGAAAGGAGGCTGAGATTTCAACACCTTCCCTTCACTCCTCCCCCCTACCCTGAACACTCACCCTGAGGATGAGCCCTGTTTTCAAAGATTAGCTGTGGGAATTTGGCATCCCTTCTGCAATCTTCCTAGATCCATAGATATTCTCCCTACCATTCTTACCTTCTTGGTCTCCACCTTTCTTCCTTGGGCCTTTACTATAGAGCAGGCATCTTCCTTTGACTCCTGTCTTGGTTCTGTAGATGTTAGAATTGCTCTCAACTTATTCTTCCTCCTGAAAAAGAAAGCTGGGCTCTTGGGCTAGACCTTGGGGAAGTTGTCACTGATCCCATCCACCTTCTTGATCTCAGACTGTACTGGATTATGAGTGCCTACTTTATGCTCAACACTAGAAATGTAGATGGGTGAGATATGGTCGTGACCATTGTGGAACTTGCCTCTCAGATCTTTGGCTTCACTCTTGGAGCCCTGTATTGCCTGCTTTCCTGTGAGTGGCAGTGCTCAAAGAGGCTGGATAGGGGTGAAGCCAAGTCTTGGCTTCCCATGGTTGTGGGTCTGGAGAGATGGGATTTAATGCAGGGCTATGACCTCTTCTCTTTCCCCAAACAGATTTCCCTTGCAGCTGGAGAGTGGACAGACTGTGGAGTGCACGGTGGCACAGTATTTCAAGCAGAAATATAACCTTCAGCTCAAGTATCCCCACCTGCCCTGCCTGCAAGTTGGCCAGGAACAAAAGCATACCTACCTGCCCCTAGAGGTGAGGCTGCCTAGTAATAGCTGGGCTGGGGAACAAGCATTGTACCTCCATACTGATCCTCAGAGGTCTGTTCTTCCATTCATAGTCTCTCATCCTCATTTTGAAGTTTGGAAAATTGACATTCTGAGAGGTATGAGGTCATTCTGTGAGATGGAGGCCTCATTCTTACCTGCAAAGTTTTTTCCTTGTCCCCCATCCTGCTTTCATGTTCTTTCAGGACTGCCAGGGAGAGGTGAAAGCTGTATTTACTGTTTAATAAATAATTAGTTTGTTCAGACAGAGACTTCAGATACCCACATTCATGTCCTCTTAATTTTTCTTTCCCTCTGGAGCTGGGGATCCTAAATGACCTAGAGATACAAGTGTACTTTATTTTACAGAAAATGGAGATGAATGTTACCTATAACATGAATCCTATTTCCCCAGTGATCAATGTGTTCCTTTTGAAAAAGTTTTAGCCCCAAGATATGTCATATTCTTATGCTTCAGCAGACCTTTGAAATCCTGCAATTAAGGAAAAAATAGTAATGCTATTTAAGTCATAGAATACAAATTGGGCTGTATTTGGTTTGGTATACATTAGCCAAAATAGCTAATGAGAAACGGCTTCTAACTGTTTCATTGTCTAGTCCAGTGTTACTCAGAGTATGGTCAGTGGACCGACAGCATAGGCATTACCTGGGAACTTGTTTGAGATGCAGAGTCTCAGGTTCCACCTAGACCTACTGAATCAGAATCTGTCTTTTAACAGAATCCAAAGAGGATTCAACATTAAAGTTGGAGAAGCACTAGCCTAGACCGTCTTACTCTGTTTCAGCAGCAGGAGTCAGATAGTTGGGACCAAAGCTCAAGCCTTCTGTGAGCTTCCTGAATTTCAGAACTAACCGGAGGGAATTAGGCTGAAGGGAGAAGAGATCCCAAAACGCAAGAACTCTGACTGACTTAGTAGCTACTGATGCACAGAAAGTGGGATGAAGGCAATGTATACTCTGAGGTGTAAACAGAAGTCTTTAGGGACAATCTCAGCTAAGTAGATAGGCTTTAGGTAATAGCTACTACAAGCTGAGATTTGTTAGTAAATTAACATTACTTCTGTTTAAACAATAATTTCCAAGGTGAATAATTTATATAATGAGTTATATTTGATTTTTACTGTTGTTTATTTAACAAATATTTAATGAGCTCCTAATAATGTGTCATATACTACTTTTTTTATGTGCTGGGAATGTAGAGATTAACAGGACAGACAAGGTCCCTGCTGTCATGGGGCTTGCATTCTAGAAGGGGGAGATAGACAATAAATTAATTAATAAAGATAGTTTTCAGATGGTTCTGAGTGCTCTAAGAATAATAAAACAGGCTAAGGGGATAGAAGTAAGGTTGGAGGGAGTTGGAGAGCTACTTTAGTTATTGTGGTCAGGGAAGTTCTCTTTTAGGAGACATTTGAGCTGAGTCCCAAATTATGGGATAGAACCAACCTTGTAGCAACCTGAGAGAAGAGCCTTCCAGGCAGGAAGTAAATAGCAAGTACAAAGGCTCTCAAGCAGCAGGGGGCGTGGATATTTTTGATAGATAGACAGAGGCCATAGTGGCTGGCCTGTGGTGTATGGGGGGAAAAATAGGAGGTGATTTTGGAGAGAGGTGCAGGGTCAAATTATGTAGGCTGTTGTATTCAGGTGGGAATTTTTGTTGTTGTTAGAATAGCTTGATCCAGATGTAATTCACTTACCATAAAATTCACTTTGGTAAAATGTACAGTTCATTGGTGTTTAGTCTATTCACAGAGTTGTGCAACCGTCACCACTACCTGATTCTAAAACATTTTCCTCATCCCCAGAAGAAAGCCCATATCCATTAGCAGTTACTTACTATTCCTTCTCCCCTGCAACTCCACTACCAGCCCCTAGTAACTACTAATCTACTTCTGTCTCTATGGATTTATCTGTTCTGGACATTTCATATAAATGGAGTTATATAATGTGACCTTTTTTGACTGGCCTATTTCACTTAGCATAATGTATTCAGGGTTCATCTATGTTATAGCATATGTCGGAATTTCCTTCTTTTTTAAGGCTGAGTAATATTCCGTTGTGTGTATACACTGCATTTTGTTTGTCCATTCATTCATTTACGGACATTTGGGTTACTTCTACCTTTTAGCTGTTGTGAGTAATGCGGCTATGAATACAGGTGTACAAGTATTTGTTCTAGTCCCTGCTGTCACCTCTTTTTAGTACATACCCAGAAGTGGAATTACTGGATCATATGGTAATTCTGTGTTTAATTTTTTGAGGAATCACCATACTGTTTTCCACAGCAGCTGTACCATTTTACATTCCCATCAGCAATGCACAAGGGTTCCAGTTTCTCCACATCCCTGCTTTAGTCTTTTTCCTAGTGTTGGTTCTGTAGCTGAAATCATCTGTAGAGAGTGCTACAACTTTAAGGTGCCTTCAAGAGAGCAACCTCACAAATTTTAACAATTCTGGATTTTCATTAAGTGAATTGACTAATTTGTGTATTCTTTGGGAAATGGAGTTTAAGGGCAGGTGACCTTGTCCTGGTGTTCCCTACCATAATTCAGCATGAACTCTGGAAATTAGGAAGAGAACCAGTACTTACAGAATGTTGGACCTTTGGGAGCAAGTTATATATTTCATTTTGTCTAAATCTTCACTACAACTTCATGAGACAGCTAGTATTTTTTCCTTTGACTGAAATTAGAGAAGCAGAGTCTCAGAGTGGTTAAGAGATCTGCCCAAGATAACATCACCTAGAAATGGCAAAGCTGGGCTTCAAACTCAAGACTTCCAAATCTACTGGCTCTCTCTACTCTGCGAAAAGACTTCCTGTTCACGGCATCCAGAATATAGTATATTGGGGAATGGAAGTCTTGTATATCACCAGAAAGTCTTTTCTCATCTCCGTTGTGTTCTGTTGTGCCCAAAACAGAGGAACTGCATCCTCACATCAACAGAGGACACTGTCAGCCAACAGAGACACTGATTTCTCTAGAATCTCAATGATCACCTGTAGGCTAGGGCTCAAGAATTAAGAGCCATCTCTAATCTCCTGGTGGATTGTGAGATGAAGCATCCTACTGCCCGTCACCATTGGAGAGCTGCCTACTACCTTAGGAATCCAGTTTGTTTATATTGAGTTTTTTAGTAGTCAGAAGAGATCTATACTGGGTCCTTTGGTAAATAAGAATTTATGCTACAATTTATTGAGTATTTACTGTGCTCTAGAACTGTACTCAGTCCTTTAAGTGCTTTATTTTGTTTACTCTCCAAGCAACTCTATGAGATTGCTAATATTCTCCCTATTTAACTTATGAGACCTGAGCCCATATCTGGCTCTGGATCCCAAGCTCTTAATCACAAAGTGGCTATATTGCCTTTTGTGTTACACATGGATGTTTTCTAACTTACTTGTCTATGCAAAAGGGATTTTGCAGTTCCCTTCACAGGGCTGACGGCCAAAGTCTCTTCCCTTACTGTGGGGCTTTAGGTACAAGGTGGACTGTACTCAAGCCAGAGCTACCTGTCCTTCTCGTTTCCTCAGGTCTGTAACATTGTGGCTGGGCAGCGCTGCATTAAGAAGCTGACCGACAACCAGACTTCGACCATGATAAAGGCTACAGCTAGGTCGGCCCCAGACAGACAGGAGGAGATCAGCCGCCTGGTCAGTGGGGCTGCAGAGAAATGTATGCTTGGTTGCTCAGTCATGGGGGCCCCTGGTAGCATAGATGCTTTTCTGCCTTGGCAGGACCCTCAGGAGAACACAAGCCTGGATTTGCTGCCTGGGACTCCTAGGACTGCTCTCGCTTCTTGATTCTGTAGTACTTTGCTTCCTATCTCTTTTTCCCTCCTGTATTACTTCCCTGTGTTATCTACTCCCACTTACCTCATCTTCCACTTTACCCCCTTTTTTAGGGCTATTCCTTGCCAGCCCCAGCTGCTCTTCAGGGCTTTCTCCTTGGGACCCAGAGGGTGAGCAGTATTGCCAAGCTGCTGCTCTGCTGAGCTCCCCTTCTTTTGTCTTACAGATGAAGAATGCCAGCTACAACCTAGATCCCTACATTCAGGAATTTGGGATCAAAGTAAAGGATGACATGACGGAGGTGACGGGACGAGTGCTGCCGGCGCCCATCTTGCAGTACGGCGGCCGGGTGAGCAGGGTCAGGGCCAGACAACATCTCTTGGGCATATGGCGGGGAGGTTGGGTTGTATAGCCTGGGACTTTTGCTCCCCTACCCACCTGGCTCTATTAAGGCTCACCTGGGCACCCCCTCTGCCTATCCCCAGAACCGGGCCATTGCCACACCAAATCAGGGTGTCTGGGACATGCGAGGGAAACAGTTCTACAATGGGATTGAGATCAAAGTCTGGGCCATCGCCTGCTTCGCACCCCAAAAGCAGTGTCGAGAAGAGGTGCTCAAGTAAGGAGGGTTGGGTGTGTGGGTGGAACGGTGGGAAGGACCCTAGAGCTGCCTACCTTCCCTTAACCTCAGGGGGCCAAAATTTAATTTGTAGTCTGCTCTTTCTGTGACTTGTGACTCTGCCTCCTTATGCTATCTGGCTCCGACTTCTGTCTGTTCCTTCTCTGTCTGTCTGTGGTCAGGAGTCTTGATGAGGAGCCGTATCTGTGTCAGAGATGATGACTTCAGGGCATGAATCTCTGAAGGGAGGCCTGAATTATTTTATTGTTATAATTATTAACACTGATAGTAAATAGTAGTAGTGATGACTATTAACGTTTATGCCAACGTAGTACCTAATTTTATGTTCTTTCATTTCATCTTCACAGTAGGTGGTGGTATTTCCATTTTCAGGAGACTGAGGCTCAAAGAGGTTAAGTAATTTGTGCAAGGTTTTCATATCAAGAAAGTGTCAGAGTTTGAATTGAGTCAGATCTGATGCTTTGAAGCTTGTATTCCTAATTGGAAACAAAAGTTCAGCTGGTTCTCTGAGCTGTCCTCTCCTGTGCATGCAATTTGTTCAGTCAGGTTCAAATGACCTGAATTAGGTGAACATGATTTGTAAAGGCCTCAGTCACCTGTGGCTGAGCCTCTGAGAGTAGATGACAGCATTGAAGGAAGTGATATAGCCAAATGATTTAGAGGAACAAGTTAGGGGAGGATTGGTCTTGAGTGAGTGAATGAATAGGTAAAGAAGTCACGGACCCTTCCCCTATAATCATTTTTTTTAACAGCTTTATTGAGATTTATTTGAAATACCACAGAATTCACCGATTTAAAGTGTACAGTTTGGTAGTTCCTGCAGTTTTTTGAAGTGGCGCCTTCTAATTTTCTCTGGATCTGGAATAGAGTCAGTGCACTCTGGGGCTGAGGAAGAGTGAGTGGAGCTGAGCACATTGGGCAGTGACGAGGATAATAGTGATGTGTGCCCTAGTCGGTTCAGTCGGCCTTTGGATTTTCATAAGGATTAGTTACAGCAACCCCTGATGAATGTGGGGACTCGGGCTGCCCTGCCCCCCTTCTCTTCTCTCCCTTCACAGATATACAACTACCACCCTCACAATTATAGTTTCTCTTAAATGGGTTCCTCTTGTCTCTTTTCCTGGGTTCTTGGGATTTTAGCACCGCTCAGGCCAGGCTGCTCCTAGCCTTGGCTTAGCTGGCCCTTAGCGGTATTGGAAAGGCTCCCAACTCTCTGCCTTTGTGTCACTTTGTTGGTAACTCTGTTCTCTGTGTGCTTCTCTCTTATTTCCATGTCCTTCTCCTGTCCAGTTCTTTTGAGACACAATCCGTTGTTTTGGATATTTGGGAGTACAGAAACTGATAAACCTAGAATCTCAGAATTGGAAGGAGTTAGTTCATCAGACATCCCCTTCTCCCAGTTATCCCTAGATGCAAGGGGTAAGAATGTGACTTGTACACCTGGGTCGGTGGTACCCAGTTGGATGTGTGGTTCTGGGCTAAAGGTTAAGATTTGGGAGTCTTCAGCTATGGCAGTGGATGAGATTGTCCAGGGAGAATGTGCATAGTGAACAAAGGCTGAAAATAGAACTCAGAGATCCTGGAAAGGAAATAGAGAAAAGTTCCTAAATGTGTATGAGGGGATGGGATCCAGAGCACAGGAAAAGGCATCCTTTCCACTGAGACAGGGGGAAGAGATGAAGGTGGCTGTGGAGGTGGCGAAATTGGTAATAGGGGCTGGATGAGGGAGTCCTAGGGTCAACCCTCAGAATTTTTCTTCTTCCTAAAGAGGCCCCGTTACCTTGGCTAGATCACTTTTAGGACAGAATTTCAAGACCTTCCTCATCCTCGACTTCTTTCAACATTTTGTGGCCCCCAGCACTGGACACAATATCCCAGGTGTGATCTGATAGTAGAGAAAAAATTGGGAATACCACTTTCCTTGAAGTAGAGACCCACTTATTAATGGAATCTAGTAACACATTGGCTTTTTTAGTAGCTAGACTGCAGTTGTATACAAGGCAGAGAAGTGGAAGAAATACTGTTAGTTGTCCATCAGAGCCCTGGCTCTGATTTACATGAAATAATGATTAGGTTGTATTTTTTTATTCTAACATTTATTTTCAAAAATTAAAAAATACAGAATAATATGGTAAACACCCATGTATCCATAACCCAGAGTTTTGTCATATTTGTTCTTTTTTAAAAAGTAAATAAAATATTACGGATAAACTTGACGTTCCTTTATATCCTCCATCCTAGTCCCATTCCTCCCTTCTGATGCAGCCACTGTCTTGAATTGTTATATCCAATTTACGTATTTTTATATACCTATATGTATATGAATGATTTAAAATTTTACATAACAGGATCATACTGTATTTAGCTTTCTTGTGTTTTTTTTTTACTAAATATGTGAAAAAAATACTACATAGGCTTTTGAATCTATCTTATTGATATTTATATGCTATATAATGACGTCCCCTAAACAATTGCTTTTGTTCTTTATTTGTACATTATTGCTTTTAATCTAAATGCAGGATTTTCACAAATTAAATTTCCTGCTGCTCATTTTAGTCTGTCATATTTATGTAGCTTGATTTTTAATCTATTCCCTGTGTGCCCTCTTCCAACTTTTTCTTCCTTTCCTAGGATAAAGCCCTAAAGCTAAAGGAAAAAAGCTTGTTTAATTGTTTGCTCTCAGGTTTCAAAGAACCACTAAGGGAGGAGGGAGCTCATTTTTACTGAGCATCTCCTGTGCTTCTATCACTGTTAGAACTTTATTTATTTTAATCTGAGCAAAGAGGCCTTCCTCTTGGGCATCTGCCTATTGCTATGGACTTATAACAGAGCACAGGAATCAGCTGCTTGAGTGAGACAAGGTGGGGACTCTGAGAATTCCCCCAGGTCCCTTCTTTGGGCTCCCTCAGCTCTCTGCTTGTACCATTGAACACTTAGCAAGCCCTATCTTGTCCTATTCAACTATAAATGTATTTTTTACGCTAGCTGTTATTATATCTCATTCCTCTTAGAATCTCTCAGTGCCCGTCATAGTGTTAGGTACCTAAGATGGAGGCACTTGGTCAGAGGTATTAATGTGGGACTTACTGCCTCCTGTCATGACCATACTTGTGCTGCAGGAACTTCACAGACCAGCTGCGGAAGATTTCCAAGGATGCAGGGATGCCCATCCAGGGCCAGCCTTGCTTCTGCAAATATGCACAGGGGGCAGACAGCGTGGAGCCCATGTTCCGGCATCTCAAGAATACCTACTCAGGGCTGCAACTCATTATCGTCATCCTGCCAGGGAAGACGCCAGTGTATGGTACAGTTCTCTTGGGACAGTGATAATGGTGATAGGACTCTTCTCAGGCTAGCTCCCTGGAGGCTCCTAGGGAGGACTCAGGGTGGATTCTTGGTTCTAGCCAGAGCTGTTTCTTAATGTCAGTGCTCCTCTTACTGGAAAAATATCAGCCTGTATGAGCCGTTGAGTCATCCCAGGTCCTGCTTAGCTGTTCACACTGCCTCTCAGTAACATTTATTGGAGTCCTCTGCGTGCTGGTCTTTATGCCAGGCTGAGCTGGTCCAGATGCAGAAATGGGTCAGTCGAGATTCCTGTCCTTAGGAGTGCGTTATCTATCAGGACATTGTGTAGCACACCCAAACAGAGTTTGTGGTAGTTCTGTTAGTGTTCCATTGCCTGGGAATGACTTGGACTTTGCGAGAAGTTTTCTCTCTCTCTCTCTTTTCAGAATAGAAATGACTGTATACATCTCTGGCTCAGTACTTTTCTTACTCTCTTTTCCCTCTCCATCTCTCCTGCTTTGAAGGAAGAGATGTCCCTCCTCTTACCTTGCTCAGCCTGTGTATGCTCTTGTTCCCCTCCCATCCTACTACCTTTGGATCTTCATACCCTTTAACCTCAAACGTCTTCAGATTCCTCATCTTAGAGCACATTACCAACTTTAGCTTTTGTCTTATTTTCTTGGGTTTTTTTAAAAGATTTTGTTTTTCCTTTTTCTCCCCAAAGCCCCCCGGTACATAATTGTATATTTTCAGTTGTGGGTCTTTCTAGTTGTGGCATGTGGGATGCCGCCTCAGCATGGCTTGATGAACGGTGCCATGTCCACGCCCAGGATCCGAACCAGCAAAACCCTGGGCCTCTGAAGCAAGTGCGTGAACTTAACCACTCGACCATGGGGCTGGCCCCTCTTATTTTTCTTCCTCAGACTTTTTGAGTGAGTTCTCTGCATTTTCTACACCCACTTCCTCACCAGCCACTTACTCCTTCACCTCTTTCATCTATCTTACCTCTACCGTCCTAAACCTCCTCTGCAAAGGGTCACCAATGACCTTTCTCAGTTGTCCTTTTCTCTTGACTTTTTGATGTTTTCTCCTGTCTCCTTAGTTATTTGTGTCATTACCAGGAGTGCCTGCTATTTTCCGGATTTTTATACTCTGCCCTTTTTTTCTCTTTACATTCTAGTGAAATTCTCATCCATTTTAGTTGCTTCAGTCATCACCTACTGTTATCATATAATGTATTATTAAAATCTTGATCCAACCCTTGACCTCTCTGCAGCTCCTATCTGTCCCTTTGACCTCTCTCTCTTACTTCTACAGGAATTTATTGATTACCTACTATGTGTGAAACACTGTGCCAGATCCTGAGTACATTGGCGAGTGAAACAGATGTAGCCTCTGCCCTTATAAAGTGTTTCGGTGGACCATCTCTTTAGTTGCTTGTCGTCTTCTCCTCTTTCTACCTTAAGCCCTTTTCTTTACTTCTTTCTTTCGTTCTTGGGCATCACAGTTGCTTCCGGGTACCTTCATCCAAACTTTAGAGGCAGTCTGTCTTCTCTTTGCTTTGCTTCCAGCGTTCTTTTTTTATGGTCTTAAGATATAGTCCTTGCTCTCCACGCATACTTCTCAACTTAGTTCTGACATTTCTTCTCAAATCTTTCTTGAATAGGTTACTGAATGAGACCTTTTGTGACCATACTCCCCAAAAAACCTTCATTGGTCACCCTTCACAAAATAAAAGTTTTTAAGGGCCCTGATCTTAGTTTAACCTTTTCAGCTTTATCTTGTATTGTTCTCTTTGCCACACATACTGGAAAAATCACTTGTTCTGGAATTAGCTTGGACTGGATTCTAATCCTGGCTATGCCAGTTTACTGGATTAGGCAAATTACCTAACCTTTCTGAGCCTCATGAATTAATTATATAAATAGCAGCATCTAACAGAGTACTTGGCACATAGTAGGTACTCTAACTGCTCATTCCTTGTCTGTGCTTTCCAGTCTCTAGTTTGGCTTACATCATTTGCCTTTGCCTCAAATATCTAAGTACTCTTCTTATCCCTCACCTTGCCTTCCTTCAAGTCCCAGTTTAAATATATTTATTCCTGAAAGCCTTCTCTTGTCATCCCATCTAGACGACAACTTGTCTCGTTCTGGATTCCTTTAGAAATTTTATCAGGCTGCTGATCAGTTACTACCTTACTTGATATTTTTGCAGCATAGAGTAGGTCTGAATCTGCTCTGAAACTTTCTTCCTTTTGTACAAATACACCTAAGGGAGAGCCATCCACTAATATGATACTCAATAATTACTTACAGAGGGATATTGGTTGACCTCCAATTCCTCTCTCTCTTGGGCCTTAAATTAATGGCCCCCAAGTAATCATGCTTTTTAGGAGAACTGCCTTGAGTAATTATCCACGTTTTTGGTTCCCTCCATTAAAGGGAGAATCTAATGTTTTGGCTTGCTTGGGGAGTATAGTGTAGCATGCTTGGGGAAGGCAGTGCTCGCTCAGAGGATTTTCCCTTCCCTGGGCTCAGTAATGTTACATCTCTCTCCAGTCTCATACCTTGATTAAGACCTTGGGTTTCTTTGACTTACATGCCATTCCTTGATTATACCACTTGGACAGTGGGGCCATCTGCCTAGGAATTAAGCCAGCAGATAAGAGGAGCAGTCATATTCTTCTAAAGATGCTTCACCCTCCCTCCTGGGAGGCCAGGTGATGGTTAAAACAAGATCCAGCTGCATTGTGGTTGCCCTGAGAGTGTAGAAGGACAGCGTCATATTTGCCCAGCTCGGATCTGGTACCATACCTCATCCTGTCTTTAGTATTTTTAATTCCTTCCTCTCCACTAAATTGATACTATCATCTTTTTTTTAATGTAAACTTTTTATTGAAGTATAGTGTACATGTAGAAATCCTGTGTGTTCAGTTCAATGAATTTTCACGAAGTGTCTCAGCAGGGTAACCAATACCCAGTTCTGGTAGCAGAACATTACCACTACTCCAGGCTACCAGTCACTAAAACTCCTCGTTAATGGTAATTACTATTATTTTGGCTTCTAACACCATAGATTAATTTTGCCTGTCTTTGAACTTTGTATAAATGGAATCATATATGTTCTTTTTTTGGTTTCTGGCTTCTTTCACTCAACATTATCTTTGTGAGATTCATCCATGTTTGCGTAGTTGTAGTTACAGTTTTTCCGTTATATGAATATAACACAATTTATATGTATTTACCCATTCTACTGTTAATGCACATATTTGGGTTGTTTCCAGTTTTTACTATTGTAAATAATGCTTCAGTGACCATTCTTGTGCATATCCTTTGAACGTATATAACTATTTTTATTGGGTGTATATCTCAGAGGGAATTTAAGTGAACACATTTATACTTCTGCCAGCAGTGTATGAGAATTCTAGATACTTTATATCCTAACCAAACTTGGTATTGTCTCTTTCATTTTAGCCATTCTTCTGGGCATTTAATGATATTGTGTTGTGTTTTTAATTTGATTTGTCTGATGATTGATAAAGTTGAGTATCTTTATATGTCTACTGGCTGTTTCACTAGCCTCTTTTGTAAAGTGCCTACTCAATCTTTTCCTTTTTTATTGAGTTAACTACTTTTTTCTTATTGATTTATAGGTGTTCTTTGTAATTCCTTCATTTAATATGGATGTGTATTACACATATCTTCTCTGCTTTGTGGCTTGCTGTTTTACTTGCTTAATGGGGTATTTTGTTGAACAGAAATTTAAAATTTTTAATGTAGTCCAGTTTATCAATATTTTTCCTTTATGGTTAGTACTTTCTGTGTCCTGTTTAAGAAATCTCAAGGCAATGAACATACCAGGCTGTTTTCTTGTAAATGTTTTTTTTAACCTTTCATATTTAGAACTAGTCTGTCTCCACCAGAAACTCTATTGCTTTCTCTCCCCTGGCGGTGGTTCCTCTGCTGATGCAAAGCCTAGAATCTCAGCCTCCTGCCCACACCTAGAATCATGAAATGTACCCAGGGTAAAAAGCAGCGGCAGAAGATAGCTCACCTCTGTGAGATTCTCTTGTCCCTGGAGTTTTAGCTCCTGCTCTTGTTGTCTCAGCACCTCTCTGCAGCCTTCAAAAAGATGATTTCTCTATTTTATCTGGCTTTTCTGAATGTTCTCTGCAGAAGTACTGGTTTGCCACTAACTGCTCCATCTCTCTTGAAAGTAGAAATGATCCCATTAGCTTTTTAGACATGCTCAAGCTTCTCCCATTGAAAACGTACCAAACCCATCACTGATCCTGCATTTCCTCCTTGGTACTTTTTATCACCAAAATAGTTTTTGCCTCTATGCATTTATTTTTTGCCTTGATATCACTAAATGCAAAAAACATTTCTGATCCTGATTTTACCTGATTTCTTAGCAGCATTTGACTCTGTTGAACACTTGTTTTTTTCTTGAAACACTGTCTCTCTTCTCTTGGCATTCATAATACAACGTCTTGATCTTCCTCCTAGTTTTCTGGGTTTTTCTTCTTTGCAGACTGATCTTCTTCCTGTTCAGGTCTAAGCTCTCTTCTTTTTTCACTCTGTTCTCTTCCTTGGTGGTTTCATCAAGATCATGCCTACAGTTACTCCCTATACTTAAATATCTCACAAATTTGTATGTCTGTTTCAGGCTACTCTTGAGCTTCCAGCTACTGTACCTAGTTGCTAGTTGATAGCTTCACTGGGATGACCAAAAAGCACTTCAAACTCAAAATCTCTCAAAAAAGAATTTATTCTGTTACAAAAGCCAGAAACTTAGAAGTTATCCATAAAAATTATTTTCCTTTACTCACATATATATTCTCTGAGTCCCTTAAATATCTTTTGAATCTGTTTCTCTCCATCTCAACAACTGCCTTCTTAATATAAGCTACTCTGAATCAGTCTAACGACCACATTCTTTCTCACATCATGGTTCCTTTGATCTCGTTTTTAGTTACTTTGGCTCTTCGGTTTCTTAAATATATGCCGTTATCTCCTATCAAAGTGCATTTTTGCATGCTGTTCCCTCTGCCTGGAGTGCTCTCTCCCAAACTCCTTCTCTCTTCTAAGTCCTTTTCTATCTTTAGATTTCAGTTCAATCATTACTTGACTCATTCCTTTCCTGGCTAGGTTATTGCCCCCTATTATATGTTCTCATAGCTCCATGAAGTTTTCTGTTGTAGCATTTATTATTGTTATGCTCTTCATGATTTTTAAAATTAGTGGTAGATAGTAAACACTGTGAGAATAGAGAGCCCATGTGTTTCTGGTCACCATTGTGTCTCATATACTGCCTGACCTCTAGTATGAATTCAGTGAGTATTTCTTGAATACACTAATCAGTTCTCTCCCTGCTCGTAGCTGAGGTGAAACGTGTTGGAGATACACTCTTGGGAATGGCTACACAGTGTGTGCAAGTGAAGAACGTGGTGAAGACCTCGCCTCAGACTCTGTCCAACCTCTGCCTGAAGATTAATGTTAAACTTGGTGGCATAAACAACATCCTAGTCCCACACCAGCGGTATGAACTCTGTTGCCCACTTGCCCGTGTCAAGCTAGGTACCCTCCTAGGGACTGATGAAAAGATAGGACGCTGACCAGGACTAAAGTGCTAGATGGTACCAGGAAGAGAATACCCAACTCCTCACTGTTTGTTTTCTCTTCCTTGTTCAGCTCTGCTGTCTTTCAACAGCCAGTGATCTTCCTGGGAGCAGATGTTACACACCCTCCAGCAGGGGATGGGAAAAAACCTTCTATCACAGCAGTGAGTGATACTCTCCAACTTCCTCATAAAGTTCTCTTAGCTCTGAGCCCCCAAGACTACACGTGATTTCCTTCCCTCAACCCTGGTGCCTGACAACTCATAAGATCTTTTCCTTTTAGCTGATCATCTCTATTAGCCACTCCCTTGGTATCTTCATAAAACTAACTCTATATGGTGTCTTTTTTCCAGAGAGGGTAGTGAGAGTGTAGGCTTTGGCCAGAGACTTGGCCCAGTCTTTATCACTCTTGCTCTGTGTCTGAGTTTCTCTCTCTCTCTCCATGCTCACTTTTGGGATATGGGAGTAACTATATCACTTCTCTGAAGTCCCTTATAAGGGAGTTACTTAGTTGCTGGGACTGTCCTTTCCTCTTCCCCATCCCTACCCCTGATCCACCTAGTAGATTAGATGTCTCTCCAATCCCTCTCCTGACTTCTCTACTCCCTGTCCCATAGAGGTGTCTGAATTGCTAAGGGATCAGGCCTTCCTTCCCACTTCTCTTTCCTCAACCCTCACATTTCTCTAGGCAGACTGGGCTTATCTCGCTAAATGCAGGGAAACCCTATACTATGTGTATCCCTGTTTTCCTTGTGGCCATCCATCCTAGGCTCTGGTCACTGTCCCCTTTGAAAATGTTACTTCTACCACCTGCAAGAGTACTCTTCACCACAGTTCTTGGGTAGGTTAATACTTGAATTGAAAAAAAGACAAACTTGTGGCTAGGTGAGGTCACTCTTTGAGCTAGTAGTGCCAAACCTTTACATGTCCCTCTGCAAGGAGTAGGGAAAGCAAACTTATCAAGTACCTACTGTGCTTGGTGCTAGGCCCTGTGCAAGGTGCTTTATGTGTACCACAACAGGACTGCAAGCAGGTGGAATTATTTCCATTTGAGAGGAAGAAAAAGAAGGTCAGATGAATTAAGTACATTTTGCATGAGTTGATAGAACAGAGATTGAAACCAGGCCTCATTGAATGTAAAACCCTACTCATTTGATTGCATAGTTTTCTTGCTAAGAAGCCTTTCCACAAACCCACAGCCTGACAGTGTTGAGGAGATGGAGGTTCTGGGGCTGATCCTGCCTCTTTGATTGTCAGGTGGTAGGCAGTATGGATGCCCACCCCAGCCGTTACTGTGCTACTGTGCGGGTTCAGCGACCACGGCAAGAGATCATTGAAGACTTATCCTACATGGTGCGTGAGCTGCTCATCCAGTTCTACAAGTCCACCCGCTTCAAACCTACCCGCATCATCTTCTACCGAGATGGGGTTCCTGAAGGCCAGCTTCCCCAGGTAGGGCCCACAGTAGGTGGAAAAAACCTTCACATTTGAGGTCAGAGGGCCTAATGGTAGCAGAGAATACTTTTGCCTTTTCTAAGCTATGGGCACTGGGAGGTGCTCCTTCTTAGGGGAGCTTTCCTAAATGGTTTGGGAGCAGAGATCACAACTGAGAAGTGAAGTGTGCAAGCATCTATACATCTATCTTCTTGTAACAGACAACCCTCAGTGCCTAATTACTAGTTGATTCATGTTGAAGACTGATTCTTTAGACCAGTGGTTCTCAAACTTGAGCATGCATCAAGATCTCCTGGAGGGCTTGTTAAAACAGTTTGCAGGGCTGTACCCTTAGAATTTCTGGGATTCATTGAGTCTAGGATGGGCCCCTAGAATTTGTAGTTCTGACAAGTTCCTGGGTGATGCTGTTGGTGTGGAGGCCACACTTTGAGAATCATTGCTGTTGACATTCCTTCATAGTGTTCTTCTTACTCTTTCTCCCTGCCCCAAGCTTTCATATTCTATTGTTTAGACTAGGATACTAAACTGGTCTCCTTGACTACTATTTAATAGTAATATAACTACCATTTATTTGTTACCTCTTATGTGCCATGAACTGTTCTTAGCACTTCATATGTGTTCTCTTTAATGCTTACAATAGCCCTATGAAATAATAATCATTATTTCATTTGACAGATGAGGAAGCAGAGGCTTGGAAATGTTAAATGATTTCTTCAGTGTCACCCGAAATAATAAGTGGTGAAACTGGGATTCAGACAAATTGGTCTGATTCCAACATCCATGCTCTTAACCATTATGCTCAGTTTCCTCCAAGTCATTCAGTGTTTACTAAAATATCAGATAAATTTATCCTATCACTTCTCTGTTCAGAAATGTCTGGTGGCATCACATAGCCTTGGGTTAAAATTCAAACTGCTTAGCAAAGCAATTGACAGTTATTAAGCCCCTACTAGGTTTTCTGTGCTTTTACTTAATTATCTGTTTTAGTCCTCACAACATCTTTGTGAGGCTGATCTTCTTAGTAACTTTAGTAGTGGAGAAAATGAGACTTAGAGGGGTTAAGTGACTTGCTAAAGGAAATACAACTAGACAAAGTTTGAGTTTAAACGTAGTTCTAATTGATTTCAAATTCTATCCACTTCTGTCATGCAGTTTTGACTCCCTGCATCTGACATCCAAGGCCATAAGGCAACTGTTGCCCATGGTTATTTACCAGTGGCTGCTTCTTTAGCTAGTCCATTTTTTTTGTAATCCTGCTTCTTTGTAGGACTGAACTCATATACCTTCTCTGCACCCATTCCTGAAGTGTATCTGCTCTTCTCTGGTGGTCCCACCCCTGTGTGCTCTTAGAGCTCACAGGGGAACTTCCATTATCCTCCTGATCCTTTAATTGACCTTACTTTGGGCATTGTGATTTTAATGATTTCTCTGTGAACTTTAGTTCTGTGTCCTGATGTTAGGTCTCTTTATGCCTAGGAACCAGGTGAGTATATTCTCTGCTGATGCCAAGCCTCCCAGACAAGGTTTTATAGGAACATATCAGGTGAACTGAGTATAAGGGTCTTTTTGGTGGAAAGGGCTTATCATCTCGAATGATTGGGTGTCAGCTTATAAAGGGAGGCTGAACAAAAGCCGTATAACAAGTGGCAACCCCTTAGTTCAGAGAGATGTGTGAACTCAAGAATAGCCGTATGTCTCTTTGTCTCCCTCCTCACCCTGTGCCTAGATCCTCCACTATGAGTTGCTGGCCATTCGTGATGCCTGCATCAAACTGGAAAAGGACTACCAGCCTGGGATCACTTATATTGTGGTGCAGAAACGCCATCACACCCGGCTTTTTTGTGCTGACAAGAATGAGCGAGTGAGTAAGGGACTGAGGAAGGCACCCATACCTCATCCTGTCTTCCTTCTCTTGATATGGAAGAAGACTGTTATAAAATCTGGGGATTTAGTCCTTGGCCTATCCATCCTCCCTGGCCCCTTTCTCCACCCTAGTTCTTGTGGTCCTTCCTCTACCACCTCCTTCCTTTTGTTCCCCCGTCTCCCCTCCTTCCCTTATACTTCCTCTCCCTCCTCCTAGCTCCCTGGCCTATAGACCCCATATATAGACCAGCTCCCAGAGAAGGGAAAGGGAACTGCCATTTATTGAACTTCTCCTATGTGCCAGACACTGTACAAGGCGTCTTCCTCACAGCAGCCCTGTGAGGTAGGTACTATTGTTATCTCCAGTTTAACCTCAAAAAGGTTAAATGATTTGCTGAGATCACGTAGCTAAGAAATGGTGAAACCAGCACTTAAACACAGGTCCGTGTGACTTTAGGAGCCCATTATTTCAAGACCTGGTATCCTCTGGGAACAGCAACTTCTGCTTTACTCTTGGGATTCTGGTGGAGCCAGAGCAGAGTTGAGTTGGGGCTCTTAGTTAGGGCCAGGCAGGTCTTGGGATCTTGGTTGTCTTTGTCTCTATACAGATTGGGAAGAGTGGTAACATCCCAGCTGGGACCACTGTGGACACCAACATCACCCACCCATTTGAGTTTGACTTCTATCTGTGCAGCCACGCAGGCATCCAGGTAGCTGGGCTATGTCCTGGGGTTTCCAATGGGTCACAAAGTAGTTGATTATTCCCACTGCCTCTAGAATATATCACTGAGTGGCATTCAAATCAGTATTATTCTCTTAATAAGCCCTTAGTGCACTTGGACACAAGTGTACTTTGTCTTAGGCAGGTTGCCCATAAGAAGGGTGCTTTATGACTTAGGTGGCTTTGTGTCTGCCTATTCATGGGTGGGTCTTCCAACCCAGCCATGCTCTTAACAGTAATCCCATTCCTTATCATCAGCCATCCCCTCTGCCCAACCTTGGGCCCCTCACCTTCCTATCTTCCCAGGGCACCAGCCGACCATCCCATTACTATGTCCTTTGGGATGACAACCGTTTCACAGCGGATGAGCTCCAGATCTTGACGTACCAGCTGTGCCACACTTATGTACGATGCACACGCTCCGTCTCTATCCCAGCACCTGCCTACTATGCCCGCTTGGTGGCTTTCCGGGCACGATACCACCTAGTGGACAAGGAGCATGACAGGTGAGGCCTGGGATCAGGCTGGCTTCGTTTTTGCTTCAGCCTCTGGTGCTAGACCCTCTCAACTTTCTTTAGGTAGAAGGAAATGGGTATTGTCCAATTTGGTGTCCTTGGGCTCACCTGCCCAAATCTGGGTTGGGGTTTTCTCTTAAGTTGGTATGGGAATTGGCACCCTAAGGATGGGGGAACGGATTAGCAGCAGCTAAGTTCACCAGGAAGGACTTCTTTCATTTTTCCTTTTCAGTGGAGAGGGGAGCCACATATCGGGGCAGAGCAATGGGCGGGACCCCCAGGCCCTGGCCAAAGCCGTGCAGGTTCACCAGGATACTCTGCGCACCATGTACTTCGCTTGAAGGCAGAACGCTGTTACCTCACTGGATAGAAGAAAGCTTTCCAAGCCCCAAGAGCTGTGCTGCCCAAATCCAGAAGAAGCAGGGAGGGAGGTGGGGTATGGAGAGTGCAGAAGGCCTTGTTTCCTTCTACAGAGGGGGCAAAAGGGTAGGGAACAGGGCCAGTAAGACAGACCACCAGCCAGAAGTCTCTGATATCCACCTCATACCCCCCCACTCCTCACCCCATCTTGTCACATCTGGCCCTGACCCCACTGGACCAAGAGGGGCAGCACCGGTGCCCACCATATACACAGGTGTCTCATGTGACTCACAGTGCTAAAGACTCATGCCTGACAGCTTGGTAAGGTTGGCTCTGCAGCCCTACGGACAAAAGCTGGTAGGTTTGGGTTTGATACTTTAGATGGGAAAGTGAGGGGCTTGCGAAAGTGGGTGGGAGGAGGGAAGGATTTTTTTAGGAGCCTTAATCAGAAAAGGTCTAGATTTGTTTAAGGAGAAAAACGAAACCAGACCCAGATCAATATTTTAGGATACTAGATGTTTTAATGGGTTGAGAATCCAGTTTGTAGGAAGATTTTTAATGCTAATGGTTTTGGTTGCTCCTCCCCCAGCTGCCACCCCCCCCCCTTTCCCTTATTCCACCTTTTCTACCCCACTTTACACCTGCTCCCTGATGGACATCCAGCCCTAGTAAGACTTAAGGCACTATGGCACTTAGCTCTGAAGTGACATGACCCTGTCTTCCTTCCGCCTGCTGGTGGGTAACCAGTGCCTTCCCTGTAACGGTAATGCTGCAGAACTGCAACCTTTTGTACCTTTCTTTGGGGGGATGGGGTGGGGGTGGGAGAGGAGGTAGGTGGGGAAGAAATATCCCTAACCCAACAAGCCTCCAGCCTGAGCGCCAGCCATTTTACATTTGAAGGAATTGACTTCCATATTCATTGAGCTTTTAAAAAGATAACAACCTCAAGTTGGTTAAAATCCATTGACCTTTGCACTTTCAGACCTGATGAGTCCTGGAGCTGCTGAGATGACTGGCCCCTGGCCTTTCAACTTATGCCTCCCTTTCTCCCTGTCCTCCCTACCTCCCCACCTGCCTGGGTCTGGAGTTACTTTCATAACATTTCTCACTCTTGGCTTCTTTTTTCCCCTGATGGTCAAGTCTCTTATGTTTCAATATTTCTTAACTGGGGTGTCTTATAACAAATGATCCTTAGGTCTAAAATAAGAAAAAAGAACAAAAGCTAATGTTATTTTTATACCATAACTTGAGTGTATTGCCAAAATCTGGAAATCCCTCCCATGCCCAATGAGTTTACATCCCAGAAACATTGAGCCATCAGAAGGAACTATGTATGTGACTTGTTCTTTGGCCTGGCTAGGTAGGAGGTGGTTATCTCCCCAAGGTGGGGCTCAGGCTCCATCCTTCCTCTGTGCAGATAATACCTTTTTCTTGCTACAAACTCCCTCACCTGCACTGCCCTGCACTCTTGCACTCTTCCTGCAAGTGCATCTTCCCTTCCTCTGGACTGTCCTCTGACACTTTGGCTCATCAGAGATTCCAGCATGTCCTTTGGACAGGCTGGGGGGATTTTGCTGCTCTCTGTTGCTTCTGTTTACACAAATGAATTTTTCCTGGTTTCCCACTAGGGCATGTGAGTGGGTAGCATGGGCGTTTTTTTTTTTTTTTTAAATCTCCCTGGATAGAGATGGGGTTTGGCTGTCTTGCAGAACTGGAAAAGTAGGGGGTTCTAGCTTGGTGCCTGCTGGCCTTGAGGCAAGGCCCCCTCTTTCCTTGACCGTTTATTTTTTCCTGTCCCACTGCTTGGGATGAGGAGTTGCAGCTTCAGTGCAGAAATTCCTCTTTTTGAGGAGCCTGGGCTTGGGTTTGCCCCAGTCTGATGATGAAGCCATGACACTTTAGACCTAGCTCAGGCTTGGAGGCCAGGCGGAGGAAGGCCGGTCTGAATCTGGGCTTGTGCAGTTAGAGGTACCATTTCCCCTCCCCAGCAGCCCTTGTACAGAGCCAAATTTGCTATGCAAAACAGTCTATCCCAGGTTCTGTTCTGATTGGCTACTTTGTTCAGCGACTTCACAAAACGTAGCACAAACATTGATTATAGAGAAGGCATCAGGACTGTTGAGTAACTCCTCCTTTACTTCTTTCCTACTGGCTACAGCGTGGGGTGCCCCATGGGCACAGCCCAGCTGCAGAGCAGAATGGAGGGCTCTGGGAGGAGGCAGCTCACTGGAGAGCCTACATTCCTTACACAAGTGCCTAAAGAGAGTGATGCCAACACTCCATCTGCCCTGTCCATCGCCTTCATATACTGTCTACTTCGTGTTCAGTCACCCTTTGGGGATGGGAGCTCTCTTGGAACAATGGGCTCTGCATGTTCTCTTCTTGGGTGCATTTTGGGGCTGGGATCAGGGCACTATTTCTGGAGGGTCCACTCGTTCACCAGCATTTGCAAATGTCCATAGGGAGCTGGTGGTAGCCCCCTACTCTCAGCAACAAGTTTGTGTTCTCTCCTTTTTCTCTCTTTGCCTCACTCTCTCCAGTTGGGTTTTGAGCTGGGGCTTGAAATGCATTTTTTAGCCCTTTGGCATTGCACATGCCATTCAAGAAATAAAAGCAAGAGAAGCAGCTTGGGCAATGGCAAGAAAATGACTTCTTACTCTGCTTTTTCTTTTTAGTCATTGAGACTTGAAAAATACCCTTGACCTTGAGGATTGTTCTTGTTTGAAAGATGGTGCATGCAAATTGAGAAGTGGTGTTGGCAACAAGCTTTGGCTTTGTTTTAAGGGGTGCTTCTTACTTAAGCTCTAAGGAAATGCTTGGGAGACCTCAGCCTCATCCTCTTAGACAGGTCTCTTGTTCCCTTCATTCCACTCTTTTGCCTTCCTTTTCGTCTTCTCTCTTTCCCTGGCTTCCTTTTCCTGTTTTCTCTTCACTCAGCTTGCTTGCTGGCCTGCCTGCCTACCTACGTGATGATGAATTCTCTGCATGGCTACAATGATCCCACTGTTAGCTGGCAAGGTCAAGCTTAGCTCCTTGGCTGCAGAAGACCAAGAATCTGTCCCCAAGTCCAGTGATGTCCTCTCTGGGATGGACTGCCCTCAAACTTACATGAGGGCAGAGCAGCAGGCCTGCCCAAATGGCATGAAATCAGGGGGCTTCTGGCAACTTCCACACCTGTCCATTCCTTGGAGTTGTTCCTCTCGTTGCTTTTTCTGGACCTGGTTCTATTTCTCCCTACCTGGGGCTTCTCTTTTCTGAGGATTTCCTAGGATTGAGCTACTTGTATCCAGGGTTGAAGGGTTAGGGAATGGACATGGGGGAAGAAGAGAGTGATGGGAAGAAAATGGAGAGAATTTGGATAAAAGGTGGGAAAGGAGAGCACTGCATATTGATCATTTTTCCAGTCCAGCCTGACCTGTTGGGAGTTGAGGTGCTATTGCTGGCCTCTGGGGATGAGCCTGGGGCTGTTGTTGCTGGGAACTTAGGTTTAAAATAATGCTGAAGAAGAAGGTACCCAAAAGTGTGAAACCTCCCTAAAAAGCTCTTGGTTCCCACCTAGATAGCTCCTCTGTGGCCTCCTCTTTGGCTAAGCAACAATGTTCTTGGGTAGTTTTCTTATCCAGAATTCTGTAAACGAGGCTAGCACTGACGATGGGCAGCTGAGGGGACACTTTGACTTCTTAGCTGGCCCATAGGATATCTGCAAGGCTGGTGGGACAGTGTTTTAGACGTGGCATCATGTGTAACAAAGAAGGATGGAGGTTCCTTCCCCTTCAGGGTAGGAGGTCAACTCAAACTAGCCAAAATGCGGTTTTGGAAACTACATCGGGGGAAGTTATTTTTATTTATATTTACTGGGCCTAGGCCAATTCAGGATGGTAGCTGGGATGCCTTCCTTCTTAAAGTCTGATCATGGCAGGGATATGCAGGGCACTCTTTCCTATTTGGCCTTTTACGCAGATTGGGGAAAAGAGATTCTCTGGTTTTCTCTTTACCCCCATTTATTAGGACTTGCCTTCTCCCTGGGCAGGGAGGGAGGCTAGGTTGGTGCTCTCCCCTTACTCTACTCCTACTGACTTAGAACCTCTGGCTGCTGTTTGGGAGCCCAAGAAAGGGAGTGGAGGGAATGGGCTCAAAACAAAATGAAAAAACCAGAATAAAGTGGGGAAGGCAAATTTCCTTCTTTAAAAAGGAAAATAGGAAACCCTCCAAGGATTGTGCAAGTAAAGACAATGTGTCGAATGCACTGAGTTCCCTGGTGTAGTAGCAATAAGGAAAAATGAAATGACTTTCCTGTGCACACAGTCCAACCTGATTGCTGTGTGATGTTTGCACTTAGCAGCCGTCTGGTGGGCATGTGTGACTACTCTGGGTTTCACATTAGTTTCTAAACTTTTTATCCCTCTCAAGTCCAGCATGGATGGGGAAATGTCCCTGGAGCCCCACAGCTGTGTACTTGTTTGCATTTGTTTCCCTTTGAGACTTGTGTTTGTGTCCTGCTTTGAGCTGTACCTTGTCCAGTCCATTGTAAAGTTATCCCAGCAGCTGTAATGTACAGTTCCTTCTGAAGCAAGCAACAACAGCAGCACAATTCTGTGTTTTATAAAGACAACAGTGGCTTCTATTTCTAAAGTGCGGTCTCTCTCTCTCTTTTTTTTTCCTATCAGGAAAGCAAACTGTTGGGATTAATTATATTTCTTGTAGATTTTAGGTTAGAATAGTAGATTGTTAGAAGAGCAGAACCATCCCTTCTAAAGGAGGAAAGTGGATAAAACAAATTCCGGAGTGTTGAAACTGTGGATTGTATGTAATCATACATTACAGGGCCTCCATTTATTTATTCAACAAACACGCAAAGCACTGTGTCCAGCAGTATTGTGGAGGAGAAGTCAGACACAATTCAAAAATAAGGAAAACAGTGTCTCTCTCCTTGAGGAGCTTACAGTTTGGTGGAGGATATGAGTAGCCAAATGGTCCCCTGGTACAGGAGAAAAATGATGAGGGACTGGAACAAGGCTATAGGGCTATAGCAGTGAAGATAGAGAGGAAAAGGCAGATTTGAGAGACACTCAGTAGATATAATTAATAGGACTCAATGGATAACGGAAGGAGAATAGAGGAGTAGAGCCTAATGCCCAGGTTTCTGCTTGAGGAAGTGAGTATATTGGGACATTCCTCTAATCAAGATTAAGGGAAAGCGGGGAAACTAGAAGGAAGGTGATGAATTTTGTGAAGAAAGACAATTAGCCTTGTATAGACTGAGTTTTGAGTTCCCATGTGACAATGAGGTTGAGGTTTCCAGTAAACACGTTTTGGTGCTGAAGGAAGACTACAAAACTACAGTTATAGATATGGGATTCATACTCATATAGATGGTAGTTACAGCCATAGGAATTCATGGGAATGAACAAGATGACTTAGAAGAAAGTAGAGCGAGAGAAACATAGTGTACAACTCTAGGAAACACAATTTAACAGTTGAGGAGAGGAAGCAGAGCCTAAGATGACTGTCAGTTCACTAGTAGAGACCTTGTATATTTTTGACTGATTTAATGAGGTGGAAGAAAAGAGAGTGGAATACGATCCAAGAAGGGTGTAATTAACCACGTGAACTGCTGCAGTGAGAAGGAGGTAATTTTTCTACTTACTTTACCATCCTCCACCCCATCTTCTCTGCAATCTTATAACTGTATGGTCATTCTCCAGTATTTCTTGAAAATGATCACTGGAAAAACCTAATTTAAATAAATCTAGGACTAGGACTTCCAAGTTGTTCACCACCGCCACCTCCACCTCCAGCTTCCTCCTGTCCTCAGGAGATCCTTGTAAAAGAATAAAATAAACAAACCTAATTTTGTTCCTAACCAGTGTCATAGATGGTGTTCCAGTGCACTTGATAGCACTTAGCAGCTTGCTCTATTTATTTTCATGACTTGTTTTCCCCAGAGCCTGTGAACTCCGAGGAGCGAAAACTACATTCTATTCCTTTTTGTCATCTTAGGGCCATAGCATATATCAAGAGGTCAATATTTGAATAGAATTGAAATGAGCTAGAAATGTGTGGTTCATGAATACAGAGTAGGGAGAATCAAGAAGTGATATTGAGTGCACAGGATGGACTCAGCATTCATGAATTTTCAGGTAAGCAGAAATGTAACCAGATTACCATCATCTTTTCTCACTGTCACCCCAACTTGGAGGTTCTATGTTTTTGTCCCTTAAGCTGATGATACAGTTGTCAAGCATGTAAGTTCTGGCATTCCTCCGTGGTACTGCTAGAGCTTGGTATTTCTGTGTACTGGTGAGGAGATGGCTCAGACAAGGATTCTGGCACAGAGCCCAGTGAGAAATGTTCAGTGGCAGCTAGTGTGTACATAAGTGGGCCTAGCATTCCTCTGGAGGCCAAGTGTTGAGACTTTTCAAATTGCAGAACTAACCTGTGGCTACCCCCTGCCAGATTCCCTTGGGAGCAAGCCAGCCAGACCCATGCTCCTTTTCAGCAGCAAGAGTTAATGAGGTTGGTTGAACTTGAAGAGTAAATTGGAACATAAAGATTTTTTCCCAGTTGAAATACGACTTAAAGTAAATTTATAACCCTTGATAAAGCAGAAATAAGGTATTTAGCAGAGGGAGTTGGGGAATGGTCATTATGGCACATTTTTGCCATAAATTTCAGTTTTAGAAATTACTGATGTTAAAAAGGTTCCACGATTTGGCTGTTGGTTGCTGCTCAAGAGAAAAAGATGGTGGGAGCCCAAGGTCTGATTTGTCTGGTCCTAGAGCTCAAGGTTTTGAGTTAAGGCTTGTCCTAGCACCCGTGGACATCCATTTTCAGTATTAGTTGAGCAGCCTTCCCTTTGCCTAGTTAGTTGGCGACATGTACTATAACACATTCTTGTCTAGCAAGTGCCTTGGTGTAGAGTGAGGCTGGGTATTTGTTGGGTTATCTCTTGGCTTAGCAGATCCCAGAGTCTCATGGCAGTTATGGTTTGGCAGCTAAAGGAAAGGGTTATAAGTACAAAGAGACTATTTTCAAGTTCTGAGCTTAGGCCATCCCAGGCTGCTATCTGTACTGCATGAATGGAAAGTAGCATTGAATTGGAAAATTAGCTCTTTCTTTGGTTTCCTGTTTTCAAGACATTTATTTGTCTGGCTGTAGGCTGAGGAAACCTGCCCAGCTTAAAGCATGACAGAAGCATAGATGCTGTAAGGCATCTATATCAAGGAGGAGGAGCTGGAAAAGTGGACTTGCTGCGGGTGAGGTACATTTAGAAGTTCTCCACTTAAGCACCACAGCTGCTTTCCCCGGGATACCGTATCAAGGTTTTTTAGGTGACTGTGGCTTACCCTGTGGGAACACACTGTCCTCTTGTTCTGGACTGCAGTAGCTTCACCACTGTCCTCTTGGCAGTGTTTTTTTGGGGACAAAGAAATCTTGAGGGACCTTTCTAGGGAGCCCTCCATGCCTCTCCCCCTCATTCTGAAGGCAAGGAACTTTCCTCTTAAAAGAGGTCATAGGCTACCAGCCAAGTTTTTGGAAAAGGCTTATGGAAGTAAACTGGAAAAGGAGGAGAAAGTTGGGTACTTTGAAGTTCTTGACTAGTTGTTTTGTACAGTATCTGTTATTTAATTGCATCTTAACAGCATTCACGTGAAGTACTTTATCAGTTACCTTCAATTCCATATGACACAACTCCAATTAAATTGGCTTAAATAAGGAAACTCTCACATGACAAGAAGTCCTGATTTAATATGGCTCCAGGGTTGGTTAATTCAATGGCTCAGTGATAATAGCAACAAATCAGGTTGTTGTAGTCTTTTTGCCCTGCCATCCTCTGTGTTGGTTTATCTTCATGCTAGTTCACCTCAGGGTCCCAAGATGACTACCATAATTGCAGGAAGGGAATGCTGACAGAGCAGTGTCTAGCAGAAGAGGGCTAATTTTCCCAGTGTTTCATTTTAAAGTAAGGAAATGCCTGGAAGCGCGAGCAGATCTGGCCTCATGTCTCATGTCTCATGTGCAAGAAATGGGTCATCTTCCCACTTCTATACTGTCTTTGGCAAAGCAAATGAAATCGTCTATCATGAGTGGCTTAATTAGGAGTTACTCGGTGAGTCATGTGGGTTAGAAAGACTAGTCATGTCTGCTAAGCAAGAAAGAAGGGGATAAGGGCTCTTAGGTAGGCATCCAGCAATGTCTACTCTGTGTGGGTACTCTGGTTTTTACAGATGAGGAATGTGAGACTCAAAGTGGCTTTCCTAGAACCACAGATGGTAGCAGAGAACCTTCAGTCTCCGCTCTGTCCCTAAAGCCAGTCTGTTTTATAAGGTGTCGTGCTGCAATGTGAAGTAACTCTCTTTCTGCTGTGTAAAAACTACTGGTCTAGAAGAGGTTTGAACTCAAGTGTCAAGTCTACTCATTTAGTCTATGTGAGAGGAGAGGATTCTGCATAGAAGCTCTCCTCATCCAGTGATGATGTTTGTCTAGCACAGGAAGCCTTAGAATCAGCTTTCAGAGGGCACTGATTTCCTTGTCCCTGAGATTTCTGTACTGTTGCTATAGTTCTCCCTTCTGACGGCAACCAGTGCCACAAGGGATGAGGGCAGAGTTTTAGCTTGCTCCCTGAGCCCCATTCTTGAAGCCCACTCATTTATTCATCCATCCGTCACATAAATATTTATTGAATGCTGCTATGTGCCAGGTACTGGCACTGTTCTAGGCACTGGGGCTATGACAGTTAACAAGATACAGAAAGACCCTGTTCTGTGCCCTTAAGAGCAGATTCATTTGGGAATGGGTTATCCAAAAATAGGGGTGTTTGTGTGGTCAGGGGAGAGCTTCATACAACTTTGCTTTTCGCAGAATTATTTAAAATTTTGTCTTCTCACTTTCTGATCATGAACCTTTCACATGGGCTCACTCTAAAGAGGGCGAGGTCCTGGATAGCAGAAGTAGATGGGAAGGCATTTATTAAATTGGTCTGAATTAGAGGCTGAATTTGAAGGTCCAAATCCTGCTTCATCAATGCCAACAAAGAAGACAGTGGCCCAGCTCCAGGGTGTATCACCATCACCATGTCTGTCTGGGAGAAGCCAAAGAAGCCTGCAGTCATTTAGGGAACCAGTTCCAGATTCAGGGGAGTTGAGGGTGTGATAGACCCTTGCACAAGAGTTGGTATTTACCTTGTCTGATGCTGCTACCGACGTGGATTGTGTACAGTCAGGGATTGGAAATTTTAAGATACAGTGTTTCATCTGGTGACATTTAATTTGATATTTTAAAATTGGGGAGGGCAATTTCATTCAAAGGGGTAGAGGTGGGAAGGAAAAAGGTGGAATTGGAGTCGGACAGATGTGAGTTTGAATCCCATCCATTTATTAATCTTTTACCATATGGTAGGTGCATCTAACAAGTGCTTTCATGCAGTAACTATAGTAAATACTTTTTTTATTCACTAACATTTAGGGAGGGTTTTCTCTGTGCTATATGTATATTTCCTAACCTCACAACAATTGTATAAGGTACATGTTACACTCTCATTTTTCAGAGGAGGAAACCAAAGCCCAGAGGTCAAGTGACTGATCCAGAGTCCCACAGTGGTTGAGGGGAACTGAAGACAGGATATTTTTTTCTCCTCTTTATCCCAAGCTTTAAAAAAAAGAATGTATTTTGATTTTTTAGAAGTCTAAACAACATTACTGATGCTTAGGGACATAGGGGAAAATCATGAATCATTCTTCGGCCTGAATCAAGTAATAGTACCTTTCATTAAGGCAACAAATGTTAAGGAGTTAATATTTGCCAGTTAATATGCTGGCTCTGGTAACCTTGTAAAGCTTACATTCTAGTGGGGAAAGGGCACACAATAACAAATTACAGATTGGGAGAAGGGTTATTAAGGAAATACTGTAATACAGTAAGAGGTGTCCCACCCCATAGATTGATTGGTGGTTGGGAAAAGGCCTCCCTGAGATAAGTCGTAAGTTGAGGTATAAAAAGAAGCGGCGGGTGAGGGTGGAGAGAGAGGGTTACCGGCCAAGGGAACCAAAAGCAGAGGCTCCAGGTCGGAGAGAAGTGCTTTGCCTGTTGGGGAAATTGAAAGCAGACCAGCATAGCTGTAGCACAGCGGTGAGGGAGAGCCTCTCTTGAGAAAGGCAGGGGCCCCGTAGGCCGCGTTTTGGCCCTGGGAAGGAGTTCAGGTCTTCTCATTGTGACGAGGCGCTATTCAAGAGTTTAAGTATGGGAATTATTCGATCTGATATTTATGTAATGTTCCGTTTCTTAGTCTTTTCCCAAACTATATTGCAAATTTTTCTCCCTAAAAGAGCGACCGTACGGACTTAGAGGGATCAACAGTGGTGGTCAGTTGACCGCCAGCTGAGGAAGCGGCTCGTGGGACCGCCCAAAGTGGGCGTGGCGGGAGGGGCTCGGGGAGGAGGGTGGCCCTGCCCAAGACGCGCTCGGCCTGGGCCTTCAGCTGCAAGGCCGGGTCCTGCACCTCAGCAGTCACACTCCAGCGGGCTCCTCCCCAGGTAAGCTACGCTGCGCTCCCCGACGTCGCCTCAGGCAGGCACCGCCCCGCACTAGGGTGGCGCGAAGAGCCCAACCCCTCCGGGTTGTCTCCGGCCGGCACGACCCAGCGGAGGACCGCGGGAGGGCCGGCCACGCCCCGCCACGCGGGGCCCAGGCTCCGCCCAGGCCCGGCGCCGGCTCCCCGACACCTCCCCTGCGTCCTCCGCGCCGGCAGTGCTCGCACCGACGTCGCGCCCGCACGGCTTGGGGCGGAGAGGAGAGGCTGAGACGTCTGGAGAGCCGGGGCAGCGGAACTGACGCCACCGGACTTCCGGGGGCGGCCCCGGGGGAGGTCGGCGGCGGCGCCGCAGTCGTGGAGGGACGGTGGGAGCGTAAGCGGCCGCGGGCGACGCAAGTTCCGCAAGGAGCTCTCCTTGCCTCACGCTTCTCCTTCCTCTCGCCTAGTCGCGTGCTGCTTCCCGACCGCAGCTCTTCTTGTGAGAGCCTTCGGAGTGCGGTTGCTGAGGAGAAGCCGTCGCCACCCCGCCTCGGGGCCGACTGACGGTGCCTGTCGCGCCGCGTCGCCCCCTGCGACGCCTCCTTGCCCCCAGCGGCGGGCGCCCTTCTCACTGGAAGCACTCCCCCCAGCTCCATGAATGGAAATCGGCTCCGCAGGTGAGTCCGAGCTGTCGGCCCGGTCGCTGGGGCTGTCCCCGGAGCCCCGTCGCTCCCTCCGCCCCGGCCCAGGTGCGCGAGGTGAGCGCCGTCCGGGCGGCTTTGCCTCTCCGCCCCCGCCCGGCCCCGCCGCCGCCGCCTCCGCCCCCGCCCCGCGGCCCCGCTGCAGTTCCCTGGGGCCCTGAGTAGGCGAAGCTGCGGGAGCGCACACTGCTTACAGGATTGAAGTTTGGCGTTCTCTAGGCGCTGTTACTCTCTTTGTGAAGTCTAGAACGGTTTGCCGTCGCTTTTGTTATTCCACTTGAAGGTGTAGCGGTGTGCGTGTCCTTTAGCCGGGTTGTGTGTCCCATAGAGGCACTGGGCGGCCAGCCCTCTCCCTTGCTTACCCCTTAAGGTGGTTGTGGACATACGTTGAGATAACGGAGGAGAATTAAGTGTGGCATAGGTTCTAGTGCAACGTCAAATGCAAGATGGCATTTCTCCCATCCCCGAGTTCTCTTCTGATGTTTGTGGCAGCGTGGTGTAGAGTTCCTGAGGATCTTGGAAATGTCATATCAGCCTGGATCACTGCTTATGTGAGGGGGTGGATCTTAAAATTGCTGACAATATTTTTTTTTCGTTCCCTATTCTGTAGAGAAGCAGTTGTTATATTCCTGGAAATTTGGCGATTAGGAAAACTGCTTTCTCTCTTTGGGAAAAACGACACTCTTGAGAAAAATAGCATCACGGGCAGTACTTATCTTAAAAAAAGAAAAAGCACACTCTTATGGTTCTGAAGTAATTAATTGAAGGACATAAAGTAGGTGTTACATAACGGTTTGCTTTCCAAATGATCATGCTTGGTATGTTAAATTTGAAAGTATGCTCCATCTAGACCGTCACAAATATATAAACTAATTTTCAGAATATTGTGTGTGAGGGAGGTGTCTTGTTACTAATAGTATCACAAATCCGTGAATTTCATATCTCATTTTGCCAGTTTGGGAGGGACCTAAATATAAGATAAGAAAAACTTACATAAAAGAAACCAGTGACATAATGATGATAAAGGATTTGTTGATTAGGGATGGGGAGAGGGCTTTATTAACAAGTTTTGTTATATAGAATTTTCTTTAATCAGTTTCTACCATTTCTCTTTTGCATGCCCCATTTTTTGCCTTCATTTCTTTTTAGAAGGGAAAGCTTGTCTAGATTGTGAAGAGGTTTAGACTCTCAGTTTTTATCATTGGTTTGTGTATGTCTGAAACTGTGTCCTGCCTTAGGTTTTTAATTTTCTACTGTACTATTTAGAAAATGTGATAATTCAGGGCTTTAGGTGATTTTTACATAACTGTCCTATTGTCAAGCCTGGAAAACAAAATGTGAAAGTTAAACACTTTGCTAGTCATCTTAAAACTTTTAAAGATATTTCAAAAAATTTTTTTAGTTTTCTTCTTTTTCTCCTTTGGGTTTTTCATATGAAATTACGCCCACATATATGGACAACATCTTAGAAAATACTTCTCAAGTCAAACCACCTAACCAACTGATCCACCTAGCCAAATATGATTCAGTAAATGCTCCTTTGAATTCTTGAGCTACAGATAAGTTTTATCTCTTCTTTCTACATGTGCCATTCCCGAAATAGATACCCACTTAATTGTCTTCACATCTGGGGAGTTATAGTTAGATTTATCAACCATATGCTTGGACGTCTTGAAATGCAAAATTTAGTCTTCAGTGTAGTTTATACGTGATTGACTGTAACCTAATAATAAAGATAAGTATAATTTGGCTCAAGATTGTCATCATCAAAAACAAAATTTTCAGGTCCGCCATGTGACCGAGCAGTTAAGTTGACCTGCTATGCTTTGGCAGCCTGGGGTTCGCCAGTTTGGATCCTGGGCACAGACCTACACACTGCTCATCAAGCCATGCTGGGACAGCATCCCACTTAGAAGAACTAGAATGACCTACAGCTGGGATGTACAACTATGTACTGGGGCTTTGGGGAGGGAAAAAAAAAAAGAGGAAGATTGGCAACAGATGTTAGCTCTGGGCCAACCGTCCTCACCAAAAACAAACAAACTTTAAAAAAGAAACAAAAACAAAATTTTTATTTTTCCCGAGACTTACATGTACTTGTTATGCTGCACATGAAATTGAAGGCATAATTGGGAAAAATGTAAAACTGAGTTTTAAGTCAAGAATTTGACAGATACATACTTTGGTTTATAAATTTTAGATGTAAATGTTCTCTAATAGTCACTGTTGGATCTTGATTCTCCAATTCTGTCCTAGGTTTTTCTTTTGTGTGGAGATTCTCAAGAACCACCTTATAACAGGGTATTTTAAATTCTAGTTGTTAGGTGGATACATAGAAAAATTTGTTTACATTAGAGGACTTTGAATACAAATACTATTTAATTGTTTCTTCGTGAGTCATTCCTCGGTAAAAGTTAATATTTGTCTATTCTTCCCTTTCACATGAAACATTTTAAGTGATTTTTAACGATGTCCTGTACAATCTACTGATTTAGTACTGTGTGAACTTTGATTTAACTGAAAAGGCCGGCACAGTTGATTTTTAAATAATAGTAATCAGTAGTTCAGCATCTGTGCCTGTAACTCAGTTAGGGGAACTTCTGATGAAACTCTGTTTTTTAGTTGGAGTAAGAGTATATGTTATGTTACTTCCAAAGAAAGTGGGAATAGGGGAAGCAGAAATGTTCATTGAGATATCACTTCTCCTGATATTTCTATCAGGATCTAGAGATATCCTAAAAAGTAGGACCATACTATTCTAGTCTGTATTTTTTTTGAAGAAGAAGAAGATTAGCCCTCAGCTGACATCTGCCACCAATCCTCCTCTTTTTTTGCTGAGGAAGACTGGCCCTGAGCTAACATCCATGCCCATCTTCCTCTCCTTTTTATATAGGATGGCTCCCACAGCATGGCTTCACAAGCAGTGCGTAGGTCTGCACCTGGAATTGAAACCAGCGAACCCTGGGCCACCAAAGCAGAACGTGTGAATCTAACCACGGTGCCACCAGGCCAGCCCCTCTAGTCTGTATTTTTAGATAAAGTCAGACTACTGTGTAGGGCAGAAGGAATTGTACTACCTCCCAATGGAAGAAAAACGTTTATTTTCACCTTAAATTAATAATATGCAAATTGATTTAACATGTTTGGTAGTTGTCCTATACAATCTTGCAAAAGTGAATAGACTGTTTCTTAGTTATACTCTTAATGTGTTTGAATATAGTTGCTTTAAGGCTCTACATTTCTTTAATAATAAAAATCAAGAAAAGTCATATGAGAACAAATTCCAAAGGAACAAAAATTACATGTATGAAATTAGATTTGAATGAGATATGGATAAAAGTGGTTTCAAAATACTAAAATGTATAATGCCATTAGGTTCTCAGTTTAGTATTTAAAATAAACAATCTTCTTTAATCACTTTGTGAAATGTTTTTATTATATAAGTTTTCTCACTTGTCGATTTTTGTCTTGAAGAAAAATATGTCAAAATGCTGTTCTGTCTGGAGAGCATGAACTTTGAACGTGGTTTTTCTACTTGGTTGTCACTTAACTTGTGGTGCTCTGGAGTGGCCATTATAACTTTTTTCCTAGTATTTGCTGCTCGTGACTGACAGTGGGACTTATAAAAATGTGCAAGCCTATTTTGATTTTTGTTTTAGAATTTAATTTCTCTGACAGTGATGGATCATTCTGAGAGAAAACTGAAAAGGAGGCAAGAAACAACTTTTGTCTTCTAAAGAAGGACTTTAAAGCAAAGGAAGACAAGAACATACATATAACCCTCAAATGTAATTTGATTAACATGATGAAGACTTTAAAATTTATCCATGATTCCATCACCCTGATATAACCCCTCTTTAAATTTTTAAACCAAATTCTGAATTAATAAATCTATTAGTGTAAAAAATTTTAATGAGTTAAGTAATTTAGAAAAGTGGTTAGAATGAATGAAATGATTTCTAGATGCTACTTCCTTTTACTCTTAGGAGAATTTTATATAGTAAATTGATAATTAAGAATTAATTTATATTAATTTCTGTTTTCCAATGAGAACATTGCATTTGTTTGGTTCTATAAGCCTGGCCTGATAGTATGCAGAGAGGCCTGGGGCCCTGTAAAGGGGACATTTCCTGGAAGAGTTCTCTGTTGTATATGGAAAAACCCTAGCTCTGAGTAGAATTCAAGCCAAGTTGTCATAAGCTGTTGGAGTCTGCTTGAATACTATGTTGCTTCATATCACAAACATCTTTTTTCACGTTGGTTTCGCTAGTCTCAAAATGCTTGAGAGTCCACCTGAAAGATGAACTAAATAAATATTTTGTTCATCTAACAAAACATTTTCTCTTTTAATATTTAAAACTAAGATCTTCAGTAATTTATGGGATTTTTTCCCTTAATGGATGGGGGGGAAAGGCAAATACTCTGTTTTCAGGAAGGTAAAACTAAAAAGATAATTTATTTAAAAACAGTATCCTTTCCAAACCTGTTTAGTCTGTTTGTTGGGATGAACAGCATTCACCAGACATTCCTACTTCTAATTCAGTTGTCTAGGATACTCAATAGACCCTCGTTCTTGGCTCATTAACAAAACAGATGTGAGAAAGAATATTGTGTGGTTTTTCAGCCATAATGATTATGCTGTTAGGATACATGAACAGCCTTTCTGTGTTTGGAGTTTTTGTAGTTTTCTGCCATTGTCTGTGTTAATATTAATGACTCTTTGGCTAGCCAGTGCTTAAAAAAAAAAACCTATTGAGATTTAGCAAACCTTATCACACAAACTGATGCTTTCTCTCATATCTTAAATGTGGGCTTTTTGTGGTTTGGTTACAATAAAAAAATCATATGCATTAGTCTCAGAGGTCAGTTTAATGAAATAACCTGGAAGAATTCTTTGTTTCACTTCAGCCAGTTTTCTGCATTGTTTCTAAATTGTCAAATTCTTGGGGAATCAGAAGATATCTGTAGAATATAGATATGGGATATTTTTCATTTGTGGAAGATGTTTTCTTGCAAAATTTTCTCAGTTGTGGGCTTATATAATACTATTCTTGAGTAATTACCAATACTTGATATTTTAACTGATTTCTAAATCTTCTAACAAGAGAAGTTCATTAGTGTATCTCTGAATTTTATAAAAGGTTCAAAATTTCTTTAAAAAAGATTAAAGAATAGATTGCAAAAATGGGCTTACACCTTAGTAATGAAGTCTTTTTGTTGTTGTTTTTGGCAACTTCTGGCTTCTAAATTAGGACTTGATCTCTATCTGTATATTTGACATAAAAATGGCATTACTCAAAAATTTTCTACTATTTTTGTTTGGGTGCTCAAAGTTTTTCAAAAGCTACCCAAACTTTAATTACAAAATAATTCTCAGAGCATTTCCATAGTGCTGGGACTACTTGGGTAATGTCCCATCTTGTTTTCAAAGGGGAAAATGACTTTTAAAAAATTGTTCCCCATACTGCCATCTGAGAAATTTAACCCTCAATAAGCTGAATGTTCTATATAAATGATTATTTAGCTGTAGTGCATATAGTAAATGTAATATAATAATAAGTGCAGCATGTTTGTGCAGGTTCATTGAATGAATAGATAGAATTAGTAGGTAAGAGGTTATTACAATTTCATGCTCATATTTACTAGTTAGCCTTGTAGGCTTAACTAGTAAACAGAGGCATTTTATTATGTTAAATTTAGAGGTCAACACAATATATTTATTTTTTCAAAACAAAAATAGAAGTCTTTCTGATTATAAAAATGCATGTTTATTATTTTTAAAAAGCAAACAATATAGGAAAGTCTAAAATACAAAGTGGAGATAATATGATCCCATCCTCCATTGTTAATTTTTTCTTGTATTTCTTCCCAGAACATCCATCATCTGTCTGTCTGTCTATCCCTCATGTTAATTGTTTTTAACTTGTTTTTTCTACTCAATGTATCATGGACTTTTTTATATTAATACTTAGAGCTATATAGCAATATAATAATTTTTACTGAGCACATAGCATTTAATTTTATATATTAATCAGTCTCATTGATAGTGGTTTAGATTTTTTCCATTTTTTTTTAAAGTTATGAATAAAACTTTGGTAAGTATCCTCGTACATATGTCTTTATATGCTGGTCCAGTGATTGCTTTAAGATAAATTCCTATAAGTAGAATTGTTGAAACAAGAGGTATTCCATGACTATTGAAGAAAGTTCCCAGTGAAAATCCTCAATATGGTAATAGGCTGTAGATGCTGTAGTTGATTTTGATTTGTTTACTGTTTATTTTTCATCGGTTAACATTTGCTGTAGGCTGTTATTTAGTTTTAGACTTGCAGCTAGTAAGTGTTAGAGTATTAAGTCAGTGAACAGTATACACACACATATGCTTTGAAAATGTGTGGTTTTATCTTTGAAGTATAATGTGGTTTGTTGATATTAGCCAGTACTTACTATAGCTACTAAAAGAAAAATTTGAGATGCAGAGAAATTCCAGGTTGTCCTTTGTATTTCTGTGTAATTACATTTTCAACTCTAATGGGTAATATATGTATTTGTTAAATAACTAAAATATGCTTCACTGGAAGTATAATTTATTATATTGACTGAATGCTTTCTTCGATTATGTTAAAATATTTTTTGGATACTTAAACTCGATGATGATTATTTTATAGTTACTAATGGTAGAGTTCTGTTCTATTGCTTATTCATGAAACAGAATTTTGATTTTTGCCAGTCTGTATAAAAAGCACCAGGCAAAATAATGATGATGGAGAAAAAAGTTGGCAGTGCGATATAGTGTAAAAAGCATGGGTTTTGGAGACAAATCCTGGCTCTCAAATTAACTGTGACTTGATAATGATGTCATTGTAGGTACCTCAGTTGTGACAAATATACCACTCTGGTACAGGGAGGTTGATAGTGGGGGAGGATGTGTGTATGATGATGGGCAGGAGGCATATGAGCAATCTCTACCTTCTGCTCAATTTTACCATGAACCTAAAACTGCTCTAAAAAATAAAGTCTATTAAAAAAAATTAACTGTGACTTTGGGCAGTGAAGTTAATCTTTCTTAACCTTAATTTCCTTATCTGTACTATGGGATGGTAAAAAGACATTAAGTATGCAAAGGAAATGCTACTTCCTATTTTTTAAGACATTTTATTATGGAGAATTGAGGATATATTTGTATACAAATAGAAAGAATTGTGTGATAAACTCCCCGTACCCATCACCCAAACCCAACAATTGTCAACCTATGTCCAATTGTGTCCCTTCTACTTTCCCCTCTCCTGTATTTTTGAAGCATAGTATAGACATAATACTGTTTCATTCATAAATATCTACTATGTATTTATAAAAGATTTGGGCTATTTAAATAAACTGCAGTACTATTATCACAGCAAAATAATAGTAATACTTCTTTATATCAAATACCCAGTGTTCAAATTTCTACTTGTCTCAGATATTATACTTTTTTTTTAACAGTTTGCCTTTTATTTATATATTTTTTGATTTTTGAGTCAGGACCCAAATAAGTTCCACACATTGTGATTGATTGGTATGTCTTTTTAAGTGCCTTAATCTTCAAGTTTTCTGTCCTTTTTTCCTCCCCCTTCGATTTATGGATTGTTTGTCACAGTCTGGATTTTGCTGGTTCCATCTTCATGGTGTAATTTAACATGTTCCTCTGAATTTCCTGTAAACTGCTAGAATCTAAAGGCTTGATCAGATCCAGGGCATTCTTTTTGAACTTACTCCAGTTAGCTTTTTGTCCCCACAACTTCACTGAAATTGCTCTTACCAAGGTCAGCAAAGAGTTTGCTAAACCCAGTTGTCAATTCCCAAATCGTCGTTTTATTTGAGTTTTCAACTGCATTTGATCAAGTTGCTTCCTTCTTGAAACACTCTTTTTTCCACTTGGCTTCCTGGGTACCACTCTCTCCAGGTTCTCCTTCAACTTTATTGGTTATCACTTTTACACTTCCTTTGCTGTTCCCTCTTTATCTCCCAAATCTCTAAACATTGAGAATGTCCTAGGGCTTAGTATTTTTCTATATCCTACCACAGTCTGGGTGATCTCCTCTAGTCTAGTGGTTGTAAATAGCACTAATATGCCGAGAACACTCATATTTACATCTCCAACGTGGACCTCTCCCTTAAACTCCACACTCATCTAATTGCCTACTAGACACCTACTTGTATAGACACCTCGAGCTTAACATGTCCTAAAAATCCTGATTTCCTATCTAAACTTGCTTCTATCACTGAATTTTTCCTATCTGATTAAGTGATACTTCCATTCTTTCAGTTGCCTAGACCAAAAAACCTTGGGAGCTCTTTTCTTCCATACCCCACACCTTATCCATTAGTAGTTCCCATCAGGTTTACCTTCTAAATATTTTCCACATCAATATCATTGCCGCAGTTGCTACCACCCTAGCCCTAGTCAACATTATCCTTTGCCTGCACAGTCAGCCAGCCTACTAACTGATCTCCCGGCTTGTACCGTTTGTACCCTTACATATAATTTTTAATATGGCAGCCAGAGTGATCCTTTTAAAAAACTTAAGTCAGATCAGAATGCTGCTTGACTCAGAAGCCTTTTTTGGTTTCTCATATCTCAGAATAAAGTCCAAAGGCCTCATCATGGCTTACAAATCCTGTATGATCTGATCTCCCATATCTCTGACCTCATCTCTTACCATTCTCTCTGTTGCTTATCCTGCTCCAGGCATGGTGGTCTCCTTGCTATACATCAAACATCAAGCAAGCTTCTGCTTTTTCCTTTATACTTGATTTTTACTCTGCTTGGAATGCTCTTCCAGATATCCACATGACTTGTTCTCTCACTTGTTACTGTTTTCTGCCTACTTGTCACCCTTTCAAAGAGGCTTTCTTTAACCAGTCTATCTAAAATGGTTAACTGCCTACTCTGTTTCTTCTCTCCCCGACACACACAGTTTCTATTGCCTTAACTTATTTTATTTTTCTTTATAGTAGTTACTATGAACCGATTGGCAAAAGGGAAATACAACATAATCTGCCCCCTCCACCCCATAAAAGCTTCTTGAGGACCAGGTCTTTATTATTACTAGTAAATTATTGTTCACCTGAGCCTCACCAATGCTTGGCACTTAGAGACAGTCAATAAATATTTGATGAACAAATTAAGAAGTCAGTGAATGAATGACTTAATGACTGATAGACATTCAGCAATTGTTAGTTTGTGTATAATGTACTGGTTAAAAATGCAGGCTCTGAAATCAGACCACCTATTTGCAAATCCAGGCTTTGCCACTTTCTAGCAGTGAACGTGTTTTTGATCTCCCTGTGCTTCAGTTTCCTCAGCATAATATAGTACCTGCCTCAAAAGTTAGGTTGTAAGAAATCATCTAATGTATGTCAGATATTTAGTACTCAATACATGTTAGCTACTGTTGTTGTTGATGTTACTTTCCTTAAATATTAAGATGGGATATTGCCCAGTATATTATGAACTACTTAAGCAAAGTAACTGTGACTTATTAATTAATCTATATATCTATAAAAACGAACATAATTGTTCAATAAATAGCGTAGATAAATGACCTCTTATGCTTCTGATTTTTAAAAAATTTGTCTATGGGGACAATGAGTTTTGTAAGAGAATGGGGGATATAGAACAATAAAATGTTTTTAAGCTAATCTTGATAGTAGTCACATGTAAATAAAACAGCAGAAAGTTATTTGTTAACACATAAGTGGTTTTTTAAAATTGTAATGCCTAATGCTAGAGAGGGTAAGAGAGAGAAATCTGGCGATAGTAATGTGTTCACATGCCAGATTGTCAGTAAATATCCAAAGTCAGAAACATGTTTCTCTTTCTGTGCCCTTTGACCTGGCAGGTCTACTTCTGAAATTTATCTGAAGGAAAAATTCTGTGTGCCAGTTTCTCTCTCTACCTTCCCCCAATAAAACAGTAGGTGCTTGATGCAGGGAAATGCACTTAGTGTATTTTATGATATGTTACAGGTGCTTATCAATATTTGTTGAACAGTTATTTTTTTTATGACTTATGTGTCAGGCACAGCTAGAATGTATAGGTGGTTTTATCTCATTTTTGAAATAAAATAACTGAACTTGCCTCAACATAATAAAGGTTGTATGTGACAAGCCCACAGCTAACATCATACTCAACGGTGAAAAGTTGAAAGATTTTCCTCTAAGATCAGGAACATGACAAGGTTGCCCCCTCTTGCCGCTATTTAACATAGTACTGGATGTCCTAGCCAGAGCCATTAGGCAAGAAAAAGAATTAAAACGCATCCAAATCAGAAAGGAAGAAGTAAAACTGTCACTCTTTGCAGATAACATGATATCATATATAGAAAACAGTAAAGACTCCACCAAAAAAAACTGTTAGAACTGATAAATTGAACAAAGTTGCAAGATACAAAATCAGTATACAAAAATCTGTTGCATTTCTGTTCACTAACAATGAACTATCAGAAAGAGAAATTAAGAAAACAGTCCCTAGGGCCAGCCCCGTGGCTGAGTGGTTAAATTCGTGCACTCCGCTTTGGTGGCCCAGGGTTTCGCTGGTTTGGATCCTGGGCACGGACATGGCACTGGTCACCTGGCCATGCTGAGGCAGTGTCCCACATGCCACAACTAGAAGGACCCACAACTAAAAAATATGCAACTGTGTATTGGGGAGATTTTGGGGGACTAAGCAGAAAAGAAAAGATTGGCAACAGTTGTTAGGTCAGGTGCCAATCTTTAAAAAATAAAGTAAAAAGAAAACAATCTCATTTACAATAGAATCAAAAACAATGAAACTACTTAGGAATAAATTTAGCCAAGGAGGTGAAAGATCTATACATTGAAAACTATACAGCATTGATGAAAGAAATTGAAGAAGACACAAATAAATGGAAAGATATTCTGTGCTCATGGATTGGAAAAGTTAATACTGTTAAAATGTCCATATTACCAAAAGTGATCTACAGATTCAACTCAGTCCCTACCAAAATTCCAATGGCATTTTTCACAAAAATAGAGGAGCTTTGTAACATAGTTTGAAATCAAAGAGTGTGATGCCTCCAGCTTTGTTGTTCTTTCTCAAGATTGCTTTGGCTATTCTGGGTGTTTTGGGGTTCTGTACCAGTTTTAGGATTATTTGTTGTATTTCTGTGCTTGATATGATTTCAGTCTTAAGTTTATTAAGACCTGTTTTGTGACCTAACATATGATTTATTCTGGAGAATGTTCCATGTGTACTTGAGAAGAATGTGTATTCTCTTGCTTTTGGATGGAATGTTCTGTTTATCTGTTAAGTCCATCTGGTCTAACGTGTCTTTTAAGGCCGATGTTTCCTTATTTTCTGTCTGGGTGATCTATCCATTGATGAAAATGGGGTATTAAAGTCACTACTTATTATTGTATTGTATATTGTATTGCTGTTCTTCCTTTAGATCTGTTAATATTTGCTTTATATATCTAGGTGCTCCTATGTTGAGTGCATAAATATTTACAAATGTTATATCGTCTTGTTGGATTGACCTGTTTATCATTATGTACTCCCCTTCTTTGTCTCTTATTACAGTCTTTGTTTTAAAGTTGATTTTGTCTGATATAAGTATAGCTACCCCAGCTTTCTTTTGGTTTTCATTTGTATCGAATACCTTTTTCCACCTCTTCACTTTCAGTCTGTGTGTGTCCTTACATCTGAAATGAATCTCTTGCAGGCAGCATATAGATGGGTCTTGTTTTTTTAATCCATTCAGCTACTCTGTGTCTTTTGATTGGAGAAATTAGTCCATTTATATTTAAAATAATCATTGATATGTATGTACTTACCACCATTTGGTTAACTGTTTTCTGGCTCTTTTGTAGTTCCTCTGTTCCTTTTTTCTTCTCCTGCTTTTTTCCTTTGTGATTTGATGATTTTCTTTAGTGATGTGCTTAGATTCCTTTCTCTTTTTTTTTTTTAAAGATTTTATTTTTTTTCCTTTTTCTCCCCAAAGCCCCCCAGTTACATAGTTGTATATTCTTCGTTGTGTGTCCTCCTAGTTGTGGCATGTGGGATGCTGCCTCAGCATGGCTTGATGAGCAGTGCCATGTCCGCGCCCAGGATTCGAACCAACGAAACTCTGGGCCGCCTGCAGTGGAGTGCGTGAACTTAACCACTCAGCCACGGGGCCGACCCCGATTCCTTTCTCTTTATCTTTTCTGTATCTACTATAGGTTTTTGTTTTGTGGTTACCATGAGGTTTCATTACCTTTTCTTTAACACCAGCAGCACATCCCCTTTGTTGACACTCAGCAGGCTTTTAAAAACTTGTATATGTGATTTCTGATATTCTACCAGTTGCATCAGAGTGTAACTTAAAACTTTTCTCCACATGTTGTCTTGCTTTTTTAAAAAAATATATATATATATGCAGGGGCTGACCTGGTGGCATAGTGGTTAAGTTTGTGTGCTCTGCCTCGGTGGCCTCGGGTTCTTGGGTTTGGATCCCAGGTGTGGACCTGCACACAGCTTGTCAAGCCATGCTGTGGCAGTGTCCCACAAAGAAAATAGAGGAAGATTGGCACAGATGTTAGCTCAGGGACAATCTTCCTCAAGCAAAGAGAGGAAGATTGGCAACATATGTTAGCACAGGGACAATCTTCCTTGCAAAAAGTGCTGTATTGAGTTTTGGAGATAGTTTGCTATATGAAAATCAAGAGTTATTTTACAGGGAAAAATTAGGTTCTATGGGGTATGCCTGTAATTATCAGGCCAAAATGGAAGGGAAATGGAAACGGAAAGACATAAAGAACATAGAAGCCACTTTTTCCCTGAAGGCGTTTGCTGATCGTGGACACTTTAAATTTTGATACCTGAAGGTGAGGGGAACAGAAATCAAAGCACATAATGGAGAGTGTACAGGAGACCTCCCCTGCCATTAACTGGGACCCTAAAATGCTATACTCAAAGGTGAGAATAATCTTGAAGTGGATAACCCTCACAGAAAGCCTAAAATCTTGAATTTATTCTAAGTTGCACTGGACTGTTAGTACTCCCGGGCACCTGACAGAAACAAATGTAGATCTTTCCTTGAGAAATATATTATACAAAATAATTCGGTCTCAAATTATTTTTTAAGTACACTGACCACACAGTCTGATAACCAGATATATATGCTAACATGATACCATGTGCAAGAAAGACAACAGACAATAGAAACAAAATCACAGACTTCAGATATTGAAGCTAACAGATGCACGTTATAAAACAAATATTTCTTAAAAAGTATATTTAAAGACCTCTAGTAGTAACTTGGCTGGATATAAAATCCATGTATACAACCTACTGAGGGCAAATTTTAGAGGTCTTTGAAAAAGAAAAAAATAATTAAATAACAGAAGAAACCTCCCTGAAATATTGATCTCAACTGAAAATTGGACATGTATTATGTTCCAAGCAAACCTATCAAAAAGAGAACCACACAAGGACATGTTCATGTATTCTCAAGTCTTAAATATATAAAGAATGCATACAGAAAAAGTAATCAACATAGACCAAATGCTAGAAGACAACGTCTATGGAAATTTGAAGATAAAACTGTTGAATGTATGGGTTCAGTGTCAAACCAGGTTGTGTATGAAGGTAACAGACATTCGTAAATATATAAAGACTTGGAAAATATATCCCCTAGGTGCCTTTTGGTATAACACTACTTAAAGACATGCATTAGGATAATGAAAGATGAATTTGAAATATCAAGAAGAGAGACTTTCAGAGTTGGAAAGCATGGGTGGTGAGCAAAGAAACCATATAAACTTAAATACGTTAATTTATTATCCACTTGTTTGTCCTATAAAGAGATATTTTCTCTGTAGTTTTCTAAAATGATGAATGTTTGGTTATCTGTTACCGTATTGGTGGATTAAAAAAACAACAGTTTATCATTTCTCGAGATTTGGTGGCTGGAAGATCAGCTGGTAGTGGAAGGGAGTGGGGAAGAAAACGTCTGGGAAGTCTCGGCTATTCTCCACTTGGGCCTTTCCATGTGGTAGGTTGGGCTTCCTCACAGCATGGAGGCTAAGTAGCATTCCAAAAGGCAAAGGCAGAAACTGCAGATTTCTTAAAGCTCAGTCTCAGAAGGTACAGAACATAACTACCTCTGCATTCTCTTGAAACCCAAAGTCAGCCCAGATTCAAGGGGAAAGGAAAAACTCCACCTTTTGATGGAAGGAATGGTAGAGATTTATAGCTGTCTTTCATCACTACATGAGGTATTCAACTACTGATTATGATCTCTTTCCAAGAATCTAACTTGGAAAGGGGTGGTAGAATGGGCTGAATAAAACTTGTATGTTCCATTAATTGGATACATTGTTCCATTAACAAGGTAAACTTTATCTTGATTTTTTAAAAACAGGTTATAGCAGCATATGATTCAAAATTCGTAAAGATATAAAGGGATTCACAGGTGTTTCTGCTGTAATATGATATGTGTAATCCTGATAAGCCAGCCAGTAAAAACCTATGCAACTTTGTAATTAGAGTATAATAAAAACAGTGAAAAATTTAATAAAAATAACAGCACAGTTAAACAGACATGTTAAATTCGTAATGATTGGAAAACAGTCTGGCAGTTCCTCAAAAGGCTAAATAGGACCCAGCAATTCCATTCCTAGGAATCTACTCAAGAGAAAAGAAAACTTGTGTCCATATAAGGGCATGATGTGAGTGTTCGTAGTAGCATTATTTATAATAGCCAAAAAGTAGAAACAACCTAAATGTCCATCAAATGGTGAATGGATAAACAAAATGTGGATTCAACCAGCTGTACATCGGAAGGCCTGTGATGGTTGCATCTGTACTGAAGATGTACAGACTTCTTTTTTCTTGTCACTATTCCCTAAACAATACAATCTAACAACAATTTACATAGCATTTACATTGTATTAGGTATTGTAAGTAATCTAGAGATGATTCAAACTATATGGGAAGATGTGCATAGGTTACATGCAAATACTACACCATTTTATATCAGGGACTTGAGCATCCATGGATTTTGGTATCGGGGTGGGGGGGGGGGGTCCTGGAACCAATTCTCTGCAAGTATTGAGGGACAACTGTACATTCAAACAATGGAATATTGTTGGGGAATAAAAAGAAATGAAGTAATGATACATGCCACAACATGGATGAACCTTAAAAACATTATGCTAAGTGAAAGTAGTTAGTTATAAAGGACTGCATATCATATGATTCCATTTGTATGAAATGTCCAAAATAGGCAAATCTGTAGAGACAGAAAGTAGATTAGTGGTAACAATTGTCTGGGAGTGATGAAGATGTTCTAAAATTTATTATGATGGTGGTTGCACAGTTCTGTGAAGATACTAAAAGCCATTGAATTGTATACTTTAAATAGGTGAATTGTGTGGTGTGAATAATACCTCAAGAAAGCTGTTAAAAAAATATATTTCTAAAAGGGGAAAAAAAAAAAGTCCTAATGAGTAAGTACTACTACAAGCATAGGACTGTACATTAAAATCTTTTGAAAAGATGATGGTGGCCTGATAAAGTGGGATGTAAGGAAGATTTGAGACTGCCAGATTACTGAGATAAAGGCAAACAGCACATAGTTCAGAGGAAATCACACAAAAGATATTTTAAGTCAGAGCATGTGGCCAGACTGAGCCAAAGGGGAAGACCATAGAGGTGAATGGGTATCGTGGACAATACTGTATTCCTCTGCAGATTGTTGCATTCACTTGTGTTAGTATACTTTGTATTCAGCTGCTGTTACTTGGTGAGGGAAAGCATTAATAGGCTGAAGAAAATCACATGTGAACCAAAGTAACCCTTTGTGTTAAACTGACATAATTTCCCTGTTACAATTGCATATAAGCTTATTTGTATTACAAAAACACATATTGTATCACAGTAGACTACACAGGGAGAAAAATCAATCTTTCTTTCTTAGGCCCCCCAGCCATCTAGTTCCCCTCTCTGAAGGCAATCATTGCTTCCACTATATTGGTGTCCTACTAGATAGATATTCAAATAATGTATGTATGTATAATATGAATGTATATTCTGTTTCTTCCTGCAAGTGAACACATTGTATACCCTATCCTGTACTGTTTTTTTCATATGACCTATCTATTAATACTAAAGAGTTTCTTTATTCTTTTTTATTTTATTACTTACATATTATCCCATTGTATGGTTGTAACATTAATTCCCCACTGGGCATTGATTTATTCATTTAGTATATATTTATTGTTTACTGTATGCCAGGAACCGTTCCATTTTCTTTTATTACTCCAAACGGTGCTACAGACAAGAATACCCTTGTACAAATGTCATTTTACGCATGTGGAAGAATATGTGTAGATAAATCCTTAGAAATAGAATTACTAGGTCAAAGTACAAATGCATTTTAAAAAATTGATAGTTTTTTTTTGTAGTTTTGAGTTTATAGAAAAATGGAGTGGAAAGTACAGAGAGTTCCCATATACCTCCTTACTCCTCTTCCCCCCTAGTTTCCCCTATTATTGCATTAGTGTGGTAAGTTTTATTACAATTAATGAGCCAATACTGATAACGTTATTATAAACTGAAGTCCATGGTTTACATCAGGGTTAACTCTTTGATTTGTACATTCTGTGGGTTTTGAAAAATGTGTGGTGACATGTATCCACCATCACAGTATCATACCCCCTGTGCTCCACCCATTCATCTCCCCCTCCTTTTCATCCCCTGGACCACTGGAAACCACTGATCTCTTTAGTTTTGCCCTTTCCAAAATGTCAGATAGTTGAAATCATGCTGTATGTAGCCTTTTCAGATTGGCTTGTTTTCACTTAGCAGTATGCATTTAAGGTTCCTCCATGTTTTTTCATGCTTGATAGTTCATTTCTTTTTAGAGATGAATAATATTCTGTTGTCTGGATGTACCACAATTTATTTATCCATTCGCCTACATAAGGGTCGTCTTGTTTGCTTCCAAGTTTTAGCGGTTATGAATGGAGCTACTTTAAACATTCGTATGCAGGTTTTTGTGTAGACCTGTTTTCAGTTTATTTGGGTAAATACCCAGGAGCGTGATAAGAGTTTGTAGAGATAAGGTCATACCCCCTTCTTCCTGGTGTAGAGATGGAGACACTTTTACAGATGGAGATTCCCCTTACAAATCTAAATGTCTCTTAACAAAGGGTAAGTAAATTCTACTTTTCAGAGTTTCTTTCCTGTCTACAGTTTTTAAAAGTAACCAGCCCAAAATGATCCTCGTGCCAAGAGACATATCTTGGGGTGGCCAATTCCAGTCCCCCACATTATCTTCTCGGAGTTTTATAGTTTTGCATTTGACATTTAGGTCTATGAGCCATTGTGAGTTAATTTTTGGAAAAGCTGTAAAGTGTGTCTAGATTCTTTTTTTTTTGCATGTGGATAGTCCACTTGTTTTGAAAAGACTGTCCTTTTTCTGTTAATTGCCTTTGCTCCTTTGTCAAGTGTCAGTTGACTGTATTTGTGTGGGTCAGTTTTGGGGCTGTCTATTCTGTTCTGTGGATCTATTTGTTTATTCTTTGGCCAATACCACTGTCTTGATTATTGTAGCCTTATAGTAAGTCTTGAATTATAGACCAACAATGAACAATTAGAACTTGAAATTAAAAACACAATACTATTTACATTAGCACCCAAAAACCCCCCCACCAGTTTAGGTATGAATCTAACAAAATATGTACAAGAAGAGCTATATGAGGAAAACTACAAAACTCTGATGAAAGAAATCAAAGAAAATCTAAATAAATGTAGAGCTATTTCATGTACATCTATAGGGAGACAATATTGGCAAGATGTCAGTTCTTCCCAGCTTGATTTATATATTTGTTTAGCACAATCCCAATCAAATTTTCAGCAAGTTATTTTGTGGATATTGACAAACTCATCCTAAAGTTTATATGGAAAGGCAAAATACCGAGAATAGCTACACAATATGAAGGAAAAATAAAGTCAGGACTGACACTGTCTACGACTTACTATAAAACTATAATAATTAAGACAGTGTGTTTTTGGCAAAAGGATAGACAAATATATCAATGGAACAAAATAGAGAGCCCAGCAGGGCAGGTTCCAATCTCAGTTCTGCTGCTTATTATTAGCTATGATGTTTTAGTCAAATCATTTCGGTTTTCCTCATCTATAAAATCAATATAAGGTTTGTATGAAGAATACGAGATAATGCTTGTAAAGCATTTATTAGCACATTGCCCAAGACATGATAAGAGTTTGATAAATGTTAGCTGTTGTACATTTTCTGATTTGATCCTAACAAGATTTGTAAGAAAGAGGCAGATCAGGTATTATTCCCATTTTATACGTCAGGAAATAGAATTTCAGAGCTATTAATATTTGACAAAAGTCAAATGGTTAGATAAATGGCAGCACCAGAACTATGATCTAGTCTAGAATTCCTCAATATTACCTATCTCAGTCTAGGATAGCAGGAAAAATTATGCCCTCAGAAGAGATTTTAAAAATATCTAACAACAAAATTTAAAAATGATTGATGCAGGCGGCACTTTAGTGTACTTTCATCCACAGTTTAAAAAGAAAGTTTTTGTTGACCCAACTTTTAATTCCTGATATAACCTCATCTTGGTCATAATGCATTATCCTTTTAATATATTGCTGGATATAATTTGTTAACATTTTGTTTAGGATTTTTGCCTGTATGTTCATGAATGATTTTGTCCTATGATTTTCCTTTTTCATAATATTCTTGGCAGATTTTGGGACCAGAGCTTTTCTGGCATCATAAGTTGAATTTTGGGTATTTTTGCTTTTTTCCTATTCTCTGGAAGAATTTGTGTAAGGTTGGTATTGTTTTCCTTAAATGTTTGGTATAATTCTCTAGAGAAGCCATCAGGATCTGGAATCATTTAGTGTGTGTGCAAATATTTTTAACTGTGGATTTAATTTTTCCAAGTAGTTACAGGACTTTTCAGATATTTTGAATGTAAGTTCATTCAGATAATAGTTAAATTAATTTATTAACTGAATTCATTGTTTGAACTTTGTTTAACAAGGCTACAACATTTTAAGCTTTAAAAACAATGCTAGATAGACATCACTTAGGGGTTTTTTTTACCTAGGTTTTTTTTTTTTAAACTATGATAAAATACTCATAACGTTAACTTTACCATCTTAGTAATTTTTAAGTGTACTGTTCAGTAGTAGTAAAGTACATTCACATTGCTATGCGACCAATCTCCAAAACTCTTCATCTTGCAAGACTGAAACTATACCCATTAAGGAAAAATTCCCCATTTTCCCCTTCCCCTAGCCTCTGGCAGCTACCCTTCTACTTTGTCTGTATAAATTTGACTACTCTAGGTATTAATAAGTGGAATCATACAATATCTTCTTGTGACTAGCCAGTTTCTCTTAGCATAACATCCACAAGGTTCATCTATGTTGTAGCATGTGTCAGAATTTCCTTCCTTTTTAATATTCCATTGTATGTATATACACATTTTGTTTATCCGTTCATCTATCAATGGATGCTTAGGTTGCTTCCACCTATTGGCTGTTGTAAATAATGCTGCTATGAGCATAGGTGTACAAATCTCTCTTCAACACCCTGCTTTCAATTCTTTGGGGGTATATACCCAGAAGTAGAATTGCTGGATTTTATGGTAATTCTATTTTTACTGTTTTGAGGGACCACCATTCTGTTTTCCAAAGTGGCTGCACCATTTACATTTATACCAATAGAGGACTTTACAAATTTTATATTTTTTTGTGTGTCAGTAAGCTGTATTTCTGTAGAAATGTCTTTCATCAAACTTTCAAATTTATTGATACAATGTTTGTAATGTCCTCAGTATCTGTAGTGATATCATTTTTTCACTAATACTGGTTATTTAAACGTTTTTACTCCTGTTTTAAAAATCGGTGTTGCCTGGGGTTTATTCATTTTAATTATCTTTTCAAATATTTGGTTTTGTGCTTTGTTATCCTTTTTATTGTATATTGTTTTTTATTTTGTTTATTTGCTCTTATCCTCATTATCTCCTTTTTAAGTTTACTTTGCTGTTGCTGTCATACTCATTATGTCTGATTTGTGCTTGCTCGTGCTCACCTGGGTTTATGTAATTGTTTTTCTTTTTTCTCCTTCCAAAACTATTTTCCAGAAGTACGCAGATTTTTTTTTCTATGTTTTAATGAGGAGAGTAAGTTGGGATGAAAGACATTGAATTGCTAGAAATGATGTCATCTTTCAGCATTAGGCTTCAACCATTATCAGCTATACTTAAAGTTCTAACACACTCTGGTTGACAAGATTATCAAATGCAGCTTGTAACAGTGTTACTCTTTTTTTTCCCCTCCCTGGCAGGACCCGTTGGGGCCCAGCCCCTACTCATGGTGCCCAGAAGACCTGGCTATGGCACCATGGGCAAACCCATTAAATTGCTGGCTAACTGTTTTCAAGTCGAAATCCCAAAGATTGATGTCTACCTCTATGAGGTAGATATTAAACCAGACAAGTGTCCTAGGAGAGTGAACAGGTAAGAATGATGAAGTCACAGAAATCTTTTGCTGTTGGTATTTGCCTTTGCTTTAGTAATTATGTTTATCTTGTATATCTGAGTAACAATGATAATGCCTAACAGTTTGACCAAGAACACATGGTAATTTGTTTTGAAATTAATTATACTTCAGAGGTGTGATGGTCAGAAAAAAAATCTATAAACAGTCTTGAAATTTTTCCATTATAACATGAGCTTTCTTTTCTCTGTGATAATAGAAAAGGTCCAAATCATTTTTATAGGCTCTCGAAATCAGCCTGAGCATCTTTTCCCTTGCTGTTAGGTATTATATCTGTGCTTTCTTTTTTCTCCCCACCCCACACCCACCTTACTTACCTTTTGTAATATTCCCTTTAAGATGATAGTGGTGGTAGCAGTGGTAGGTAGAGATGGTGGTTGTCATCATTTCATGCTTTCTGTTCTCTTGATCTTCAACTCCTAACTGTTCCTTACTCTTATCTAGGAACAAATACATATGATGTTTATAGATTTATCAGTCTGCTTTCAGTAAGCTTCTTCTCCCAGCTCCCCCAAATACAGGATATATATATAGATAGATATATATAGATATATATAGATATGGCTGTCGTTTAGGTAAAACAGGGAATATAAAAGGAGTTTATGGTGTGATATACTCCTTGAAGGAGGTTTTAAAAAATAAGATGGACAAGGGGCTGGCCCCGTGGCCGAGTGGTTAAGTTCGCGCGCTCCGCTGCAGGCGGCCCAGTGTTTCGTTGGTTCGAATCCTGGGCGCGGACATGGCACTGCTCATCAGACCACGCTGAGGCAGCGTCCCACATGCCACAACTAGAAGAACCCACAACGAAGAATACACAACTATGTACCGGGGGGGCTTTGGGGAGAAAAAGGAAAAAAAGAAAATCAAAAAAAAACCAAAACATTTAAAAAAAAAAAAAAAAGATGGACAAGACATTTAGACAACAGTGATATTCAACTTAGCATTTTGGTTTGTACTGTCAAATACCCCAGCCTTTTCTTATTCAGTAAGTATTATTCAGAGGCTTCATTTAAGACATAGATGGTTCTTGCTGTCAAGAAATTTGTAATTTAGTAGAGGTTAGGAGACAAGAAATGTGAAGCAAATGGGTATTAAGAGACTTTATGATAACGTGTAAAAAAAACAACCCATCCTATGAATGTTCTGATTAACATGTGATGCAGAGTTCTTTCTGAGGTCAGGAAGGGAGTTGCAGAGTGTTACAAGTGGAAAGAGTCAAAGAGATCAGGTAATCTGATCCTTTTTTTATTTAATAGCTGAAATGCAGAAAGGTTAAGAGGCTTATTCAAGAACACACATTTCTGATAGCAAAGGTAAGACCAGAACTCCAGAATCCTAACTTGATAGTTATTAATAAATATTTGTAAAGCAAGAAAAAAGGACTTGAGTTAATCTAAAACAAGTGGTAGAATTGTGGATAGCTGTAGTAAAGAGAACAGTGTTTTTAAAGATGAGACAACAGTAACAAAGTACAACAAGTGAGAAGAACCAGGTGTAGTGAGCCTAAGCCAAGCTTAACGGGGAGGTTCTGGTCAGGTACTACCTTAAGCTACCATCTATGAATAGATGAGTCCTAATCTTGGTATAGCCTCTACCTCCTTCCACTGCTTCAGACAGGTCAAAACAATTCATGCTGTCAATCTCCATCCCCGCACTCTGCTCATGTGACTATATTCTTTTTCTCTCCCCAAAATCCCCGACTAGACCTTCCATTTCCTCTTCCTCCTATTGGTCGTCCAGTCCTCTTGCATCTATTTCAGAAATTGTTTCCTAATCTGGCCCCTCTCCGTCTATATTGCTACCACCTTGGTTTCAGACCCTTACTTGTTATCTAGACTATTGTAATGATCTTCTAATTGGTCTCCCTTAACTTCTCTCTGTCCAGTCTGGTTAATTATTCACACTTCTGACATAGTTAGGGTTTTAAATAAAAAATTCTGATTATATCACTCCCCTACTTTAAAATTTATTCAGCTCCCTATTGCCTACAGAGTAACATCCGAAATTTGGTACAGTGTACCCTTCTTAGTTTGGCTCTAACCTATATCCTTTTCCATCTTCTGCAACTCTTACCTGGAATGCCCTCTCTGCCCTTGTCTATCTGGCAGACTTCTATTATTTTTCAAGACAAACCTTTTGAGCTCCATAGTCAGAGGGTAGTTCATTTTTCCATGACTGTGTAGTACTTGGTGTACACTTTTCTTGTAGTATTTTTAGTGTATTGTGATTATTTGTTGCTCCCCTCTTCTCTCAGTATAACCTCTTCATGAAAAGGAATATTCTTTATCATCTTTGTAGCCCTGATCTTAGCTCAATTATTGGCACATAATAAGTACTCAGTAGAGTGAAGGAAGTGCTTATAAAAGTAAAATGGGATGAATGTGGCGGGGGACAGGAAAGAGAACTAGATAATATTGACTTGTTTTTACGTCAACATCTGCAAAACTTAGTCCCTTTATTTTCCTCAGAAGCCTAGCTTTTGTCTTCACTTTTTGCATTACTACTACATAACTAGTCAGTTAAAAATTGTTAGTGGGCTTCAATTCCTACACTTCAACAACTGGAATTCTAAAAGTTAGAAGAAAGTAGATAGAACTTTATAATTCCTTTTCAATATTAGGTAAAGAGTTATGGGCCAAAATGCAGCAGTATTTAAATCAACACATATGAGGTTTCTCTTGTCCATATGCCACATGTTCAAATATTTGGCACTATGGCCTTAATCATAGTAGTAAAATGATGCCAAACAGGTTTCCACTTAGTCAGAGGAGTTTTCTTGGACAAAATATCCAGGAAATGCTTTTGAATCATTTTGTGAATCAACTTCTCTACTTTAGACTCTCTGTTTTGTTTTGTTTTGTCCTTTCATCACTCCTTTCAGGTGTATGTGTGTGTCGTTTTTTCTTGTTTAATGATTTTGATTGAAAATGATCATTTGGTAAAAGAGCATGTTTGTTAAGCAGATTTCCAATGTTTCTGGTTTTGTATGTGGGGAGAAATCTTGAGTAGACTGTTATGTACTTATTCAAAATCATTAAATACTGAAATAGGTGGGAAAAAATTGTATATACAGCATTACTATAACTGCATGATCTATTTGAAACGAATAAAGATTTGAAAAAATGTTGAAGTAATTGGTAGTAGAGTATGGTAGAAATTTTTTTTTAGTTCAATTTTCTTTTATAAATTAAACATTATCTTATAATCATTTACTACTGTGATTACCATTACTATTTTGTTATGATTAATAACATAGTACCAATATTTGCATATTGTATGTGGATGTAATGTAATTCTGATGATTGAATTTTAGAAGGAAAAAATAAATTTATATTGATACCCTTTTAGTTTTTAAATGGAGATCTCAGATCAGAGTGTTTGAGGGAAATCCCTTTCTGCTATTAGCAATATTGTTGGCATAGTGTTATAATTGGGTAGTCCGCCAAGAGAGGGACATACTTTTTTTTAAATAACAACTTTATTGATATAAAATTCACATACTATACAATTTACTCATTTAAAGTATACAATTCAGTACGTTCACAGAGATGGTGTTCAGCCATCACCACAATCTAATTTTAGAGAATTTTGTCCTCCCAAGAAGAAATCCCATTCTCAGTAGCAGTCACTCCCCAGTGCCTCTGTCCCTGAAGCCCCTGCCAACCACTAATCTACTTTCTGTCTCTGTAGATTTGCCTTTTCTGGATGTTTCATATAAATTGAATTATACAATATGGGGCCTTTTGAGTGACTGACCTCTTTCACTTGACATGATGTTTTCAAGATTCATCCACATTGTAACATGTGTCAGTACTTCATTGCTTTTTATTGCTGAATAATATTCCATTGTATGGATGTTTTGTTTATCACTTCATCAGTTGGTGGACATGTGAGTTGTGTGTACTTTTTGGCTCTTGTGAAAAATGCCACTATGAACATCGTTAAACAGGCTTTTATGTGAACATGTGTTTTCATTTCTCTTGGGTGTATACCTAAGAATGGAACCATATGGTAACTCTGTTCAACCTTTTGAGAAACTGCCCAGACTCTTTTCCAAGGTGGCTGCATCATTTCACGTTCCTACTAGCACTGTATGGTGATTCCTATTTCTCCACATCCTCAGCAACATTTGTTATCTGTCTGTTATTATAGCCATCCTAGTGTGTTAAGTAGTATCGCAGTTTAATTTGCATTTCCCTGATGGCTGATGATGTTGAGCTTCTTTTCATGTACTTATTGGCCATTTGTATATTTTTGGAGAAATATCTATTCAAGTCCTTTGCCCATTTTTAAATTAGGTCATTTGTTTTTTCATTATTGAGTTGTAGGAGTTCTTTATACCTTCTAGTTAAAATTCCCTTATCAGAGGACTTATCAGATGTAATGATTTGCAAAAATTTTCTGCCTGTTACCTTTTCACTTTTTTTTGGTGCGGAAGATTGGCCCTGAGCTAACGTCTGTTGCCAGTCTTCCTCTTTTTGCTTGAGCTAACATCTGTGCCAGTTTTCCTCTGTTTTGTATGTGGGACGCCATCACAGCATGGCTTAATGACTGCTGTGTAGATCTGTACCCGGAATCCAGGCCTGCAAATCCTGGGCCACCAAAGTGGAGTACACAAACTTAACCACTGTGCCACTGGGCCAACCCCCCCTTTTCACTTCTTAATGGTGTCCTTTGAAGCACAAACATTTTTAATTTTGGTGAAGTCCATTTAATTATTTCTTTTGGTGTCATAGCTATAGAGGGGTATACTTCTGGTTAAAATGATTTAGACGACATAGTCCAGAAAACACTGCCACTGGAAATCAAATGGCGTAGTTTTGAGTGTTTAGCTATCTTGGGGAAACTATACCATACAAAATATGTCAGTTAATAAGCAAGTTTTATTTTCCTCATTAGTTAATCACTTGGAAGATAGGAAAGCCAGCAGATGGTGATTATTTCAAATCTCAGAATTCTTTTAAAGTAGCATCTAAATAAGTTAGTCAGTAGAAATCAGTCTTTTGGCTAATATTCCTACAATATATTTGAAATTCAAAGATACTTTTATAAATAATGTATAGCTAAACATCAGGGAGTAGTAGGTAGGATTTGTTCCTAGCATCTGTCCATTTGTGTAGATTTAAATTATAATAACATCTGTATAGTATTTCATTGTATGGATGTGCCTTGATTTGTTTACTTTTAGTCTGCTCTAGTGTTTTTCTTACACTAAGTTGGATCAATTTAAACCAGTTATCTGAATTTGCCATGTGGTTGTACCGAGGTAGAATGCTATTGGTACTACTTCAAAGATATATGGACCCTCACTGGAATTATAATTCTAAATCCTGCAATAACTTTTAAAACTTAAAGATCATTTTCAGATCTTCCTCTGTTTTCATTAACTATTTAATGTATTGTGTCTCTGTTTTGTGTCAGGCACTGTGCTAGGTTTTGGAGATAACAAGATAAGTAAGAATCCCTGCTAAGGATTTCATAGTCTGTATGGAGTGACAAGTTCTGTGAGAAGTGCATTATGTGCTGTGATGAAAGAGTAATGATTCCTGCTTTTGGTGGGGAGGAAGATATGGGGTACATGACATGGCATCTGAGCTGAATAGTTGCCCAATGGACAAGGGGAAAGAATAATCCGTATAGAGAGGGCATGAGCAAAGGTATAACATGTTTCTGTAACAGAAGTAGGGTAGTATAAATAGAGTAGCTAGAGTCTGAAAAGTTAGCCAAGGGTAAGTTATAAAGGGTCTTAAATCCATGCTAAGGCTTGTGAATTCAGAAACAGTAGAGAGCCCTTGGAGGCTTTTGAGTAGTGAGGAACATCTATATTTAAAAGTGTAGGGGCTGGCCCCGTGGCCTAGTGGTTAAGTTCGGCATGCTCTACTTTGGCAGCCCAGGGTTTGTGGGTTCGGATCCCAGGCACGGACCTACACACCGCTCCTCAAGCCATGCTGTGGCGGCAACCCACATACAAAATAGAGGAAGATTGGCACAGATGTTAGCTCAGGGTGAATCTTCCTCAGCAAAAAAAAAAAAAAAAAAAAAGTAAAAGTGTAACTAATGGCAGTGTGGAGAATGAATTAGAGAAGAGAAAGACCAGAGTCCTGGAAATCATTTAGAAGGCTAGCGCAATAGTCTAAATCACTGGTCTTCACACTTTTGATCACATATTCCCATTAGTTAAAGTATATTTGACCATGCACTCTACAATAAATAGATAAATATATATATATGCACCTAGGGGCTGGCACAGTGGTGCAGCAGTTAAGTTCGCACGTTCTGCTTCTCGGTGGCCCTGGGTTCGCCGGTCCAGATCCCGGGTGTGGATATCGCACCACTTGGCAAAAGCCATGCTATGGTAGGTGTCCCACATATAAAGTAGAGGAAGATGGGCATGGATGTTAGCTCAGGGCCAGTCTTCCTCAGCAAAAGGAGGAGGATTGGCAGTAGTTAGCTCAGGGTTAATCTTCCTAAAAGAAAAAAAGATATATGCACCCACATTTAAAAATTTTTAATTTATAGATACATGTACTACTATTCTAAAATATTGCATAACTAGAAAAATGAAAGGTGTGAGAAACAATATTTTGAAATAAATTAAGAATATATTTAATAATTTGAAATTTTCGGATTAATGTACCAATTAATGTCACACACTTGAACTGCAATAAGGTGTAACATGCTAAAATGAATGAATGAGTGACAGTTCCACTGTCAACTCTTATGTGTTATAGAGGTCCCATTATTCTCTTAAGATTCCTGGTGTACTATATGTTACACTTGACCATCTGACATGGACTAAGTGAGGGCACCAGTGTCAATCCATGTTCATGAATATTAGTAAATCTTAATTTCTAATTGTTAGATGAAAATTAACTAGAAATACGTCTTTTTTCCTCATATTCCAGCATACCCCCTAGTACCTCTAGTACCTACTTTTCTAGATTAGAGGAAATGTGTTCTCAGACTTAACTAACAGCAATGGCAGAGTTGATGAAGGGAGGGCTTAGATGTAAGATTTAGAAGAAAAGTGAACAATTGAGGTGTGTAGGGAAAGAGAAGAGATAAGAATGGCTTCATAGTTCCTAGCTTATGCAATGGTGATGGCTTTAACAGAAATACAGATGGAGAAAGGACCAAGTTTTTTATTTTCTATTTTGGATATTTGGAGGTTGAATTGTGTAAGAAACATGAAAATGGAGAAGTTCAGTAGATTATTGGAAATAAGTACCTGGACCTCAGGAAATAAGTCAAGGTGGACATTGAGATTTGAGATGTGTCAGCATATAGGTAACAGTTAAAAGCTAGGGAAAGCGCATGGAGTCAAGATAAGAGGACTGATGATAGATCTCAGGGGCTACTTTTGTTTCATATTTGCCAGTGAAGACACTTAGAGATTGTAAAAGAACCAGGACAAAGTAGAATCTGTTTCAGAGAAGGTAAGGCAAGAATCATGGTTTTCAAGGATTGATCGCAGCGGCAAATGCTAGAAGCAGCCAGGAGTGAAAAGACTGAAAAGAGACCATGTCTATTAAGAATTCAGTGGTGGCCTGAGGAAGAAGTGTTGTAGAGGAGAGTTGTTGGTGTAAACCAGATTGAGTTAAAAATTCATTTCTCAATCTAAACTAATCTATCAGTTATTTGTGAATTCCAGCAATATTTACTCCACTGGATTAGTTAGTGTGGTTATGTAAGATTATGGAAAAATTCATACCCATGTGAAATGACTGTGAAGATAGTTTATAGTAAAATGCTCTGGTGTACTACAGATTTTATATTACAAAGTATTAAAAATTTGATCTAGCATATAACCCCTTTCTTCTCTACTCTGTATCTTTTAAACTGTGTCTTGATGCAAAAGTATTCATTGGTTACCTTCTCTGCTACTTACTACAGGGTTATGAAGATAAATTAGAGGTTGGAAGGATACAAAGAGAGACTCTCAGCTGTATTATGAACCTCTGGGTGATTTTAGCATCTTGTTATACCTTAGCAATCTTCCTTCTTTCTGTTTGTGCTATCGTGACAGATTAATTTATTTTAGCTATGAATACTAAACTAATAGGAACAGTCATTTTTGGGGAAAAATACTATTTCATGTCTTCTCTTGTAGACCAGAATAATATTTCCCATTCTACCGTTTGAGAGCAGAGAATTAAGAGGTACCTAAACATGAGATGAAGGTTGGTCTGTGTGAGCTTTATAGTAACAATTGACAGGAAAATAATTTCCCCTCCTTTTTACATTAAAGTCACCCTCTTCTACCGTTTTTCTGCTGTATGAGTCAGATGGTAAAGTGGAACTTACTGAAACCAGTATTAAATTTTACTTTACAGTCTGTGCACCAGAGCATGATGGAGTCAAAAGACTTGGTACCAGAATGTAGAAAGTGGTGGTTGAGGTAAGAGTGGGAAGGTAGGCTGTAGCCCTTTGTAAGACCTAACGTATTAAAGTAGGTTCCATTTTTGTAGTAATCACCAGATATTCTTAAGGATTTTAAAATTCTATCCTGAGGTTCTACAAAAATGCACCATATTATACTCTGCAAGAATTCTTTCCTCCTCAGACTAAAGTTATTAGTAAAAGGAAGCCACTAAAGATTGGTTAGAAATTCTTATCATTTACTCAGATTTTCTTCCCAAATTGCTTTCCTAAGTACTGCTTTAGAAGTTAAAGTATTTAATGTATTTTGGTTATCGTCATTTTACTTTGTTTCATAAGCTAAGAAGCTGGCTTAACACTATACACTTAATATTGTGCTAAAATTTCTACGTTTGAACAAAAGATCAAAGGATCCCTCCCATTGTTGTAATAAAAGACTAGTGTTCCACAACTACGATATAGAGAAAATTCAGTTCAGTTTCTGTTAATTACCAGAATTCATTTTTTGTGTTAGTTTATTATATTTGATGCTAATGCATTGTGATATATCTGTTATTTGGAAGACTTTAATACTTCAATATAATTCTTGAAGTATATTTTTGAGACAATTATGCTTAATTTTTTATGTAAAAATAGTATCAAACGTACTTACTTTTTTCCCCCCAAAATACTTTCACTAATATCCCATTTGATCCCTGTAACAGCCCTGAGACTGTTATCCCACTTTTATTGATGAAGGAACTAAAGTCAGAGGGGCCAAGTAACTTTCATTAACTACTTAGTGTCAGAGTAGGACTAAAAACTTACGTCTACTTATTTCTTCTCCAATACTTATGTTTCAGCATATTTTAAAGGTTTCTCAAATTGGCAGTTTCCCAATTCAAACTTTCTTCATAATACAATGAGCACCTTTGCTGCTATAGCTGACTACATAAAGTACTATTTTAGAGAGTTTTTTCTCTATTTCCACATGCCTGCCTGATGAACATTCTAATAAACGGCTCTTTGCCACAGTATCTTTTGAGATAAGAAATGAAAATTTACAGTTGCTGGATTTGTCATTTTGTTAACTTGCATACTAAAGTCTCATTAAAATTCATCAATTAATTACATCATATTAGCGAGAGGTTAAAGTGAAGAGAGATGATAATAAATGATGGTCCTCATAAAAACTGATTCCCTTTGAAGCATAGGTTTTAACAGTTCTGAACTTAAAAGTAGTTTCAGGGGGCCGGCCCAGTGACCAAGTGGTAAGTTGTGCTCTGCTTCCGCTGCCCGGAGTTCACAGGTTCAGATCCTGGGCATGGACCTGGCACTGCTCATCAAGCCATGCTGTGGCGGCATCCCACATAGAAGAAGTAGGTGACCTACAACTAGAAGTATGCAGCTATGTAGTGGCACAGTGGGGAGAAAGGGAAAAAAAGAGGAAGATTGGCAACAGTTGTGAACTCAGGGCCAATCTACAAAAAATTAGATAGTTTAATGTTAAAATTGTCCAGTGTCTATAAAATTCTAACCCCATCCTGTTAAGGCTCTGAAGCCTTAAGTTCAAATCAATGTTTAATGTAATTATTCATAAAGGAGTTTTTATATCTGATGCTGTGATAAAATCTGCAGCGTTTCATTATTTGGTATTCTCTTAATTAAATTTTACTGATAGAAGGGATTACAGAGTTTATTCATTTCAATTTTCTGGTTGGTATCTTCCCTGACATAACTGTTCTTTGAACAGTTCTAGCAAGGATGAACTTACGTACTTTACAAGATAGCGTTATCCACTTGTGAATAACTCTTGTGGTTATAAAATGTTGGAAATTTTTCTTCCAAAATCTAGCTCCTTATATTTTTCCAACTATTTGTCCTAGTTCTATCCTCCCATACGAGACAGATTTTCTACTCAGTTTTTCACATGACAGTCCATCAAAATAGGCAAAGACTTCTGTAATTTCCTTTGAGTCTTTCCTATTCCAAACTAAAAGTCCTTACTTTGATTTATTTTTACACATATTATATGAGTTTCCATCAGGATTACCTTCTACTGGTTGTGTTTCATTTTTTAGGGTCTTAAATTTTTCCAGGTTGAAAGAGTACTTCAGAATGTGAAATGACCTGTGTAGTAATATATGATAATGGTTGCCTCCCTTATATTGGGTACTTAAATATATGCAACCTGAGTTCTTTAATTTTGAGGAAGCTGTATCACACTTTTAGCTCATTCTGGACTTATAGTCACCTTAAAGCCCCTTTCCACAAGAGCAGTGGGTCAGTTCAGATTCTCTAATTTGTTTTTATTGCAGTTGAACTTTTCAAACATAATCATTTAGATTTTACAATTGCCCTTTTTATGTTTTCTCTTCCTTGAGTTCATTTATGTAGTTTGTCAGCTTTTAACACAGTGATTTGTTTTTAGCGTACTAGCCATGTCTCCCAAGTATGTATTATTTGAGAGTTTCTTAACCAATGGATGTTTTTTGATTAGTTACTATATGTGATATGTAGGGCACTAGATATTGTTTCTTTTGCTTACGGTATTGATAGGTTTGTTTTGGAGGGGGAAGGACTTTAGAAGTTTATTCTGAATAAAAATTTCCACAAATGTCCAAGTCAGCTTAGAAAAAGAAAAGGATCTTGCCCTGCCCCACATTATAACTTAATAAAACACTCTAGTAATCATTAAAACATGATACTGGTCTAAGAACAAACAAATAGACCACTGAGTGGACGGTATAGAGAACTCAGAGCCAGATCCATGTGTATGTGAGAACTTAATAAGATAAAGATGGCATTATAAATTTATTAGTTAAGTATAGACTGTTTAGTAGATGGTGTGGGAAAACTGACTCACTATATGGAAAAAAGTAAAATTGAGTCCTTACAGAGCACTGTTTATAACGAAGAACCTCAGGGATCAATGACCAAAATAAGATATAAAATAAATATAGATTAAAATAATTAATAATAAATATGTAAATAACAAATAAAATGATATAGACAAAATTATTAAGTTAATAAAACATAATACATCTTTGTGACTTAGTATTAGGAAAGTATTTCTTAAAACCTCAAAAGCATGAAACCGTTAGGTAAAAAATGATTGATTTGATGATACAACATTAAAGATTTCAGTTCAACAAATACATGGACATTGTTTACAGGCAGATAACATTTTATGGGAAGATATTTGCAATAACTAAACCTGTTAATGAATTAATATCTAGAATATCAAGAAACTCCTTCAATTCAACAAGACTGGGACCCCAATAGAAAAATGAGCAAGAGAAACAGGGAATTCATGAAAGAAGAAACACAGACACATGAAAGGATGCTCAAATTCATTAGTAATAAGAGAAATCTAAATTAAAACAAGCTTTTAGTTTTACCCACTAGGCTAGCAAAAATTAGAAAGCAAAGCTAGATAATGCCAAATCTTGTTTGGGATGTACGGAAGTAGGAACCTCCAGGAGTGTAGATTAGTGCAGCCATTCTGGAGAGCAATTTCGCAGTTCTTCATCATTTAGTTGGTAAAATTCACTAGGACTTAACAGTTCTATTCCTGGATGTATAACCGGAAGTTAATTCTCACACAAGTTCGTAAGGGGACATAGAAGCAGCTATTGCATGGCAGCATTGTTTTGGGTGGCTGACAGTTAAAAATACTCTGAGCCTATATTGCTGGGGAGTGGATAGGCAACATGTAGAGTACTTTGCATCAGGAACAATGAACTAAGTGTCCCACCACAATGTGAATAGATTTGAAAAACCTAGTACAGAGGGTAAAGGTAGGAATGTATACAAACAAAAGGATGCTCATCAAACACATTAGAAGAAATAACTTACTGGTAAGGGAAATGGGGATAGGAAATGAACATGCAAGGAAAGAAATCAATTAGTTAGAAGACGGGTCTTATACAGATGAATGAAGATAATGCGCCGTGAACTGAGGAATTTGATTAACTTAACCTTTTGTACCTGGGAATAAAAGTGAGGGCTGGGGACTCATTTGGCAGTGGTGTGTAAGTCGGGTTGGAGAAGAAAAAATTAAAGGCATAAAGGACCAGAAGCTTAAAATAGTACCCAGGTACTAGGACATGAAGTTTTAATTTAAGGTGGTAGTAATTGGGAATGGAAAGTAAAGGACTGATGTAAGAAGTACTGCAGAGAGGTGGAGGAGTCAACAACTACTTGAATGAAGACATGAGGCAGGTTTTGAATCTGGGTAAATGGGAAGATGGTGACACCGATAATTAAATAGGAGTGGTAAACAGGAGGATAACCAGATTTGACTTGGGGGAGATATGTTGAATTCAGCTTTAGATATGTTCCACTGGAGGTTCTAGCAGTTCATTGAGGTAGATTATCCACTGTTCGAACATTGCTTAAGAATATACTGTGTGCTAGCCATCAAAGCAGAACATTTTTTATCCCTAAGACGTTTCAGCCCTACTATTTCAATCTCCTCTACCATTTTGACCCTTAAGAGTGGTTTTGATTGAGTTGTCAGGATTAGTAAGCTTAAAATTACACCAATTTACTATTGACTAAAAAGTGACAAAATATTCAAAACGTCCTGACAAATTAGGTCTGTAAAATTTCACCTAGGAAACTGGAATTGATAATTGTCACAAAAGAAAACTTAAAATGGCAGAAAATCTTTGAAATTTGTTTGGTACCCAAAAGCTGATCAAAACTTCGTTGTAAAATTTACTCTAGGAAAGACTTGATCTTGATTTAAATAGTTTCGGCAAAATAAAATTAAAGAGGAGGAAAAATAGAAACTTTGAGCATGTAGAAAATTCCTCTGGGTATCAAGTCAGCTTAATTATTTTGTTCCAGAAAATATTTTTTTTATCTCCATTCCCTCCCATTTACCCACTTGACTGGGCAAGAATTTTTTTTTCATTCTTTTAAATGTTTTGTAAATTATGCCAGCATTATGTGAGTATACTCTCATCATAATATCTTTCCTCTGCTTTTAGAAATAATGTATGTACAAAAATAAATATTGACCTTTGGATATTTGGTATTATTTTCTCTATAGACTGTAATTTTTAAAAAACATATAAGTATTGAATATGTTTCCATGTAAGTATACAGGATAAAAATGTTTGCTGGGTAAAAATGGACATTTCAAAATATCCTTACTGGCTTGATATTATTGTAAAGATGGGGTAAGGAGGTAGAAGGATGGTAGAGTATAAGGTATAAGTGTGTTTATTGCACTCAAGAACCTCAGAATCTAGTAGAAGTTAAGTATATAATAATTAGAAAAAACAGAGTAAGTATTCTAATAGATGTAATAGGTACTATTTGAGCATAGAGGAAAGAGCATCAAACTCTTTGAGAAAGAGAGGTGAATGTGTCAGGCAGTGCTTAGAGATGGTGAAAGGGATTTGGGATCAGTTTCTAAGGATAATATTTTGCAGGTCAACTTGGTCCAGAATGATTAAGTAATTCACTGGATTCATTCTTCTCTGTGTTTTGTGAAATTAATATCATCTCTTGCCAGAAATCAAACTTTCTGGTATCCTAAGCCATGGTCCTGAAAGCAAAATCTTTATCTTGTGTGATTGTCTTTTAGAATTTTGACAGCTTTAAATAATATAAGAAATTTCTTTAGTTAAAATGTTTGTATTTCATCTTGCGTAGGATTATGTGAATGTACTTTTTCCCTTTTTCAGGGAGGTAGTTGACTCAATGGTTCAGCATTTTAAAGTAACTATATTTGGGGACCGAAGACCAGTTTATGATGGAAAAAGAAGCCTTTACACAGCCAATCCACTTCCTGTGGCAACTACTGGGGTAAGATATGCATTCCTTTATTGGAAAGCTGTATGTTTGCAATGTCTCCTTTTAAATGAATTTATTACCATTTAATTTTATTACAGTTCATATTTATGTAAGTGTGCATTGTTTATCTTTTTAAACTTTTTATTTTGAAATAATTCCTGACGTACAGAAAAGTTGTAAGAATTGTGCAAAGGACTCACGTATACCCATCATCTGGATTCACCAGTGTGTGTTCTTAATGTTTGCCACATTTTATCATTCATTCTCTTGATCTCTCTTTATATTTATAGATACAGCTGTATATAGAGATACACGTACTTATTTTTTCCTGAACCATTCAAGAGCAGATTGCATACATAATGCCCTTTAATGTGTGTTTTCTAAGAAGTGCAAAAACCATAATACAGTTATCAACTTTACTATATTTTACATTGATATGATACTTTTGTCTAATCAACAACCCATATTCCAATTTTGTCATTTGTTCCAGTGATGTCCTTTAGCATTTTTTTCCTATTAGTACAGAATTCAGTCCTGGTTTGTTATTATAGTTAGATATCATGTCTTTTTAGTCTTATTTGTTCTGGAACAATTCTCAAGCCATTTTTTTTTTTCTTTTATGACATGAACATGGTTGAAGATTACAGGGAAGTTATTTTGTAGAATGTCCCTCAGTCTAGGTTTGTCTGGTGCTTCCTCTTGATTAGATTCTGATTAAGCATTTTTGGCAGGAATGTTACAAAAATGTTCTTTCCTTGTCAGTACATCATATCAGGAGGCATGTAATATGTATTTGTTCCATTAATGGTGATGTTAACTTTGATCATTTAGTTAAGTTGGTATCTGCTGCGTTTCTTCTGTAAAGTTGTTCTTTTTCTCTTTGCTCTTGTGGAGAGAGAATTTTTTTATTTTAAGCGTTGGTTTTTTTGTTTTTTGGGGTTTTTTTTTTTTGAGGAACATTAGCCCTGAGCTAATATCTGCTGCCAGTCCTCCTCTTTTTGCTGAAGAAGACTGGCCCTGAGCTAACATCCATGCCCATCTTCCTCTACTTTATATGTGGGATGCCTGCCACAGTATGGCTTGCCAAGCGGTGCCATGTCTGCACCCAGGATCCGAACCAGCGAACCCCGGGCCACCAAAGCAGAATGTGAACTTAACCGCTTCGCCACTAGGCCATCTCCAGAATTTTTTTTAATTGTGGTAAAATACTCAAGATAAAATTTACCATCTGAGTCATTTTTCGAGTACAGTTCAGTGGCATTTAATATATTCACAACCATCACCACCATCCATCTGTAACTTGTTTTGTCTTATAAACTGAAACTCTGTACCCATTAAACACTAATTCCCCATTCTCACCTCCCCTCAGCCCCTGGCAGCCACCATTCTCCTTTCTGTCTCTATGAATTTGACTACTCTCAGTACCTCATATAAGTGGAATCATACTGTATTTGTCTTTTTGTGACTGGCTTATTTCACTTAGCATAATATCCTCAAGGTTCATCCATGTTGTCAGGTGTCAGAATTTCCTCCCTTTTTACAGCTGAATAATATTCCATTGTATATATACACTACATTTTGCTTATCCGTTCGTTTGTTGATGGACACTTGGATTGCTTCCATGTTTTAGCTATTGTGAATATATGCTTCTAGGAACATGGGTGTACTCCGGGGACCCCTTATAAGTGGAATTATGCAGTATTTGTCCTTTTGTGACTGGCTTATTTCACTTAGCATAATGACCTCAAGATTCATCCATGCTGTTGCATGTGTCAAAGTTTCCTTCCTTTTTAAGACTGAATAATATTCTATTGTATGTATATACCACATTTTCTTTAGCCATTCATTTGTTGATGGGCACCTTTTCACTATTGCAAATAATGCTGCAATGAACATGGGTGTACAAATATCTGTTCTCATCCCTGCTTTCAGTTCTTTTGTGTATATACCCAGAAGTGGAGTTGCTGGGTCATATAAATGGTAATTCTGTTTTTAATGTTTTGAGAAACCACCATACTGTTTTCAACAGCGACTACACCATTTTTGTATTCCCACCAACAGTGTACAAGGGTTCCACATTCTCCACACCCTCACCTATGCTTGTTCTTTTCTGTTTTTTTGATAGTTGCCATTCTAGTTGGTATGAGGTAATATTTTATTGTGGTTTTGAGGTGTATTTCCCTAATGATTAGTGATGTTGAGCATCTTTTCATGTGCTTATGGGCCATTTGTATATTTTCCTTAGAGAAATGGTATTCTAGTCCTTTGCCCATTTTTTTAATTGGGTGTTTGGTTTTTGTTGCTGAGTTTTAGAAATTCTTTATATATTTTTATCAGATGTGTGATTTGTGAGTGTTTTCTCACATTCTGTAGGTTGCAGTTTCACTTTGTTGATTGTCTCTTTTGATGTACGGAAGTTTTTAATTTTGATATGGGAGATACTTTTAAGGATCCTATTTCTCATTAGACTTTTTTTAGTAATTGATGATTCTTGCGTGGAAGGATTATTACTCTGTAGTAATGCTGATTTTCTAATTCTGCCATTCCTTCTACATTTGTTAGTTGATAGTCTATTGTAAGGGAGAACGTTTTCTTCTCACCTGTTTACCTGTCTTTATTTGACTGCCCAAATTGTCCTAGTTTTCGCCAATGGGAGCCCCTTTAAGCTGATTCCTATGTCCTTTTGACATGACACACTTTTTTTTTTGAGTGCTTCCTTACTTTCTGGCACAAGATGTTCATCTTATATTTTCTCCGCTGCATCCCTGCAACTGGTCATTTCTCAAAGGAGCACTGGTTTCTTTTAGTTGGGGGATGCAATTTAGAAACCAAAATTTGGGTACTGGATGTGCTCATTGCTACTGGGGTACCATTACTTATTACTTATAAGTACTGTGTACTTGTAAGCCTTTTCAATGGATGGAGGTAGGAAATATAAATATATAAATAAGTAAATAAAGAAACAGACAATAAATATTACATGTCATGTAGTAACATGTATCCTGCAAGTACAACTTATTGTATGCAGTATACAATATGTATATTGGAAATCATGAGTTCAAACTGATTCTTCTAGGTCCAGTCTATCCCTATAGGATTCTTCCTTTACTCCCCACACTGCATATTTGTATTTTTCTTCTTTAAACCCCTGGCTCCCCAAGACATCACCACTTTTACTCATTTGTTCAGTTCTACAGTGCATGTAAAGTAGTTCTGAATTACTGCACTATACCACTGCAGAAACAAACCTGCTCCTAAGAGTTCAAGGGTTATTTTGTGTCTGCAGTTCTTCCCCACCTACCCTCCTCCACACCCCAACTGAGAGTGTGGTGCGCACACTCTGCTCAGGAGCTACGTGCCAGTGTTTTCTTTCTTTTTTTCTTTTTTCAGTGTGGTTATGTTATTTATTTGAAATGCATTTGGTTCATTTAACTTTGTCTACATTCGGTTTTAGTTTTTCCCTCCATCCTTGTTGTCTTTAATTTTTTAATATATAGAACTTTAACATGCTTCCAAAAGTCAAAACCATACTGAAAAATATACTTAGAGTTGTTTATCCTTCCTTTATTTCTTCCAGTCTGTTCCTTTTGCATCCTTTGACAATACCTAATTTCTTTGTTCCTGGTTAATTCTTCCTATGTTTCTTTTTGTAAAAATAAGCAGATGTATGAATAGTTTCCCATTTTCCCCTTCTCTCTCACACAAAAGATGGTATACTATTTGTAATCTTCTGTACTTTGGTTTTTTCACTTAACAGTATAGCTTGGAAATTATTCCGTTGTAGTTCTAAGAGATCTTTCTCATTCTTTTTTTATAGCTGCCTAAATGTTTGGGCCTTTAGGTAGTTTCCAGTACTTTACAGTGACATATAATGCTGGAATAAATAACATTTAAATTTTAGTCTATTGATTCAACATTGAGATTGATTTTTTATGTTTGCCTTGTTTTCTCTTAAATATTTTTATGTTAAACTTAAAAATAGTTGTTTTTATCTTTTTCAACTTTTATCGGTTGACTCTTTTCCCATCAACAGGTAGATTTAGATGTTACTTTACCTGGGGAAGGTGGAAAAGATCGACCTTTCAAGGTGTCAATCAAATTTGTGTCTCGGGTGAGTTGGCACCTACTACATGAAGTACTGACAGGACGGACCTTGCCTGAGCCACTGGAGTTAGACAAGCCAATCAGCACTAATCCTGTCCATGCCGTTGATGTGGTGCTACGACATCTGCCCTCCATGAAGTGGGTGCTTCTGGCTTTTTTCCCTCTTTAGATTTTAAGTGTGAAGGCTTTCTTCCCAAGAGTGAATTGTGCAGGCTTCCTTTGGTTAACTTTCAGATGTTGTACTTTTTTTTTTTTTTAAGATTTTTATTTTTCCTTTTTCTCTCCAAAGCCCCCGGTACATAGTTGTATATTCTAGTCGTAGGTCCTTCTAGTTGTGGCATGTGGGATGCCCGCCTCAGCATGGCCTGATGAGCAGTGCTATATCTGTGTCCAGGATCCAAACCGGGGAAACCCTGGGCCAATGAAGCAGAGCACCCGAACTTAACCACGCAGCCACGGGGCCAGCCCCAGATGTTGTACATTTTGATTATTTCAGTTGATGAATAGCATGTGTACACACTCATTGATAGAAGTAAGTTACAGAAATAGTCTGACTTTTGAAAGTAAATGCACATCATTAGCTATTTTAACGTATACTTTTTATAAAAATGTCTAACGCTTTCCCTTAGGAGGTATAAATCTTGAGTAATGATATATTTTCAGATATATTCCTGTAGTTAAATCATCTTGTTTAGAGGTAATTTCATTGTTTATGCAATGGTATCAAATTGTGTTGAAATTGCTACTCTTAATCACACTAGCACCTCACACATGTATTGTGTGTATCTGTGGTGTATCTGTGTATGTATATATATATAGGATCAATGTGTCTTTTTGAAGAAAAACATTGTCTTGCAAACACATTTATAGAAATAGCTTTTTGATCAATAATTATTTACTCTTTAGTGTTTTCTAAGGTTGGAACTGTTAATTTTTAAAAATCTTTTTAAGAAAGCATTTTAAATAAAATTTATTTTTATTCAAACTAAGATTAGTTTTAGTAATAGAAAATTTCAGTGAAGGATGTTGATGTTTTTGTTCTCATTCAGAATACTGCTTTTAGCTTTCACAAATTGGAAAAATGTTTAGTTTCATATATTCATAATGATAAGCGTCATTATGATAAATTAAGTTTATGTGCTCTAGACTCACCTGTTCTGCAAAGTTAAGTACATGCATGAGAAGGAAAGGATTGAACATGCCATTTTAATTTTTGTAGATATACACCTGTGGGGCGTTCCTTTTTCTCAGCTCCAGAAGGATATGACCACCCTCTAGGAGGGGGCAGGGAAGTATGGTTCGGATTCCATCAGTCTGTTCGGCCTGCCATGTGGAAAATGATGCTTAATATTGACGGTAAGGGAACTAAAACCATATTCTGTATTGAGTAGGTGATTTGTATATGGCCTGTGTGTGTGTGTATATAGATAGATACATATGTACGTTTTATATATAATTGTACTGTCTTGAAGTAATATTTGTACATACATTAAGACGAACTGGAAAAATCTATTTTTATTACATTTCATTTTGAAAGCCTTCACACAGAACTTGCCCTGGAATGCTATTAAACATGAAGTAAGCACGTGAAAGCAAATATAAAAGCCTTGACATGATCGTCTGAGCAATTCTGTTATAATTCACTTTTGTTCTTTTAACTCTAAGTCAGTATTTCATTATGAAATACGTGTTTTAAAGGAGGAGAAGTCTACTGATCATGGTGACCCCAGGCATTATGCCTCCTGCTGATGCTTAATGTGGTGTTAATTGCATTCTCATTTTTAGGTGTTTATTTATAAATACTTTTGAGCATATATAAAAGTACAGAGAATAGTATGATAAACTGCCACCTATGTAGCAATTATCCAGATTGTCAGGATTTTTCTACCTTTGCTTAAAGTATCTACATTTCTTCCTCTATTGTAGTATCTTTAAATCAAATCCCAGACATAGCACATTATTTTAGCCCTACTATTTCAGTAATTACCTCTAAAAATACAGATGTTTTCTTACACAGTCACAATGCCATTATCGTGTGTAAGAAAATTTAAAATAATCATTATTCGTAGCCTCTAATACCCTGTCCATAGTCAGATTTCCCTGATTGTCTCAAACATGTCCTTTTATAGTTAGGTGATTCTAATCAGCATCTAAACAAGATCCACACAGTCACATTTGGCTATTATGCCTTTTTTAAATGTGGTAGTCCTATTTCCTTTCCTCTTGTTTTGTTTTGTTTTTCATTTTTTTATGCCATCAACTCGTTGCAGAAGCTCTGTCACTTCTCCTGTAGAATATCCAAAAATCTGTATTTTTCTTTTGTTTTCTTGTGATGTCATTACCTTGTTCCTCTATCCCCTGTATGTCCTGAAAATGAAAATTGGCCCTAGAAGCTTGATTCAGTTCTGGTTCAAAATACTTCATAAGTGCTTCCTATTTTATCATACTAGGAGGCACACAGTATCTAGTGGTCTCAATTTTAGTGATACTAAGATTGGTCAATAGGTTCAGAGATCAATAGACCCCATCTCTCCGTTGTAAATTTCCCAATCAACTCTTCAGTTACTAATATTCCATTCATTGATCATTGTTACCAGAATCATTTATTTCACTAGGGATTACCAACTGGTATTTTTATCTGTTATTCCTTTTGCATAGGATGCAATTTTAATGTTGAAAATCACAATGTCCTATTGATAATTCATTAGTCTTTGATAGCTTTCTTGCATTCTGGCACAGCAGGATGTTCCAGGCTTCTCTTATATTTCCTGTCCTGTACCTGGAATCAGCCTTCCTCCAAGGATCCTTAGATCTTTCCAGATCGGTACATAGTTTCCTCATTATTTTCAGCTACTTCTACCGTTGTGAGGATATGTCATTGAGGAGTTATATTTCAGTAGTCCCTTTTAGATGTATACTAGGGCGTATTTAATTATTTGCCATTTCAGAACATCATTTCATATGTATGTAGATGTATCTTCAAGATAGATTCCAGGAAGTGAAAATCATGGATCAAGGGCAAATGTATTTGTAATTTTGATGGGTGTTGCCAGATTGCCCTCCATAGAGGCTATAAACGTTTTGCATCACTGCATGAGGCTACCTGTTTCCTTATACCTTTGCCACTAGAGGTATCAAACTCTAGGTTTTTGTCAGTTGGATTTGCAAGAAATAGTTCCCTTATGTACTTTTATTTTGCATTTGTCTGTCTTTTCACATATGTAAGTGCCACCTTATTTCTTTTTTTATTAACTGTTTGTTAATGTCCTTTGCCATTTTTTTTTTTCTGGTGGCGTTTTGGTCTCCTCATTTACTGAAAGAGCTTTCTAAATTGAGGAGCTTAGCTTTTTGTCTGTGATATGAATTACAGATATTGTCTCTAGGTTGTTATTTGTCTTTTGATCTGTGGTATAGTCTGGTTTTTGTTTCTGTTTTTTGCCACGGAGAAGTTTCTCTCTTTGGTGTGTGTGTAGATATGCATATACAAACATTTATATGTATTGGTCAGTCATTTCTTTTATGTCTTAATATCTAATTAGGGCTAGTCTTATTTTTCTCTTCAGGGTTATCTAGGCCACTTGTTTATTTTACCATATAAGCTTTAGAAACACCTTGTCCAGATCCACTGGGTATGGGAGTAGGGGTTGTTATTTTTATTGAGATCTCATTGTATTTATAAATTAAGTGAGGACAAATTGGCATCTTAAAGATAGTCTTTCTGCCCAGGAAAAGATTTTCCATTTGTGCAAAACTTTTATTTCATTTAGGAGTGTTTTAGAGTTTTCCTCATATAGAATTTATATATTTGTATTGTTGTTCCTGGATATTTTCTCCCCTTTTTGGATATTAAATGGGTTTATAGATTCTAACTGGTTATTATTTATGTACATGGAGGCTTTTGATTTCTGTATACTAACTTTTTTCTTCTGCCTTTTTGAGTTGTGTTTTGGTTTACAGTAGTTTTTCAAAAGATTTTCTTGGAGTTTCTAGGTTATAATCATTTCATCTATAGGTAGTGATAGGTTTACCTCTTCCTTTGGATTTTTATACCTCTAATTTGTTTCTTATCAGATTATATTGACTAATTTGAGAGGACAGTGTTAAATGTTAGTTATTATTGGGCATCCTCTTTTTGTTCTTTACTTTAGAAGGACTGCTTCCAGTGTTTCTGCATTAAATATGGTATATACATATATATGTATATGTATAGGAGTATCTGTTGATTCCTGTTTTACTAAGTACTTTTAATCCAGAATGAATATTGAATTTTGTCAGATGTCTTTTCAGCATCTCGGGAGCTAATGCTATGGTATTTCTCTTCTTTTTAACAAACATTGAATCAAACTTGTATTTCTGGATCCTTCTAACGTGATTCTGGATTTTGTTAATACTTTACCTTTTTAATCAAAATGCAAAAGTCAGATTGATCTGTAGTCATCTCTTTTTTTGGGCACTCTTTCACATTTTGGTATTAATGTTACATGTCATAAAGAATTTGGAAGTCTTCCATTTTCTAAAATGGACAACAGTTTTTAAATAGTATTGAAAATATCAGTTCTTTTAAAATTTGTTAGAATTAGCCGGTAAAATCTTGTGCCTGGTGTATTTTGGTGGGTAGCTCTTTGAAGACTTCCCGCGTTTATTTTGTGAAAATCAGTCTGTTTAGGCTCTCTGAGGTCAGTTTTGGTAGGTTATATCTTACTAGAAAATTATTTATTTTATCTATTTAATTTATTTCTATAGAGTTTTACACAGTAGTTTCATATTTTTGAAATTTTATCTATTTCTCTGGTTTGCCCCCATTTCTTATTTTGTATATTTGTACTTTGTCATTTTTACTCTTGATTAGGAAAGGTAGTAGTTTAATCAATTGATGTTTTTCTTTTTTTCTCAGCAAAAGAGCTTTTGAAATTCTTTTTAGTTCTCTGGCTTTCTGTTTTCTAACTCCTTAGTTTCTGCTTTTAGCTCTGTAGGTTTTTTCCTTTACTTCAGTTAATTTAGTTTTTCTAACTTTTTGAGCTCTATTAGTAACTCATCTACTTTCATTTTTTCTTACTGATAAGTATTTAAAATAGTAAATTTTCTTCTCATTACTGTTTTAGCTGTTATTCCAAAGCGTCTCATATGTAATATTTTTATTATGTTATTTTCTAGAAACGTTAGAAATTTCATTTGTATTTCCCCTATTATCCAAATGTTGTTTGAGAGACTTTAAATTTTCAGATTGAAGATCTTTTTATTTTCTGATTTTGTTAGGAATTTCTAGTTTTAACATGTTGTTAATCAGAGAATTTGGTTTGTATTTCTACTTTTAGAATTTGTCAAGGTATTTTTTATGGCCTAATATATAGTCAGTTTTTGTGAAAGTTTAATAGCTGTTTGAAAATAAAGTATATTCAGTTATTAAGGAAGAGTTAAATGAATACCCATCAGCACTACCATTTTATGCTGTTTAGATCGTTTATTTTCTCATTTACTTTTGTTTACTTGTTCTCTCAGACTGGGAGAAATAAATTTAAATTTCCTGTTGTTATTGTGTTTCTGTCTATTTTTCCTTATATCTCCTGTAATTTCTGCTTTCTTAATGTTGCTGCTATACTGTTGGGAGTATATCTATATATACACACCTCTCTGTTTTCTTCATTGTGAATTGTACCCTGTACAATGATAAAGTGAGTTTCTTTTTATACTTGTGGGCCAGAAGTCTACATTGTCTAATAAAAGGATTACAATCTATGTTTTTGTGAACCTTATCCTATCCATTAGTTTTTCCTTTCCTTTAAATATTTTATACTTTCTGAATCACAGATACAGCTCCACAGCAGCATAGAATGGTTTTGCTTTGTGGGTCAGTTGAAAACTTTTTTTCTGCTAATGGGTGAGTTAAGCCAGATAGATAGGCAGGACGTACATGTTTGGTTGTGGTGTGTCAAATTATTTTATATTTTCTGATTATAGATATTTTTGAAACTTTAAGTGGTCTGTTTTCTGTGCTTTTTAAATGATAGTTCTGATATTAGGAAGTTTTTTTTTTTCCTCCACTACTGGTTACCTTTATACTTAGACCTTCATATAATGTTCATCTTTCTCTCTTTTTTTTAAGGCAGTTTTTTTTCTTAGTAACAATAATATTAGCTTTGTTCTCTATCTTCCCCTTTACTAACTAATTTTAGGCAATAGAGTATTATTTTATTGTTCTTTATAATTTTGCTTAAAATTTTACTACTTAACTTTCAACCTTGACTCCTATCTTTTACTGTAAGGTGCAGTCAGTGAGTTTATTCTACTTTTTGTTTTCTACTCCTATCATTCATTTATTTGTATATAGTATTATTCCTACATTGTTAGAGCATGTAACAGTTACATTCCATTCAGTCACCTCTATGTACATTTTTCTTAATCTTAAATCTACAGTTAATTGTATTGGTGCTAACTACCAGTCTTTTTGCTGAAATTTTTCCTATCATCTCTTGGTTTGTCTTCGAGTTGTTTCTTCAAGAAGATCTCATAAGAATAAGAGCTAACTTTTTGCATATTGAAAGCCATTTGTCTGTAGCCTTATTCCTGAAGGACTGTTTAGCTAGACATAAAATTATCAACTCACATTTTCTTGAGTATCTTATAGGTATTTTTCCACTGTCTTCTGACATTGAATGTTCAGTAGAGAAGTATGATGTAAGCTTGATTTTCTTTTCCCTAGAAGGGACCTGCTTTTTTTGTCTGATTGCAGGGTATTTTTTTTACAATTGTTTTTAGTAGATTTTTTTTCCCACTATTGAACGTTTTGGGTCACTTTTATTTAAAACATGAGATTCCCTTTGAGTCTTTTTTTTTAATCTATCATTTAATTTTCTTTTAAAACATTTCTGTCCTGTTTGCTCCTTACTGTGCCGTTTGTGGTGTAATTTTTACCATGTGCTCATTGTAGTTTAGTCTTTATTTTTTTAATTTTTTTTATTTTTTAAAGATTGACACCTGCACTAACATCTGTTGCTGATCTTCTTTTTCCTTTTTTTCTTTTATTTTTTTTATTTTTTTTCCCCCAAAGCACCCCAGCACATAGCTGTATATTTTAGTTGTGAGTTCCTCTAGTTGTGCTATGTGGGACGCCACTTCAGCATGGCCTGATGAGCGGTGCCATGCCTGCACCCAGGATCCAAACCAGCAAAACCCTGGGCCTCCAAAGCGGGGTGTGTGAACTTAACCACTTGGCCTCCGGGCGGCCCCCATTTTTTGAATTTTTAAAAATCTTTTTCTTCTATTTCTTCTATGAATTCTGCAGTGCTTTTTTTTTTTTTTTTTATGATTAGCACCTGAGCTAACATCTGTTGCCAATCTTCTTTGTCTTTTTTTGTTCTTTTTTTTTTTTTTATTCTTACCCCCAAAGCCCCCCGGTACATAGCTGTACATTCTAGTTGTGAGTGCCTCGGGTTGTGCTATGGGGGACACCACCTCAGCACGGCCTAAGGAGCAGTGCTGTGTCCATGCCCAGGATCCAATCCAAACTGACCAAACCCTGGGCCGCTGAAGTGGAGCACGTGAACCCAACCACTCGGCCACGGGGCCAGCCCCTCCGCAATGCTCATTCCACTTTTTTCCTGTTTACTGGCTGTGTCTTCCCTGAGTTCTTAAATTTCTGCTCTGAGATCTTTCTACATAGCTGCATTAAAATTTTTGAATTCATATTAAAAAGTAATGTTATGATTTTCATCTACTTTGTGATGATATTTTCTTTTGAGTTTTCTTTGTCAGGAATGTTATGCTGCTTTTTTACATTTTTTGGATGATATCTTTGTACAGATACTTGTCTCTTTTTTTTAATTCATATTTGAATGAGATGAGATAGTTTTCCCAAACCACCTATTAGAAGAAGGGGGATAGGACGTTAGGAGCAAAGTGTTTTTCCAGGTTTCTCTGCTCGAGGCCTCTGTCCTCTATTGTTTCGATGGATTAGCCACATCTCCTTTGCCTTTCAGTAATTTACATGTTTAAGAGGTGTGAACTACCAGCCCTGAGCTCCACCAGGTCCTTACTAGTTTCTGCTACCAAGAAATATAGCTCCTGCCTTTTAAAGTGCCTGCTCAAATGTTAACAAGTAGAGAATTTGTGAACGGTATACAGGAGTTCTTGGTACGATTCTTTTAACTTTTCTGTAAGTTTGAAATTACAAAGGAAAAGTGCGTGCCTTAGTTTTAGAAAGGCAGTCCTCCCTGAGATCTGTCACTTCTAGACCACCTTCCGCTCACTCTCATGACACTTTCTACACCTCCTTTCTCTAATCCTTTTGAGATTCCCCCATTCAATCTCAGTTCTAACATTGCAGTTCCCACTTAGGATAGGACCCTCTTCGGGAGTGAATATTTGCTATTCCTTCACCAGTCTCCTTTCATGCTTCATGTCCTTCTCCCTTGTTTTGGTTCTACTAGTCTGAAGTACTTTGGGCCATGTTTACTTGTAATTTGGCACTTTCAGGTTTTATTGTCTTCTAGGTTCACTCAAGATGACGGATTTTTTCTTTTCTTTCTTAAACATTCTCTTTGTTGCTCTGTATTGAGTTCTAGGAGGAAAGTGGGAAAATTTAGAAATAAATTACAGCTGTTTTCCTACTAGAAGTCCAGTTTTAGATATTATTAAGAAATAATTTCTAAATAACTCATTGGTCAAAGAAATCACAAAGAAAATTTTAAATATTTCAAACTGAAGAGTAATGAAAATAGTATATATCAGAACTGGTATGATTAGCTAAAGCAATGCTTATAGAGAATTTTAAACCTTAAAAACCTATTACAAAAGAAGAACAGCATCAATGAGCTACATATTCATCTCAAAAAGTTAGAAAAATAACAAAATTAAATGCAAAGAAAAATAGAAGGAAATAAGAGTTAGAAACAGAAAAAAATTACCTCTATCCTGTAGGTAGGAAGACTTCAAAGGTTTTTAAGAAGGATAGTGACATGATCATATTTGTTTTCCAGAAAGAGACCTCTGGCAGCAGTGTGGAGAATAGATAGAGGAGAAAAAACTAATCTGAGAAGCCAGTTAGGAGGCTTTTTCAATCACTAGTTCAGGTAAGAGATGGTGATGGTCTTATGTGGGATGGAGAGGAAAGGAACATATTCCAAGGATTAAGTTGAAAAAATAGGTTTAAAAACCATGTCCAGAAAAAATTTTGGGTTTAGTTACTGGCACATGGAACTGATTGAAAACGAATAGACCAGAAGGTTTACTAGGTGTTTGAAGGAATTGTTTTTGGAAATAAACTACAAACCTGGTGTATTAGTCAGGCTCAGCCAGAGAAGCAGAATCTGTAGGAGATATAGAGAGAGAGAGATTTGGCTTACCCAATTGTAGAGGTTAGCTAGGCAAGTCTGAAATCTTAGGGCAGGCTGTCGGAAGGGCAGGCTAGAACTCTTGGGCAGTTGCTAAAGCTACTGTGCGTAGGTAGAATTTCTTCTCTTTTTGTGTTGGGAAAGCCTCTGCCCTGTTTTAAGGCCTTTCATCTGACTGCAGGAGGCCCACTCAGATTATCCAGGATAATCTCCTTTACTTAAAGTCAATTGATTATAGTCTTTAATTATATCTATAAAATACCTTCACAGCAACACCCAGATTAGTGTTTGATTGAATAACTGGGAACTAGTGCCTACCCAAGTTGACACATTCGAAACAAAAACAAAACCCCATACCTGTCCTACAAAATGTTGTGATTATTCAGTCTTTGAAACAACCTTCAGGTTAATTGACTGTGCTGTATAATAAACTAACTGCCAACAAGGGTGCACTCGCCAGTATACATTCAGAGTAGTTACTCACTCATACCAGGTGTGAAGGGTAATGTTGTCAACTGAATATGGGAAGTCGATCTACTGTTGCTGGTTAGTTGGCAGTATGTACCGTGTATAAGTAGATAAATGCTAATGTGTCTAAAGCTTGGGGATTCTATGGAACATCTGGATAGAGAGATCTAGTATGTAGTTGGAAATGCCAATATGAAAGTCTGTAGTGGTGGGAGCTAAAAGTAAAAGTTTTGGGACTCCTCAGTATATAAATCCATATTTGAAACTGTAGAAATGGAAAAACTTCTTTAGGAATAGTATTTTGATTGAAAACAGGGATAAGAAGGATAAAGCCATAGGGAATACTAGCATTTAAGGAAGCATACTAACATTAAGGAAGAGCCAGTGAGCAATTAATGATTATCGTACAGGTAGCGTGAGCCAAAAAACGTTGTCAAGGAAACCAAGGGAGGAAACGTATTCAAAGAGTAGATGACTTCACAGTTAAACAGTGGGAGCTTTTCCAGTAGAATCAAGAGTAAGACAAGGATGTCAGTACTATGATATTTAGTCACTATTGTGTTTGCTAACTTCTGTTCTTCTTACAGGTTTCAGTCTACATGTTACTTCCTTGAGAAGCAGTATTTGACACCTTACTCCCCCCCATCCAGCCATTCCCCAAGTCTGAGTTAGGTATTTCTCTTATGTATTCCCATAGCACAGTATACTTCCCCTATAATAGCATGTGTCACCTGAATTATGTTTATTGTTCTGTGTCTCCTATTAGAATGAAAGCTCCATGGACCTAAGGACTGTCCATCTTATTCACTAGTATACATATGTTCCATGCCTAGCACAACTCTTGGTCATATAAACAATTAATAAATTATTAGAATTAATAAATAAAGAATAAATAAAAACAAGAGCATAGGGGGCCAGCCCCGTGGCGGAGTTCACGTGCTCTGCTTCAGCGGCCCATGGTTTCACCAGTTCGGATCCTGCGTGCAGGCATGGCACCGCCCGTCAGGCCACGTTGAGGCAGCGTCCCACATGCCACAACTAGAAGGACCCACAACTAAAATATACAGCTATGTACTGGGGAAATTTGGGTTGAAAAGGAGGTACACAAGGAATAAAAGATTTCTGAGAGGTCTCTAAAATATAAAACTTTATTGAAAACTGTAAGAGAAAATCTAAAGGAATGAAATATATTAGGCTCATTGAGAAGGCTCAATTTGATGAGATGTCGGTTCTTGCAAAATTAATCTATAAATGCAATTTTAAGTAAAATCCCAATAGGATATATCATGGAACTTGATAAGTCACTATTAAGATTTATATGGAAAAATAATTGACCAAGAAAAACCAATATAATTTTAGAGAAGAATAAAGAGGGAGGAATTGCCCTCCTTATTTTAAAGCTATAACAATTATACCACACTGCTTTAAGTGCAGCGCAAGACAGGTTAATGAAGCAAAATCCAGAGCCTAGAAATAAGCTGTGTGTGTGTATATAGAAACTTTGTAAATGTTAAGGTAGCATTTCAAATAACCAAGGAAGGAGTAGAATATTTAATAAATGGTGTTTATCCAGATAACTATATGAAAAAAATTAGACCCATCTTACATCATACCCAAAATTTATTTCTAGGTGGATTATAGTCCTAAATTTAAAAAGCAAAATTTTGAAATTCTTTTAGGAAAAAAATGAGAATATCTCTAATGTTGAACAAAATTTAAAATGTATAAATCATCAAAGAAAATACTGATAAACTTGGCTACATCAAACTTTAAAACTTATAAAAGACGCCATAAGCAAAGGTAAAATGCTAGGATTTCTGCAGCACATATAACCAAGAACTTTACAAAATATAAAGGCAGATTAAGACACACACCTCACAAAAGAAGCAACCCAAATGGCCAATAAATGCATGAAAATCCCGATCTCAAATTCGTTAGCAGTCAAGAAAATGCAAGTGAAATCAGTAAGATACCATTTAACACCTGTGTCAGATTTGTAAAAATTAAAAAGTCATATCAAATGTTGGTAAGAATACAGTAAAAGGAACGCTTACACAATGTTGGTAGATGTATGATTTGCTGCAACTACTTTGGAGAGCAGTTTTCAATATCTAGAAAAGATGAAGTAAAGATGAAATTGCACGTCTTAAAACTCGTAGAATACCATAGGGATAACTTGCATATGTGCCTGAGGCATTATTTGTAATAGCAGAAATCGGAAGCAGCCTAATTCCTGTCAATAGCGGAATAAATAAAATTCTGAATGAGTACAGGAATTGTTATATAGTATTGTGCTGTACTTTGTAACAGTCAAATGGATGAACCAGATCTGTGTGTATCAACGTGGATTATTGAAAGAAGTGTTGGGGAGGGGAGAATCAAATAGCAAAAGGATATATTATTATTTATGTAAATTTAAAACAGAATAAGAGTATATACTAGATACCTAAAAACGCAGTAAAATGATCAAAACATGGGACAAATACACACCAACTTCAGGATAGTGGTTCCCTTTAGGAAGAAGGAAAAGGAATGGAATAGGTTGGTTGGGGTAGGGAGAAGAGATAGACCTAAAAGGCTGCATGTTTCAAGAAAAATGTGAGAGTATATTTGTGTGAACAAACTGTATAGATAACTTATGCCATTGTGAAGCAAAGAAATCAGAAGATTAGTAGTGTTTTTTTTTAAGGCCTATGGTATCTTAATGAAATGAAAATAAAGCCTGGAAATTTTTACAGGTTTATTTATTTATTTTTTGTGTGTGAGGAAGATTGGCGCTGAGCTAACATCTGTTGCCAGTTTCCCTCTTTTTGCTTGAGGAAGATTGTCACTGAGCTAATATATGTAGCAATCTTCCTCCATTTTGTATGTGGGATGCTGTCACAGCATGGCTTGATGAGCAGTGCTGGGTCCCAGCCCAGGATCCGAACCCATGAAGCCCAGGCCTCTGAAGCAGAGTGTGTGAACTTAACCACTGCTCCACTGGGCCAGTCCTGATGGGTTTATTTTTTAATTGTTAATAATATGTAATGCTGCCGTGAAAAATAATGAATGAAAATATTGCACTGACCATCTTACTTGCTTATATTTCCTTTTTTGTTTCTGAGTGATTTTGATTTTGCAATTCTTGGACTTGGTGTATTGCACTGAACCAAACAGCCCTTACTGAACTTGAAATCCACTGGAGAAGACTAGTAATGAGCAATATAATGAGTACTATAAAGTACTGAGTGCAATCGGGGCAATACAATAGAGGGATCCATTGTAGTCTCAGTGTTTGAGGAGCATTTCTTTGAGGAAGTAACAGATGGGAGCTAGGTGAAATTGGTGGTGGAGATAAACATGGAAGAGTAAGAAAGCACAATTTATGGGGCCAGCCCAGTGGCACAGTGGTTAAGGGCGCACGTTCCGCTTCAATCCCAGGTGAGGACATGGCACCACTTGGCAAGCCATGCTGTGGTAGGCGTCCCACGTATAAAGTGGAGGAAGATGGGCACAGATGTTAGCTCAGGGCTAATCTTCCTCAAAAAGAAAAAAGCGCAGTTTAATTCTAATTGTACTTAATCTTGTCTTCAAAATCATTGTTTTCATGGCATTTAATATCCTAACTTTCAACTAAGTAATTAAACTTACTGAATTTTACTAAGACTCAAAAAAATCCTTTTCACATTTCATCATCTCTGAAATTGGGAGATGTCTTAGAGGTGGTGTGGTGGTTTGTCATAGTTTAATTGGCAAGTTTCTTTTTTAGCATACATAAAATGTTGATATACCTTATCATCATTAGCATCTTAGATTCAATGAAATGTGGAATATTTTTTTTAAAGATTTTATTTTTTTTCCTTTTTCTCCCCAAAGCCCCCCAGTACATAGTCGTGTATTCTAGTTGTGGGTCCTTCTAGTTGTGGCAAGTGGGACAGCGCCTCAGCGTGGCTCAGTGAGCGATGCCATGTCTGCGCCCAGGATCCGAACCGACGAAACACTGGGCCGCCTACAGTGGAGCGCACGAACTTAACCACTTGGCCACGGGGCCAGCCCCAAAATGTGGAATGTTTTTTTAATAAAGCCTTCTTTAGGCTTAACTCACTTGCACCTTACATTTTATTATTGTAATTCCTGTGTTTTAAGAGCATCACAGTGAATCTAGTGTTTATTAGTTATTAGTTAGTTATTAGTTGTATCTCCCTTAAGATGTTTTTATTTACCACTTATTATGTACCAAATAGAATGCTAAGTGTTTTACATTATCTCATATAAACTCCACCACAGTTCTATGAGTTAGGTGTTACCCCCAAGTGAAGTTTAGAGAGGGAAATCTCTTTAAGGTGACTTTCTCTCTCTAAAGGTCACACAGTTTATATTTAAGGCTCAAGGTCACATAGTTTATATTCATATGTTAGAGGTCAACTGTTCTGACTCCAAAGCTTACACCCTTAATATTCATAGCTGTATACTGCATCCCTTAAGAAACAAGATTCCTGGCAGAAAAAATCTCAGACCCAGGACGTCTGAGTTGAGAAATGTTATTTTATTTTTACTTTCTTCCTTGTGCTTTTCTATAAAAAGCAAAGTAAAAAGTAGTTTAAAAAGAGTACAAAAGTAGCTTTCTGTAAAACACTCAGTATCTATTTTTGTTCCTAGAAGAAAGTAGTCAGAGTATATAAATGGTCGTAGAATTTAGTAATTGTAATTTATTCTGCTTTAGAGTCAAAAGTTCACACTGAATGTGCTTCCTTTGCAAGGAAAACAGATTTCTAGTAAGTAACTTATTAATCACAATATTAGTGATGTTAGTGTTGCTTGCTGCATATGTTTGTCTTGAGTTCAAGTATCGATCTCTAGGATTAAGAAATAATTTGATTTTTATAATGTTTAAATTAGTCCTCTCAGAAGTAGATCAAAGCAGAACATTTCTTTAGGGTGAAATGAGAGTCTGCTTTTAGGCAGTAGGGCAGGAACTTTATCAACCCGTGATCAAGCCAGGGCAAGTAAAGATTTCTGTGATAGGCTTACAGTCTATTCTCACATTAGAAAAACAGTATAACAGCAGGAGGAATCTCAATGATAGTCTCCATCAAATCTGCTTCTTCATTTACACTGTTTGTGCCCTTCATATGTGGTGCACAGCTGTCCTCTTGGGATCACACTTCACTACCTCCCTGGGGAATTTTGTCTTTCTCCTATATTGATTTCCTGTTTCTTTACCCCCTCCCCCCCCCTTTTTTTTTTAATATTCAGAAGTTTCATGAGAAAAGGGTACTGCAAGAGGCAAAATTTTTTGACACCTTACACATTAGAAAATGTATTGGCAAACCTAAATGATAGTTTAGCTGGGTTCCTATGTTGGAAATAATTTTTCTTCATAAATTTGAAAGCAGTACTCCATTTTTTAAAGAGCCCTAGTGAGGTTTAGTCTACATACCATAAAATTCACCCTTTTTAGGGGCTGGCCTCATGCCCAAGTGGTTAAGTTCGTGTTCTCCACGTCAGCAGCCCAGGGTTCATGGGTTTGTATCCTGGGCGCAGACCTAGCATGGCTCATGAAGCCATGCTGAGGCAGTGTCCCACATGGAGGAACTAGAAGAACCCACAACTAGGATATACAACTAAGTACTGGGGGGTTTTGGGGGAGGGAAAAAAAAAGATTGGCAACCCAAGTTAGCTCTGGGCCAATCTCCCTAAAAAGAAAAAAAGAATAAGACCTCGTTTCTAAAAAAAAAAAAAATAATCACCTATTTTAAGTGAATATCCTCTGTCTTTTTGTTTCCCTTGCTTTGCTTTACTTTCTGGAAAACTTCCTCAACTTCATCTTTCAACCCTCTAGTCACTTTTCATTTCTACCATTACGTTTTTAATTTCTAATAGTTCGTTTTTATTTCCTGAATGTTATTTTATTATAGCATACTATTCCTGTGTCACAGATGCAGTATCCTCTCTTACTTCACTGAGAATAATTTATTTTGGAGTTTTCTTTTTCCTGCACATGCTCATGCTTCTTCCGATTTCCTTTTTGTTTATTTTGATCTGTCTTCCATTTTGGAGGCTTTGCTCAAATGTATATTTTCTTTGATTATTTGCTTGTAGTTCAGAGGGAGTCTAAAACACTGACTAAAAGCTTTGAATGCATTAGTGGGGCCTGTTGACTTTGAGCTTCATCACACAGTGATTTCAGTGGGCTGATGTTGGGGAACCTACAGTGTTAATATCCTTAGGCCTCTCCTCTTGGCTAGTCAAGTTACCCAAAGATGAGTCTTCCAAATTCCTGCTGGAAGGGTAACAGTCTGGTTGCTTACATTCTGGAAGCCAAGTTGGGGATTCTGGCTTGGGAAATGTCTGCATTCAGTTTTAATATTTGTAGTCATTTAACCCTTGTTTTTGGTACAGCCCTGTGCCCTCAATTGTGCATGACTTCTTCCCTCCAAAGAGCCTTTTACTTTTTATAAACAATGAACCTCCAGATTTATGCAGGGGTGAAGAAGGGGCAGTTGTTCAGCGATGTGGAGTTAGACAAGGGATCTAGGACTTTACCTGCTTCTCAAACAGCTTTCCTCTTTTTCTGCACCATGCCTATCCTTCTATCACCAGTTTCAGAGGTACCTAATGCTACTACTTGTCGTGCCTTTTGAGAATTCTACAATGTAAATGCAGTTGATTCGTATCTTTCCCAACATAGCTGGCTTGAGATTTCATTTTGCTGAATCTGCTATGTCAGTTACCACTTGTCCAGTTACTTTCCATCTTCTAAAATGTTGATGCATTTCCTGTTTTTTGTTCTCCTCTCTTTCTAGGTTTATGTCTTTTTTTATTTTATTTTAATTCCTTACCATAGTTTTAGTGGAGTTAGGGATGGAATATGAAATAAACTGCTTGTGGTTAATCTGCCATCTTACCCCAGAATCTTTTCTTAAAAGGTAGAGGCTTTGTCTGATTCATCTCTAAATTCTGACCCATAAAGGAGTCCCTGATATAGTAAGTACTTAGTAAATGTTTAAATGGATGATTAAGTCTTGTTTTACATCTGTAAAACTCAGTTGGTAACAAGTTTATGCTGGAGGCCTAGTTTCTTTTTTTTTTTTTTTAAAGATTTTGTTTTTTTCCTTATTCCCCCGAAAGCCCCCCAGTAGATTGTTGTATATTTTTAGTTGTGGGTCCTTCTAGTTGTGGCATGTAGGATGCTGCCTCAGCATGACCTGACGAGCGGTGCCATGTCCGCGCCCAGGATCCAAACCAGCGAAACCCTGGGCCGCTGAAGCGCTGAAGCGGAGTGCTCGAACTTAACCACTCAGCCATAGGGCCGGCCCCAAGGAGGCCTAGCATTTTGTCTCATGGACCTCTCAATAGGGCTGGTTAAGCATCCTCACAATATTGTGGCTGGCTTCCCCTGAAGCAGGTAATCCATGACAGAGCCAGGCAAAAGCTGTAAAGACGTTAAGGCCTAGCATTGAAAGTTACATTGTGCTGTTTCTGTAATATCCTATTACTTGCACAGATCAGATATATTCAGTGTAGGTCAGACTTACGCAAAGGTGTGAATCCCAGGAGGCAAGACCATTAGGGACTGTCTTGGAGGCTGACTACCACACAAAGTTTCTGTCTTAAACTGGAAAAAGAACAAATTAAACACAAAGTAAGTAGAAGGGAAGAAATAAAGATCACAGCAAAAATTAATTAAATAGAAAACAGTACAGAAAATGAAGCCAAAAGTTGATTCTTTTTATAGAATTAATAAATTGTTAGCAAGACTAATCAAGAGAAATAGAAAAAGCAGATTACTAGCATCAGGAATGAAAGGGGTATCACTAGACCCTTCAGCATTGAGACGTTAATAAGGGAATGTTATGAAACTTTGTATCGATTAATTTGATAACTTGAAACACAACGTTAGAAAAATTGACTCAGAGAAATCTGAATAACCTTTGTATCTGTTAAAGAAATTGAATTCGTAATCCTTTCTCACAAAAATAACTCCAGTCCGAAATGATTTCACTGGTGAATTTTATCAAACACTTAAGGAAAAAATAATACCAATCTTTCACAAATTCAGAAAACAGAAGAGGAGGAAAGGCTTTTCAACTCAGTTTCGTTAGGCTAGTCTGTCTGTGTTACTGACACCTGACAAAAGCAATGTAATCCTCTCAACAGACAGAAGAATCATTTAACACATTTTAAGATTCTCATGATTAAGAATTACAACAAACTAGCAGTAAAAGGAAACTTCTTTGGCCTGATGAAAGCATCTAGAAGAATATACAAGCATCATCATACTAAACGGTAAAAAGAGTGAACACTTTTGCCCTGAGATCAAGAACAAGGCAAGGTTACTTGCTTTCACTACTTCTATTCAACATTGTGCTAGAGGTCCAAGCCAGTGCAGTGAGGCAAGAAAAATAAAGGCATAATATTGTAAAGGAAGAAATAGAACTATCTTTGTTTGCAGAAGACACAATTGTCTACATAAAAAAATCCTAAGGAATCTACCCAGAAAACCCTACCAGAATCAGTAGATAAATTTAGTAAAGTCCCAAGAGACTAGTTGCTTATACAAAAATCAGCACTAGCAATATAACAGGAAATAATACCAGCATTCTACAATTGGAAAAAATAGTGTGTGCTATTTATTATAATATCATCAGAAATGTAATATTTAGGAATAGACTTAGAGATGTGCAAGGCCCTATGCTGAAAGCTACAAAGCATTCCTGAGAAAGATAAGAAAGATAGAAATAAGCAGAGAGCAATATACCATGATCATGGACCAGAAGACTCAAGTTGTTAAGATGTCCGTTCTCCCCAAATTGATCTATAGACTCAACAAAATCCCAAAATCTCATTAGGCTTTTTAAAAAATGTGTCCTGACAATTTATTCTAAATATGATTTATTTGTTTATTAAATTTATTCTAATATGACTCTTAGTATATGAGAATGGAAAGAATCTAGAATAGCCAAGACCATTTTGACAAAGAACAGAGTTAGAGGATTTATACTACCTGAGTTCAAGATTTGCTATATAAAGCCACAGTAATCATAATGGTATGATATTGGGGTAAAATGGACATATCAATCAGGTTATAGACTAGCTACAGATACTACACTTGATCTTAGCCAAAAGGCTGAGACGCTTTTAGAATAACTACAGAAGTAGACCCACTCATGTGGTTGATTGATATTTGACAAACGGGCCAACATAATTTGATGGGGAAAGGATAGTCTTCTCAATAAATGATACTAGAGCAAGTGGATATTTGTATGAAAAAAATAAGCATTAGCCCCTATTTCATACCATATTCAAAAATTAATTCAAAGTGTATCACAGGCCAAAACATAAAAGCCAAAACTGGAAAATGTCTAAGAAAACGGGAAAAATATTCACGTCCTTGGACTAGGCAAAAATTTCTTAAAATATTGGAAACCTCATCTAAGTAAAAAGCCTCTCTTAATAACACTATTAAGAAAATGAAAAGGCAAGCTACTGCTGGGAGAAAACATTTGCAAAACATGTATGTGAACAAATGACTTGTGTCCAGAATGTATGAGAAACTTGGACAACTCAGTAAGACAATTTTAAAAAGTGGTCAAAAGCAGATAATTAACAAAAGAAGATATGTGAATGGCCAATAAGTTAAACATCATTGGTCATTCAGGAAATGCAAACGAGAATCACAATGAGATAGCACTTCACACCCACAAGATTGGCTAAATTAAAAAGGCTGGCAAGGGGCCATCCTGGTGGCATAGTGGTTAAGTTTGCAGGCTTTACTTTGGCAGCCTGAAATTCGTAGATTCAGATGCCAGGCATGGGCCTACACACTGCTCATCAAGCCATGCTGTGGCGGGATCCCACATACAAAATAGGGGATGATTGGCACAAATGTTAGCTCAGAGACAATCTTCCTCAATCAAAAAGAGGAAGATTGGCAACAGATGTTAGTGCAGGGCCAATCTTTCTCACCAAATAAAAAAAAAGACTGGCAATAGCAAGTGTTGATAAGGATGTGGAGCAAGTCGAAATGGTAAAAGTATAAAATTTTACAACCATTTTGAAAATATTTTGGCAGATTCTTTTAAGCATTCTCTTGGCCATATAACCCACCAATTCTATTCCTAGGTATTTCCCCAAGAGAAATTAAAAAATAGGTCCATACAAAGATTTGTGTATGTTTTCATGTTCATAATAACTAGAAACAACCCAAATTTCCAACAACAGCTAAATGAAGAAACAAATTGTGATCTAATCATAGAATGAAATACTACTCAGCAACTAAAAACAACTAACTACTAATTTATGCAGTGGTATGGGTGAATCTCAACTAGGATGTGCAAAAGAAGCCAGACACAAAATGGTATATACAGTATAATTCCATTTATATAAAATTCTGGAACCAGTTAATCTATTATGAAAGGAGTCAAATAAGTAGCTGCCTGGGGCAGATGCGGGAGAAGCTGATTACATAGAGGCAGGGAGGTTCTTTCTAGCGTGATGGAAATGTTCTGTCTTGATTGAGGGTAGTAGTAGAGTAGATGTATACATTTATCAAAATCATTGAACTTTTACATTTAAAATGTGTTTTATTATATGTAAGTTATACCTCAAAATTATTTTTTAAAAATGAGATACCACTACACACTCACCAGAAACGCTAAAATTCAAGTCTGACAAAAGTTGGTGAGAATTTGGCACAATAGTGACTCTTAGACACTGATTGTAAGAGGGTCAGTAGTTAAACCACTTTGGAAGAGTTTGGCATTATCTAGGAGAATTAGAGATAGACATCCTTCATGACTCAGCAATTCTGCTCCTCGATATATAGCCTTTTTTACTAGAGAAATTTGTATTTGTGTGTGCATCAGAAAAACCATAAGAATGTTCATGACGTTATTCAAGTAACCAAAGGAAAGTATCATCACAAATGTCCACCAACATTAGAGTGGATAAATTGTATATTTCTTCAACAGAGTGTTAGGCAGAGCGATAAAAATGAAGATACTAGTTACATTTAATATAGGTGAGTTAGAAACAATCTTTAGCAAAAGTGTCAAAAGTATTACATACTTTATGTTTCTGGTTACATAAAGTTTAAGAATTAGGAAAACTAAACTGTAGTGCTTAGGGATCTGTACTTAAATGTTGTAAATCTATAAAGGAAAGGAAGTGATTATCATAAAATCCAGAATTTTGCTTACCTTGAGAGAGGAGGTTTGGATTGGGAAGGGGCTAGGGAAAAAGTTTCTAGGATACTGGCAATATTTAGCTCTTGATCTGAATGCTGGTTACGTGGATATTCACTTTATAACAATTTGCTAAGTTCACTTTAAGATAATTTGCTAAGTGGCACATTTGTGTTTTATACACTTTAGTAATATGTGATATTTTACATTAAAAATAGAAAAAATACAGATCTTCATGAGGCATTCTCCCATACAACCTCTTCAAGGAGTTAGTTTATATCGACAAAACAATTTTGCCTAGAATTAAGACTTTGGTAGATCAGTGAACAAAGGACATGAATAGACACTTCTTCAAAAATGAAGAGTTCTGTTGAACTCCTATCATGTTCCAGGCACAAGTAGGTGCCTTGTATTGGCTCTCCACCCTAATGCTGCAAGTAGTAGATATTTTTCTGATTTTATAGATGAACAAATAGAAATTCAGAGAAATCATAGTTAGTAAGTGCTGGACCTAGGATTAAAATCTAAGTCTTTTATTTCCAAACGTGTCCTTTTTTCATTATTCTATCACTGCTACCTATGAAAAGAAAAAATAAACCTAGTGAAAAAAATAAACATGCAGCAAACAGTTAATGTGACAAAAAATGAAAGCATACATTTCTAACGGCAACAAAAATTTTTATCAATTTATTGATAAATCTATTAAAAGATGCATGAGAGTTATAGAGTGTATTACAAAATCTTAATGAAATTTAAATGATCTTAATAAATTCAGAGATTTACTATGTTCATGAATTGAAAGACTATCCCACTGATATTCTACACATCTAGACTTTTGATAAATTTTTTTTCCTTAGTTGTATTATATGTATCTAAATACTGGCATTCTAAGTAGTTGATAATATCTCATTTTTCACCAAACTCTTCTCAGGTAATATCTGTACTTTGTTTCTTAATTTTAATTATCTGAATTCTAGTACCTGCCCATTAATTTTAACTGTATGAATATGCTATGAATTTATCTATTTGATTGATGGATATTTAGGTTGTTTCCATTCATTTTACTATTAAAAATAATACTACAGTAAGCATTCTTGTTTGTGTTTCCTTCTGCAGATATGCAATTTCTCTGTAGTATGTATTCCAATATAGTGGAATTGCTGGGTTGAAAATTATGCCCATCTTCAAATTTACTGTATATTGCCATTTGCTCTCCTGATTGTATCAGTTTATATTCCTACAATCTGTATAAGAGCTTTCATTCTTCCATTGGCTTGTTGTCAGTTTTTGTTACCCATCTTGAAATTTGTGCCCATCTTGATTAGTGTAAAATGATAGCTTCATATTGTTTTTATATATATTTCCTTAATTACAAATAAGATTATTAGTGAAAATTTATGTTTCTGGACATTTAGATTTTTCTCTTCCATGAATGCCTGCTCATATCTTTTGCCACTTTTATTGTCTTATCTTGATTTGTAGGAACTCATTACATATTCTAGATCCCAATCATTTGTTATATGTGTTACGCATATCCTCTACCAATTTGTAGCCTGTTTTTTGTTTTGCTTTGAGCTTTGTTTGTGGTATGTTTTTTCTCATAGTTTTCATCATTTGTAGTTTTGTATCTTGTTTAAGAAATTCTTCCTTACCTCCAAGATCATAAGGATATTCTATATTTTCCTCTAAACGTTCATTTTTCTTTTCATATTTAGTTCTCGAAGTAGGAATTTGTATTTAGCCTGAGGTAGGCTTTCAAGTCTGTTCTGCTGGTTTATGTGTCTATCCCAACAGTCTTTTGACAAATCTTGATGAATGTTAGGTCAGACCTTATTCTTAAAAATTATTGCTCTTTCATGTTAATTTCAGTATCAACTTCTTAAGTTCCAGAGGTCGAGGGGGCCTGTTGGTATTTTGATTGAAGTTGCTTTGCGTTTGAAGATTAATTTGAGGATAATTTACATGAATAGGGTATATTGCTCCATTTATTTAGATATTCTGTAATATCATTCAATAGTAAAGATGCTTGTTGTTTCTGTAGGTCTTATCTTTTGGATTTCATCCCAAGTGCCTTATGTTTTTTGTTGTGATTTTAAGTGGTATGTTTTTTAAATTAGATTTTAAGTTGGTTGCTAATGTATAAGAATGTAACCTATTTTTATATTTTTTATCTTAAATCTAGCAACCTTACTGAACTCTCATTAATTTTATAATTTATAGATTATTGGGTTTTCTAGTAGATAGTCTTATTGTGAAGAATAATAATTTTATTTCTCCCTTTCCAATCTTTTTACCTTTTATTTCTCTTAACTTGCATTACTCAGCTAGCTAGGACCTCCTATTAAATGAAGTTGAATTTACCATAGATTTTTGGTAGATACCTTTATCAAATTAGGGAAGTTCCCTTCTAGTCCTGGTACAGTGAGAGTTTTAGCTATGGTGCTGAATTTTATCCAGTGCTTTTTTGGGGCCATCATCTAGGGAAATGATTTTATGCTTATTTCCTTTAATGTTAATGTGGTGTATTTCATTAATAGATTTTTAAAATCTTAAAAGTAAGTATTACTTTTGCTGTAAATTAGCTGATTCCTGAAAGGAGAAGGAGGAATAAAATGCATATGTATAGATTTATAAAATATTAAGAATTCAGCCAAGGGGTGGAGAAGCAAATCTTTGCTCATTCAAATTCAAGCCTAATTCAGCTGTAATCATTTATTTCAACCCATGTTTTGTAAGAACTTTTTTCACTTCAGGTGCGCCTTTCCTGTGGAGAAGATGGTAAACAGTAAAATGATTAGAAGCATAGTGAGATAAACAGGGAAAAATAACAGAAGAATGTTGCACAGTTTGTTTAGTAGTTTCAAGTCAGTGATATAAAACTCAATAGTAGTAGTAGTATAGTAATCCAGTGAAGAAATTTTACCTGTAGGATTAAAGGAAAGGCAAAATAAGCATGTTACTTGTCATATATTTATTTTCCTTTATCTCTTTACTTTTTAAAAATTAACCCAGAAGCAGTGTGTGTTTATTTGGTATGTATCCTGCCAGCCTTTTTTTAATGCACAATATTCTCACATTTTTTAATAGAAGAATGTAATGTATACATTGTTTAAACTACTGTGGATTTGAATAAGGTATCCAGAATGCTAATACAGTCTTATCAATCTCTTTTTTTAATTAGTTAGAAATTGTAGAGGTATTTCTAAAGTTTATTTGGATGGAAGTTTAGCAGTGAGGTATTGATTCCTCTTAAATCTTTCCTACAGACGTACTGATGGATGTGTGTGCATGCACACACACATACGTGTATATATATATAAGGACATTCACTGGAATAGTAAAAAAACAAAACCAGCCTAACTATTCAGCATTAGGGACGTGAAGTACATCCATGCAATGAGATATCCTACAGCTATGAAAAACAGTAATTCAGTTCCGTATTCATACATATAGATTTATCTCTAAGATATATAATGAGAAAAAGAAAGTCAAAGTACAGAATAGTGTTGCTAATGTTTTACTACTTGTGTTCTGTTTTGTTAAGAGGGGAAAAGAGTATATATTCACTTAATTATCATGCACCCGTACTGTGGAATAGTATGAAGCTGTTAAAAAGAATGTACTGACCTGGAAAGGTCTCTGAGACATATTGTTAAGTTTAAAAATAATGAAATAAATCATAGAACATTTATTATCTCATGCAAAAAAAATGTATGTACATTTTTGTCTCTAAGTACGTTTTAAAAGAACAGGATATATACATATTTAACTACTAACAGTGGTTACTTCTTAAAGATACTTGGAGACTGGAGGAAGTCTTTACTCTCTATATCTATATTGATGAGACTTCATTCATATATTATTTCTATAATAAAAGAAAAGGTAATATATGTTCACTATTTTAAAAAAGATTCAAAGATAAAATTAAAAAGAGGAAAATAAAAAATATGCACAGTAGCCTTACCACCCACGCATGTCCTGAGATAACTGCTGTTAAAGGCTTGATAAATATCCTTCCAGAGGTAAGGGACATTTGTGAAGGGAGGGAGATAAAGAGCACCACATAAAAAGTTTACACTTAGCTCAGCAGACAGTGGGCATGTTATTTTGTGTTTGTTTTTCTTGTGTGGGGAAGATTCGCCCTGAGCTAACATGTGTGCCAAGCTTCCTCACTGGGCTTGTTTTTTAAGCAGAAAAATAACATGATAGCATGTAGCTTATTGTCTGCTTTGGTTTTACTTTTCATTGTATCCCCAGTGCCTTTATAGGACATCATAGTAGTCAGTAAGGATGTGTTTAAGAAATGAGTGATGGTAATCTACTAACCATTGGTGAAGCTCTTCTGGTTCCAAAACCCAAAATTAAGAAATCATGCTGGTTGACTTTTAGAAAACTGTCAACTTTAGCTAGATAACATTGGGCAAATATGCCCTGCTGTTACTAGCTGTAGCTTGGATTAACACTAAAAACATTTAATACCACTGTCTTTTCAAATCTGCAAGATAGGGAGAGCTCTCGCTAGAATAGATAAGCAGTCTGGGGTGGCATAGAAAGCTTTGTTTAAGAAACAGTAATTAACCTTTTCATCTGCTAAGGGACTCTGGCCTTCTTTGCCCCTTCACAGGCCTTGTCTCGTACCCAGAACACTTCTCTGTACATGTAGTAGAGAATGGAATGATTCACGTACCCGTGATGAAAGAGACAGATTGTAGAAGCTATAGTATTTGGCTTTTCTGTTCTTGTGCTTGTCTTCCAATCAAACAGGTCAAATTGAAACTGCTTAATTTTGGAAAGATTTTTATATGTATGTAAGTATACATAAAGGATGATTTTACTCTGTAATTAGATAATTATCATGGAGCCTGAGATCAAGTTTCTGAATTTTTTTTTAGGGAAACATTAATTAGTACTATTTGTCTTTTTCTTCTTAGTTTCTGCCACTGCCTTCTACAAAGCACAACCTGTAATTCAGTTCATGTGTGAAGTTCTTGACATTCATAATATTGATGAGCAACCAAGACCTCTGACTGATTCTCATCGGGTAAAGTTCACCAAAGAGATAAAAGGTGAATTAAATCTATTCATGTAACATCAGTAAAAAAATACAGAGCAATTATAAAATGTTACATTAAATTCATTATCATAACATCTTAGGTAGTGTTTCAGTGGAAGAAATGCCAAGTAATGGAATTAATATTGATACCAGCTAATTTTTTGTTGATACTTTGTCTTACTTGCTGAAGATGTAAGAGTATCCCATGGAAAAATGCTTCTATAATATTGTTAAAAAGAGAAAGCTTATTCAAAAAAATATTGTTATTTCAGAACTGGAGTCATTCTTTGAACATTTTCTAATATAATGACTTCCTTATTTTTCTGAAATGATAGCAGAATATTTATTTCTTTGAAAATTTATGGATAGGGAGCTAGCCTGTTTCATGTGTTGTTTTAGAGTTGGAAGTCAGTTATTTCATGTACATTATGCTGACCATTGGTGTTGCCTATTTTAGTAGCTAAAAATTGTACAATGGTGTTGCATCATATGCTTATTTTACTAATATAAATTCATCTCTACATAGTCTTCCAAAGAGAAAAAGAAAAAAGTAATTTTAATAGTGTCCTGAAATTTAGATTTTGTATATATTTATTCTTTATATGTGTACATTTCTATGTACATTTAAATATACATAGACAGTTTTATATGGGAACCCATATACACTGTACTTTATCACAATTTAAGGAATATTTCAAGATTAATTTTGATTGTGTAAAATTCTTGTCTTGTTCATGACTTTAGAACCTAATCCTCATGTAAGATGTGACTCCACTGTATTTAGTCTTTATTATTTAGACATGAAGAGAATTTAGATATTCTCTAATTAGAATGAGTAGTATGAGTTCTCTGTATACTAAGGGTTAGATCTTAAATAGTCGAAAATAATTATTCTATTTTAAGGTTTTACCTATGTGTTGTAGATAATTTTCAGCCTGTAGTTTGAATGAAGCATTGAAGTTTGTTCACTGAACATCTTTCAGCTCCCCAAATCAGTTAGAGTACCTGAATACATCCTGCTTGCTCCAGTAATTATTCTTTGCCTTTTAGTAACCAGGAGAGAGTCATTGTAATAAAACATTAAAAGGAAAATCTTTCCTGCTTTGAAAATAAGCATCCATTTATCTCAAGTTATTTAAGTGCCAAAATAATAAAGTGTTATGTATTACTGTATTGCAACCATACCATTGTCCTTTCATAATCAGTATTAATTGCACAGTTAACTTTGTTGGAAGGTAGTGCATTAGCCACCATTAATATGTGACCATCTAAATGCCATGATTTCCAGTGGAGTTGCTGCTTAGTTACCACCTCTGATATCATGAAGTCACTTACATTATTTTGAGGTAACTATGCAATCAACTCATATCACCACTCTATCACAGAAAATACAAGATGTACAGAACAAGGATTCAACTGCTGCCCGAAGAGCATGGACTCGATCTTAACTTCAACTGCTCAGGGGCCCAAAGAAATGACTGAAAAAAATGACTAGAAATCATTATAAAGTTGATGTTATAGTGAAGGTAAAGCCAAGTTTATAGGTTAAATATTTGATTTATTAAAGCCAAAAATTTGTTTTGGTTGGATGGAGGGTTTGGGGAGGGACCTGGGCAGAGAATTATCTAGTCCATTTTTTAAAATTTCAACTTTTTGCTAATCCCTGGATTTGGGTCTAATCCTCAGGCACCTATGACCCTAGATTTGGGGTAGAAAAATCTGAGTTGGATCTAATTGACAAACTGATGATTATTTCTTCCATTCAAAGTCAAGAAATCTTGCTTTTTTTTTTTTTAAAGAGGACTCTTTAAAGTACATCATGTATTCCTACCATAGTAACTCCCGAGAATCAAAGCTGTGTGTTCTGTGCTTTATATTTGGGTTTCATTTTTCGCTGGCATGAGGAAGTTGGTGATAACTGTTAAATAGCGATATAAAGTGTGCTATAATGAATAGATTTTCTTAGTATATTCATTTGGTTCCAGTTGAAGTTTTTCCTAAATGTTTAATATTAACTTTAGGATGGTTTCTTTGTGTAATAATTCCTCATAGTTCAAGAGCAGAAATACTGAGGGAAATTTATGGTAAAAGTATCCTATGTATATAAGAGTACCAATTTATTTTTGGTAAAAACTTATTTAGTAAGCTTATAGAACCTTACTAATAATTTTTTTAATTCAAGGGAAGACTCAAAAACAAATTGCTAAGTAGTGTAGATAACAGAAATTTGTTTTAAATTTTTCTGTTGTGTTTTTCCCCTAAACATAAATATTTTTATATCTTGCTTACTTCATATTGTTGGTATTTCCTTCTTTTAGGAACTTCCCTTGGGAGTATTTTATTTTCTAGTCTCCTTTATAATATAGAAGCATAGTAAATTCTCTAATTGATCTTTAGTTTTATAAAGGTAGTTACTAATAAAAACTACTTCTACTGATACAATTAGGAGTACTTCTCAAGAAAAACTCACACCAATCTGCTTCAGTGACACTGTGTCCATTTAACATCTTGATTTGTGCTGATTATAGCAGAAGAAAATATTACTATGAGTGAACTTTGTGTTTGGTACTACAGTTAATAATTAGATAGGAAAATAGGACTTCTTTCCCTTAGCACTATTGATATTTTGGGCTGAATAATTCTTGTGGTCGGGGCTGGGAGGTTGTGCATTGTAGGATGTTTAGCAGCATCCCTAAATCTAACATCCACTAGATGCCAATAGTACCCCCCAGTTGTGACAATCAGAAATGTCTCCAGACATTACCAAATGTTCCCTGCAGGACGCAATCATCTCTGATTGAGAACCACCGCACTCTAGGAATCACAGATAAAAAAGGGAAATAACAGAAACATAATAACCACAAATACTATCAGGGAACTAAAAGTTGTCCTCTATCTACCTTTTTTTAGATTTTCCTCCTTTGGAATGTAGGCCATAGAAATAGAGTGAAGCTTATCTGTGACCAGTAGCCACTATATATATCTGTTTGTTAACTCTTCTCTAGAGAGTTCCAGGACTGCACTAGCCAATACAGTAGCCACTAGCCACATGTAGCTATTTAAATTTAAATTAATATTTCAGTTTCTCAGGCACACTAGCCACATTTCATATGCTCAGTAACACATATTGTTAATAATTTTAGCACAAATGTGAAGCATTTCATCATCTCAGAAAATTCTGTGGATAACACTGCTTAGAAAATTCATCCCAAAGAATTCCAGCCAGTGGTTTGAAAGCCCGTTGCTTTATATTCTAAAGCAGGCCTGGGATCCTCAAACTCCCAGGGTCGGGTCTGCAGATGGACTGCAAGGATCCAGGAACATCTAAAATCATATGCTAAATTATGTGTATGTGCATTTTTCTAGGAGTTTATTGCTTTCATCAGATTCACAAAGGGGTCAGTGATTTCATAAGAAAGTAGGGATCACCCGCTCTAGTAATTATTTGTTTGCATTTGATTTCTAATTTTTAATAGTAAAAGAGCTGTGTTACTATATTACACTTCTACTAAATTGTCTCTCCACTTCTGTTAAAAGGGCCTTGGATTTTTTTTTCCTGGTTTAAAAATTTTTGAAGGACTTCCTTCTTGAGCTTTATGAAATTCTGATCTTCAGTCAGTATGCAGTGACTGGGCTATTCAAATAACACATATTTTGAAAGTTATAGAATGTCTTGACAATTATTACAACTCCTTTCATTACTCTTTTCCTCTCCCAGCATAAATACCTGAATTTATTATAAACAAGGTTTTTTATTAATGGAGAACTTTATCCCTTGGTCTATAGGCTTTGCAAATTTTATGATATATATATATTTTTTGGTGATGAAGATTGTCCCTGAGCTAACGTCTGTGCCAATCTTCCTCTATTTTGTATGTGGGACGCTGCCACAGTGTGGCTTGATGAGCGATGTGTAGGTCCACGCCTGAGATCCAGACACACGAACCCCAGGCCACTGAAGCTGAGTGCATGAACTTAACCACTAAGCCACCAGGCTGGCCCCTTGTGATACTATTTTATAATGTGTAGAGCTTGATGGGATAGGGAAAAGATTTGGAGTTAGGTCTATCATAATTGTAACCATTATTATCAATGTTATGTATAAAAGCCTTTGTTAATATCACATTGACTGTATCACAGATTTTCTGTCTGTTTAGAATTGGAGTTTTTATAGTAGTGGACGGGCTTTGTAGCTATAAATATTTTACATGTGACAGTTCTATAACCTCAGTTTTTCTTGTTGGGAACAGGTCTGAAGGTTGAAGTGACTCATTGTGGAACAATGAGACGGAAATACCGTGTTTGTAATGTAACAAGAAGGCCTGCCAGTCATCAAACGTAAGAAAAGCTGGTGTTTATCAGAGCAGAGATGATTGAGGCAGCTTGCTGTAGTTAGTGAATTGGGAGTTTTGCCAGCTCATAATGAGATAAGAGTTGTTAATGTGTACTTTTTTTTTTTTCCAGCTTTCCTTTACAGTTAGAAAATGGCCAAACTGTGGAGAGAACAGTAGCACAGTATTTCAGAGAAAAATATACTCTTCAGCTGAAGTACCCGCACCTTCCCTGTCTGCAAGTGGGACAGGAGCAGAAACATACCTATCTGCCACTAGAAGTAATATGTTTAGGCTGCTTATTACTATACTCTTATTCATCATTCTGTTGGGGTCTTTTATGGCCTATAACTTACTTCATACTCTCACATTTATTTTGGAGATTGACCTGTTTTTAAATTTTATTTTATTCTAAATTTTGGTAATGAAATAATACGAAAAAAATTCATCCACAGTCCTACCACTCTGAATGTAACCACTGTTAGCATTTTGGTACACTTTTCAGCCTTTTTATCCAGTGTATATTTTAGCTAATAATAATCATTCTGTAAAATAGTATTTTTTACTACTTTTTTACTTAACATGATAGTAAAAGAAGCAGTTTAATGAAGTAGATTTTAAAATTTGTTTTGACATGTAATTGGCACTGAGAATTTTAAAAAGGATATATACATCTAGTATAAAACTTTTTTCCATCTGTAGGTCTGTAATATTGTGGCAGGGCAACGATGTATCAAGAAGCTAACGGACAATCAGACTTCTACTATGATCAAAGCAACAGCAAGATCTGCGCCAGATAGACAAGAGGAAATTAGCAGACTGGTTAGTACTTAACCCTAGAAATGGGACTTTAAAAGCATATTAGGGTGAGCTCCTAAAGAACTATGTCCTTATTACCATTTCATGGATTATCACAATTAGAAGGGATCATGGAAGTAATCTAGTCGTGTTCTGAGGGTAAACCTTAGTGGGTTCTATGCAAAGGGTTGGATCCTTCTAATTTAACCCCAGACTCTTTAATTAGATCCAGAATAGATTCTCTCAGAACTAATGTTTCAGTTTCACGAACTAGAGCTTTGTTACCTCCTACCTAAAAGAAGGAGAAAGGAGGGAAGGTCAAAGTATTATGACTAGCAATAGTGAGAGTCTTTAACACTCTGAGTATGATTACTTAGCCCCCAGTCTCAGGCTGGTGACTGTATAGGATGAATAAAGAAATTAAAGGCAGCTTCAACCACATAGGATCTCTAAGCTGTCTCCTTGTTCTGTATGGGGAGGAAGAGTTATCAGTTCCACTTTATAAAACTGATGGAATAAAGCAAAATGAAAACTAAAAGGCAACTGGTGGATCTGATCTTACTGTCTTCTTGGATACCATTTCAATTACCCAAGTGAAGAAGAAAAAAGTCTGGAAATATGAATGTTACCCAAAACAATAGCACTTTCAAAAGTAATTTCAAAGATTGTTGAAAAAGGATTTCAGAACTGACTTTCATTCTGTAAGCCAATTACAGAAAAAAATACCTTTTTTTCTTTTCTTTTTTGGTTCTTTAAGATTGGCACCTGAGCTAACATCTGTTGCCAACCTTTTTTTTTCTTCTTCTCCTCCCCAAAGCCCCCCAGTGCATAGTTGTATATTCTTGTTGTGAGTGCTTCTGGTTTGTGCTATGTGGGACACTGCCTCAGCATGGCTTGATGAGCAGTGCCATGTCCACGCCCAGGATCTGAACTGGTGAAACCCTAAGCCGCCGAATCAGAGCATGTGAACTTAACCACTCGGCCCCAGGGCTGGCCCCAGACCTTTTTTTCTTATAGTTTTCTAAGGAGTGAATTAAAGTTATTACATGATATTTTATTAGGAAAATACAGGTTGGTTCTCATTGTGGACTTTTCTCTTATCTGCTATGACAAGATTATAAAACCTTTAAGAAACTAGAACTTTTCACTGTCTCTATAAATCTAACTTGTTCTAACTCGTTTATTACAACTTTTCTATTCAGGGAGACAGTATTGTAGTAGTTAAAACGGACTTTGGAATCTTAATGGCTCTGGGTTCAAAGTCTAGCTTCTCCACTTATTGTTACTATTACTGTGTTATTCTAATTACAGCATCTGGAAGGCTAGTGCAGTGATTGAGAGTGGGAACTCTAGAATCAGAACATGCGTGGTTTCAGATTCAATGTCACTTGCTTAGCTATATGGTTTTAGGGCAGTCATTTAACTTTACTAAGCTTATCCTCTGTAAAATAAAGATTATAAAAACCTACTTTTATAGTCATAAAGTTATTGTGAAAATTCTAAAACATTTAGCATCAAGCACATCACTCAGCAAATCTTCGTAAATAATAGATGTTAATCTTTGTAACATTACTGTGGAGGTACACTAAAACACACCAGAAATGAATAGCATTTAAGCATGAAGAAAAGATGCATTAGTGCCTAATTTAGAAAACAATTTTTCCTGCTTATTATGAGGAGATTCTTTTTACCTATTTAGATTACATAGGTGTTTTTTTAAGTGGATTGTTACTCAAAGACTTGAACTCTACCTTCTTTTTGTAATCTTGTTTGACTTTTACCCTGAGACCAAGTAAATATATTTTGAAAAACACAGTTACTATAGCATACTATAAGCATGAATTACACTCTGAGATCCAAGTCTACACTGAATTAGAATAAATTCCTTATCTTTGTATGTATGGATGTATTATGTAAAAATTATCATCTGTATCTCATACTGGCTTTCTTATCTGTCTCAAGTGTATAAATATTAAGTAAGCGTTATGATATTTCACTTTTCATCTGAAAATATTAAAGTAAATTTTATATAAATTGTAGATCAAATAGAAACAGAAGCCTTAGGATTATCAATATTTGTTATCAAAGTCTACATAAGATAAATTTTAATAGTATATGTCTGGATCCTCTAATTAGAGGTTCTTAACCTTCTTTAGGTCAGATATTTCTTTCTCTTGCAATCTCTAGATAACCCTCCCCAGAATATACTACATTTGATCATATAAAATTACCATTTCATGAGTTATAAATAGTTGAAATTTCTTATTATTAACCTACTACATTTAAGTTTTTTATAAATTACTCAGAAGTTCGCAGACTTCCTTCAGTCCATTCATGATCTATGGTCCTCAGGTTAAGATTCTCTGCTCTATCATTAGGACACTAACTAGACCTATTGTTAAACATTGTGGACATAGCGAAGAAAAAATGATAGACGGTTCTAATGAGTAAAGCAGGGAATTGGGGGGAATTTTGAAAGTAACTACAAATTTTTTCTGTTGTTAGGTAAGAAGTGCAAATTATGAAACAGATCCATTTGTTCAGGAGTTTCAATTTAAGGTTCGAGATGAAATGGCCCATGTAACTGGACGAGTACTTCCAGCACCTATGCTCCAATATGGAGGACGGGTAAAACCTCTTGATAGTTTTTTAATTATCAACATACAATTTCAGTGTATGGAGAGTAGGGCATCCTACTGAATCCTGCATCCTAGCTGAATGTGGAATGTAGAAAGTGTTTTGTTGTTCCAACAATATTTCTTTCGTTTCAAAGTGAGTATCTTTGCTTGAGTTTAGTGGAACTTTTGTTTTTCTATTATAAAGATATAAATAAGAATGATTAGAACAGCCTATTCCATGTAGAATATCAGATATATAACAATTCAGTGATTTGAAATGCTTATTTCAGCTCATTAAGATAAATTGTATGTTAAGTGTTTATTCTTTTTTGCCTTATTATTTCTCTTTCTCTTTTTCTGTTAGAATCGGACAGTAGCAACGCCAAGCCACGGAGTCTGGGACATGCGAGGGAAACAGTTCCACACAGGAGTTGAAATCAAAATGTGGGCTATAGCTTGTTTTGCCACACAGAGGCAGTGCAGAGAAGAAATATTGAAGTAAGTCTTGTCATTAGTTTGGCTCTGGGACCTTTTTGTGTTTCAATTTTGTGTTTCAATTTTAAATTACTCAGCTAATGTTCTAAGCAATATTGTCTCAAAATGGAGCATATTTAATCACTGAAACTTTTAAAAATGTTTCTTCTCCACGGTTTGATGAAGGTTCCTAAATTTGTTAGTCATAGTAAAGTCATTGATTCGTTCTTCTAGCCATCCTAATAGACTAGCTTATGTGGTATAGGCAGAGCATCACTGCTTTTGATGGCAAATAGGTTTAATTCCCAGCTTTTCTGCTTCCTTGCTTTATTCCCATGGATAATTTATTTAATCTCATTATGCTTCAGTTTTCACCTTTTAAAATAGAGATAATAGTACTTATCTAATGGATGAGGATTAAATAAAATCCTTATTTCTCAACTGAGTCCCTTGAAAGAGTGGTTTAACTCCTCATTTCCACTTCCTTACTTTTCAAAATTTGGCCTCCGTCTTCACCACTTCCCCTCTTCCCTAGATTCTTTCTGTCAACATGTAGGTGCTCAACAATCATCTGTTTAAATTTAAAACAAACAAAATCTTCACTATTCAATTTACCTTACTTACTCTCTCAGACTTCCAGATTTCCGTTCTCTCTCCCTCTTTGAAATCTTAGTGCTCTGCTGAAACTGATTCCTGGAAGATCTCTAATATCTTTGTGGTTATCAACTCTAATGGGCTCTTCTCAGCCATTATTTTCTCAAAATTTCTGCAGCGTTAGGTACAATTGACTACCTTCTTGACATTCTCTCTCTTCTTGCCTTTCTGGTTCCTTTTTATCACTTTCGCTTCTTTTCTTTTTTATCTCCTCTCCTTTGGAACTCTCAAGTCTTTGGGGCTCTGGTAGTCTCAAGGGCTTCTGCTGTTACTCTTGTTTGAGGAGCTGTGCTGTTGTGAAAGAGTACCAGCTCTGCTTGTGACTACCCCCACTCCAAAACTTTTAGGCTTCTCTTTGACAAAGAATAACATTAAATTATTAAATATAAAAGAATAACATTAAAAATCAGTATGACATTTAAAATCTTTCACCTGCCTCTTAAGTCCTTTCTCCATTTTCACATATTCTGGACAAAAAAATTGAAGCACTGTATTCCCTCTATCTCCCAGGGAGCCTTAGTTTCCGTTTCCACTCATGCTGCTCTTTACTGAAAACTCCTCCTTCCTGTCTCTACTCCTCTAAATAATGCCCAATTTTCTATGATTTGTGATGCTGGCAGTAATCTCTCTTAACTGTAAACATAGTAGTTTATCAATATCCTCTCTATTTGTACTTGTCACTTCCTGCGTAAAATAGAATTGTATTATAATTATTTGTGTAAATTTCTTCTCTCTCCTCTAAAATCTGATTTTCTTAAGAAAATTACTGTTGTCTAGTTTAAATCTTCACTAATAGATCCTATAAAGTATTCACATAATGAATAATTGTTGAGTGATATAGAGACCAGTTTACCCCAGGTCGGTTTAGAATTTGCCTGGCCTCCTTCATGTGAGAAGTAAAATTTTTATTCTATTTAATTCTGTTCACTCCTTTTTATTAGCTCCAGATCTCTAAATGTATGTCTTAAAGTTCACCGAATATGTTTTTTTCTCCAAAGTTTTTATCCCCCTGCTTTCAAGTAAAATGTAAGGACGGTTTACGACAATGCTACAGTTATCTTACTTGACCTCCAGAGACCAAAGAAAACACTTCTAGTTGTTTTTCAAGCATACAGTTATTCTTTTCATTTTGTATTTGTTATTCATGGCTTGATAGAAGTCTTATAATCGTGGACTTAATGGCTCTTATTCAGGCTGACTGAAAATATTGAACTTCATGCTTTTTCTTTTTAATTTTTATTTAATTTTTTTATTTTTTATTTATTTATTTATTTATTTTTTGAGGAAGGTTAGCCCTGAGCTAACTGCTGTCAATCCTCCTCTTTTTGCTGAGGAAGACTGGCCCTGAGCTAACATCCACACTCATCTTCCTCCACTTTATATGTGGGACACCTACCACAGCATGGCGTGCCAAGTGGTGCCGTGTCCGCACCTGGGATCCAAACGGGTGAACCCCAGGCCACCGAAGCATAACGTGTGCACTTAACCACTGCGTCACCGGGCTGGCCCCTGAACTTGCTACTTCTTGAGTTAAACACTAATAAGGAAAAATAAGAAGGGAATTCCTACAAACTTGATCTCTGTCCTGAGAGAATCAGAGTATTTTTAAGCAAAGATAATTCAGATCCTTGACTTAGACCTATTTGTTTTAAAAACAAGTAAAGTAATTGTTAAACCTGTACGTGATTACTCATTTATCCTAGGCTAAAGGCAGAATTTTCTTTAAATATGAAATTATTAGTCTTTTGGTTTTTTCACTGTGGATAAAAGTACATTAAAGTGCTGCCTGCCGCATTTGTTTTTAAAATGTTTTCATATTTTTTTAATCTTTTCTGAGGATACAATCTTTCCTGCTATCCTAATTTGATATGGTTAATATTATGGAAAGAAATTCTAGATTAGGTCATAGTTCTAACTCTGCCATTCGTCTAACCCTTTGACCTCAGGTGTATACTTAATATGCCAGAAACTATTTCCTGATCTATAAAATGGGAATAACACCTAACCTACTACTTCCTTGTGAATCATGTCAGGATCAAATCAGAACATGTCCACTAGCTTGAATTTATCAAGCTCTTACCATGTCTTGAGCTAGGTGCTAAGTGCTTTACATGCATTATCTCATTTAATCTTCACACCAGCCTTACAATGGAAGTAATCATTTTATAGATGACAGAAACTGAAAAAATTTGCCTAAAATTTCATAGCTAGTATCAGAACTAAAATTGGAACCTGTCTTGCTAACTCGAGAGCTGAGCTCTTAACTAACACACTCTATTACTAATGCCCTTTGTAAACTACAAAATACCACATAATTGTATAGTAGTGTTAGTTTGCAAAATAGATTACTGACCCAACATTGCCCTTAACATCAGTAGTCTGGTGACCTCTTCATATGTGGAGCACACGTATCTTTGCTTCATTCATCATTCTCTTTCCAAACTTTCCATTACTACTTTGTAGGTGTTTATGACTAGACAAAGGTTTTATTTTTATTAATTTCTCCTTCTAGGGGTTTTACGGACCAGCTGCGTAAGATTTCTAAAGATGCAGGGATGCCCATTCAGGGCCAGCCTTGCTTCTGCAAATATGCGCAGGGGGCAGACAGCGTGGAGCCCATGTTCCGGCATCTCAAGAACACCTACTCTGGGCTCCAGCTTATTATCGTCATCTTGCCGGGGAAGACACCAGTGTATGGTAAGGATATCTTAAGATTGAGTTTTTCCTCAAGTACTTGATGTTCCTTTTAGAATTGTGCTAAAACCTATCCTAAAACTTCCAAACATTAAAACATTTTATAGCTACAGTATTTAAAATCCTTAACTTTAAAAAGGCAAATCAGTAGAGCAAACTAAATAGTCCAAATGTTTGGTAGGATTCTCCAGAGAAGCCTTCTTGTCCTGGAGTTCTATTTTTTGGGAGGTTTTTGATTACTGTTCCAATCTCTTTACTTGTGATTGGTCTATTCAGATTCTCTGTTTCTTCTTTTTTTTTTTTCTCTCTTCTTCTTCTCCCCAAAGCCCCCCAGTACATAGTTGTATATTCTAGTTGTGAGTGCCTCTGGTTGTGCTATGTGGGATGCCGCTTCAGCATGGCCTGATGAGTGGTGCCGTGTCCACGCCCAGGATCCCAACCGGCAAAATGCTGGGCTGCCGAAGCGGAGCGTGCGAACTTAACCACTCGGCCACGGGGCCAGCCCTCCTCTGTTTTTTATATGTGGGTCACCGCCACAGCATGGCTGAAGAGTGGTGTAGGTACACACCCAGGTTGTGAACCCATAAACCTGGGCCACTGAAGCGAGCATGCCGAACTTAACCACTAGGCTTTGGAGCTGGCCCCTCTTCTTGATTCAGTTTTGAGAGGTTATATGAGTCTAAGAATTTATCTGTTTCTTCTAGGTTGTCCAGTTTGTTGGGCATACAGTTTTTCATAGCATTCCCTTATAAGCCTTTGTATTTCTGTGGTATCAGTTGTAATTCTCCTCTTTCGTTTATTTTATTTTGTTTATTTTATTTATTTATTATTTTTATTTTATTTATTTTTATTCTCTCTTTTTTTCCTAATGAGTCTGGCTAAGGATTTGTCAGTTTTCTTTAACTTCTCAAAGAACCAGCTCTTAGTTTCGTTGATCCTTTCTACTATATTTTTTGGTTTCCATTTCATTTATTTGTGCTCTAATTTTTATTATTTCCCTCCTTTTGCTGACTCTGAGCTTTGTTTGTTCTTCTTTTTCTAGTTCTGTTAGGTGTAGTTTAAGATTCCTTATTTGAGATTTTTCTTGTTTCTTGAGGTGGGCCTATATTGCTATCAATTTCCCCTCTTAGGACCACTTTTGCTGCCTCCCATAAGAGTTGGTATGATGTATTTTCATTTGTCTCCAGGTACTTTTTTATTTCTCCTTTGATTTCTTCATTGATCCATTGGTTGTTCAGTAGCATGTTATTTAGTCTCCATATATTTGTGACATTCCCAGCTTTTTTCTTGTAGTTGATTTCTAGTTTCACAGCATTCTGGTTGGAAAAGATGCTTGGTATGATTTCAATCTTCTTAAATTTATTGAGGCTTGCCTTGTTTCCTAACATATGGTCTGTCTTTGAGAATGTTCCACGTGCACTTGAAAAGAATGTGTATTCTGCTGTTTTTGGATGGAATGTTCTATATATATCTTATTAAGATCATCTAATCTAGTTTTTCATTTAATTCCACTATTTCCTTATTGACTTTGTGTCTGGATGATCTATTTATTTATGTAAGTAGGGTGTGGAGGTCACCTACTATTAGTGTGTTGCCATCAATTTCTCCCTTTAGGTGTGTTAATAGTTGCTTTATGTACTTTGATGCACCTGTGTTAGGTGCATATGTATTCATAAGTCTTACGTCCTCTTGGTGGAATGTCTCTTTTATCATTATATACTACCCCTCTTTATCTCTCATTGCCTTTTTTACCTTAAAGTCTGCTTTGTCTGATATAAATAAATATGGCAAGACCTACTTTCTTTTGTTTGCCATTTGCTTGGAGTATCGTCTTCCGTCCCTTCACTCTGAGCCTATGTTTTGTCTTTAGAGCTGAGATGCATCTCCTGGAGGCAGCATATTGTTTGGGGTATTGTTTTTTAATCCATCCTGTCATTCTGTGTCTTTGGATTAGAGAATTCAATCCATTTACATTTAGAGTGATTATTTTTATATGAGGGCTTAATACTGCCATTTTATCTCATTTCCTGATTGTTGTATATTTCCCTGTCTCTTGTCCTGTGTATTTCTACAGCCATTTCAGTTTGGTGATTTTCTATGATGGTTTTCTCTTTATTTATCATTTGTGTCTCTGTTCTCATTTTTTGTTTAGTGGTTAGTATGAGGGTTGTATAAAAGATCTCATAGATGATGACTCATTTTCTGATGGCCTCTTATCTCCTTAACCTAAGCAGGATCCATCCCTTTCCTCTTCCCTGTCTAAGTTATTGTCATCATAACTTATTCCATTTTGTGTTGTGAGTTTGTGATTAAAATGAAGTGTTTATACTTATTTTTGATGCTTTCCTTCTCTTTATATTTAGTGTTGTAATTGTTTGCTAACTTGTTCTGATAAAGAGCTTAAATTTTCTGATTTTGTGTGTCTCTTTATCTCCTTGCTCAAGGCTTTGTAAACCTTTTCTTTTTTATTTCAGGTATGAGGGCCTTCTTGATCATTTCTTGTAGAGGGCATCTTGTGGTGATGAACTCCCTTAGCTTTTATTTATCTGGGAAAGTTTTTATTTCCCCATTATATCTGAAGGATAGTTTCACTGGAGAGAGTATTCCTGGCTGAAAGTTGGTGGGTTTTTTTTTATTTTTTGAGGAAGACATCTGCTGCCAGTCCTCCTTTTTTGCTGAGGAAGACTGGCCCTGAGCTAACATCCATGCCCATCTTCCTCCACTTTATATATGGGATGCCTACCACAGCATGGCTTGCCAAGTGGTGCCATGTCCGCACCCGGGATCCGAACCAGCGAATCCAAGGCCGCTGAAGCAGAATGTGGGCACTTAACTGCTGCGCCACCAGGCCAGCCCCTGAAAGTTTTTGTCTTTCAGTATTTTGAATACATCATTCCACTCTCTCCTAGACTGTAAGGTTTCTGATGAAAATCCACTGAAAGCCTGATAGGGATTCCTTTGTAGGTTATTTTCTTCTGCCTTGCTGCCCTGAGTATTTTTTCTTTGTCACTGACTTTTGCCAGTTTACTGATGTGTGCCTGAGAGAAGGTCTTTTTGCATTGAAGTAATTGGGAGTTCTGTTGGCTTCATTTAATTGTAATTCCAGTTCTTTCTCTAGGTTTGGGCAGTTCTCAACCAGTATTTCTTTGAATAAGCTGTCTACTCTTTTTCTCCCTCGCTTCTTCCTCTGAAATACCTGTAATTCTTATGTTGCTTTTCCTAATTGAGTCCTATATTTCTTGGAGAACTTCTTCATGTCGTTTTAGCCTTAGTTCTCTCTCCTCCTCCACCTGAAGTATTTCTGTATTTCTGTCCTCTATAAATTCCTAATTCTGTCTTCCATAATATCAGCTCTGTTTTTCAAGGATTCTGCATTATTTTTTATCTCATTCATTGTCATCTTCATCTCCAGCATTTCTGTTTGTGAGTTTTTTTGGGGTTTGGCTTTGTTTTCTTTTGGTGAGGAAGATTGGCCCTGAGCTAACATCTGTTGCTGATCTTCCTCTTGTTTTGTTATTTTTCCCCCCAAAACCCCAGAACATAGTTGTAGATCCTAGTTGTAGGTCATTCTAGTTCTTCTGTGTGGAGTGCTGCCACACCATGGCCCAACAAGCGATATGCAGGTCCACGCCTAGGATCCGAACCAGCGAACCCTGGGACACTGGAGCAGAGCACACAAACCCAACCACTCAGCCATGGGACTGGCCCGTTTGCCTTTTTAGAGTTTCGGTCTCTTTTGTGAAGAATTCCTTCCGCTCGTTAATTTTATTCCTGAGTTCACTGAACTGTCTTTCTGAGTTTTCTTGTAACTCGAGTTTCTTTATGGTAACTATTTTTAATACTCTGTCATTTAGATTGTAAATTTCTGTGACTTCAGAATTGGTTTCTTGAGATTTGTCATTTTCCTTCTGCTCTGGAATGTTAATGTATTTCTTCATGGTGTTTGATGGGGTGGACCTTTGCCAGCACATAGTAGTAGTATCTGGTTGCAGATTCCATCTGCCACCACTGTGGAGGACAGGAACTGTGTTTTCTGACCCACTGCATCCATTAGATGTATAAATAGGACTCTCTGTGTTTGCCCACTGGCCACCACTACTTCACACATGCAGATGCAGGTGCTCTGGCACAGATCTGCTGCCCTGCCTGACCAGCCAAGCTGGTGTGCCAGGTGGGAGGTGGGGGGAAGGGCACTCTCTTTCACACGTGTGATTCTGCTCTTCACTCACTGGCAGTCTGCCTGGGCTGCTTGGCTTGGTTGGGGTGCCCACATGGTATCTGAGCTGCCTCGATGTGGGGCCTTCCCACAGGCTGGAAAGCAACTCCAAGAGTGAAAGCATTCCCATAGAGGGCTGCCTGTTCCCCTGTCACCTCTCAGAATCATGCACCAGCCACTGCATGAGATCCCATGCTCTAGATTGCTGCTGCTGGGGAGGGAAAAGAGATCTGCTTAGCTCCTTCCACTGTTTCCCAGTGATCCAGTCCCCCGACCTTCAGACGTATGGCTGCTTGGATCTCTCAGATGTCCTATATGTGCTGTGTGAATGTCCTCTGTTGGTTAATGAATGTCATTTTCATTGTATCTTAGCAGGGCAAGACTAAGGGAACAGCTTGCTCCACCGTGATACTGATGTCACTCCTCCAGTTTTTTTTCAATCATTTAATTGTCTTATGTTTACCTATAAATCAGACTATCGACTCACATGGTTTCGAGTGTTAGATCATTCTGGAATTCTTATTTTTTAAAAAAAGCCCCTTTATGCCCTTCACCCTATTTTTTTTACTTGTAGAAAAACTCTTTGATCTTTTACCACTTATTTTTTACTTAATTTTCATTTCCTGACTGCTGCTACCTATTTTTCAGCTCCTTCTGTACTCTTGCCCTCTTTTGCCTGAGCCCTGGGATCTCTTCATTTGTCTCATGTTAGTAGAGGTGATAACTTCCTTAAGTCAGTCATTTGGTGTCAAATTTTGATTATAGTTTCATTCCTTCTGATGTACTGTTTTTATGGGAGTGTTCCTGGATTAACTATTTTTTAAACAAGTTTTTATGTGTGTGATAAAATATACGTAACATAAAATTTACCATTTTAAACATTTTTGAGTGAACAATTCTTTGGCTTTAAATATATTCCCATTGTTGTGCAACTCTCACCACTATCGATTTTAAGAACTTTTTCATCATCCCAAACAGAAACTCTGGACCCATTAAGCAATAACTCCCCATTCCCCCTCCCACCAACCTCTGGTAGCCTCTGTTGTACTTTCTGTCTCTATGAATTTATTCTAGGTAATTCGGATAGGTGTAATCATGTGGTGTTTGTCCTTTTGTTTCTGGCTTGTTTTACTTAGCATAATGTCATCAAGGTTTGTCTATATTGTAGCATGTATCAAAATTTTATTCTTTTTTGTGATAAAATATGTAACATAAAATTTACCATTTTAACAAATGTATAGATCAGTAGTGTTAAGTGGAACCATCACCACCATCCATCCCCAGAATTTTTTCATTATCCCTAACTGCAACTCTGTACCTATTAAACAATAATTTCTCATTCGTCCCTCATCCCCAGCAGCTGCCATTCTGCTTTCTGTCTCTATGAATTTAACTCTTCTAGGTACCTCCTGTAAATGAATCATACAGTATTTGTCCTTTTGTGACTTTTTTATTTCATTTAACATATGTCCTGAAGCTTCATCCATGTTGTACTATATATCAGAATTGTCTTCCTTTTTAAGGCTGAATAATATTTTATTGTATGTATATACCATATTTTGTTTATCTGTTCATCCATTGATGGATATTTGAATTACTTCCGTATTTAATTTTTGAGCAGTTGCCGTACTATTTTCCACAGCAGCTGCAGCATTTTGCATTCGTACCAGCAATGCACAAAGGTTCCAATTTCTCCATGTGCTTGCCAACACATGTTATTTTCTATTTTTCTGATAATAACCATCCTAATGGGTCTGAAGTGGTATCTCGTTGTGGTTTTGATTTGCATTTCCCTAATGATTAGTGATATGGAGCATCTTTCATGTGCTTATTGGCCATTTGTATATCTTCTTCAGGAGAATGTCTAATCAAGTCCTTTGGCTATTTTTTATTTGGATTGTTTGGGTTTTTTTCTTTTTGAGTTATAGGAGTTTCTGTTTAATTGTTCCTACCAGTTACTAGCTTCATCAGCATCTGCTTCTAATAAGCTGATCTTGGTTGTGATTCTTTGTATTCACCTGTTTTGGGAGTAGCAGTTTGTCCTGTGACCTCAGTTCTCTAATGAATTTAAGAAAAAGTTATTGACTTTCATTCAGCTTTTTTCTTGTTTTGAGAAGGGGAAGGATGACCTTCAAGCCTTCTACATGTTGGAGCTATAACCAGCATTCAGGGTGGTCTTTTTAAGATACAAATCCAATTTATCCCTTTCCCTTTCACCCCCATTTAGTTTTTAATTATGCAGTTAATAAAATTGATATTCAATATGGTCTTCCAAGGATTTGCATGTTCAAATCCGTGTCTTCCTACTTCTTCAGAATTCATCTCACTTTGTGCTCTTTTTCCCCACAGGAACTCTTCATTCCCTTCTTTCTACCTGTGTTGCTTCTCATAGCCCACCTTCCACCCTTCACCAAGTAAATGTGCCTTCTTCTTTTGACTTTCTTCCTTTGAATTTTAGTTTGGACATCCCTTCCTTGGGAAGCTTTGCCTTACCTCCCTGACAAGGTCAAATTCTCTCACTTTTTTTATCTTAAAGCTCCTTATACCTCTCCTTTATGTTGCTTTCACAGTTGTAATGTTAAATTTGAGCAGTTATTTAATGCCTCTTGCTCTGTAAGGGCAGGAACAGTGTCTCTGTTGACTCACCATTGTATATCCAGAGCCTTGCACAATAGTAACATGTAGTAGGTGCACATTAAATATTTGTTGAATGACTAAATAAACCTTTTTGGAGAGCAGTTTGTCAGTATCTATAAAAATGTTAAATATATATATATATCTGACCCCTGAATTCTACTTATAGAAATTTATCCTGAAGCTGTAGTTACACAAATGAAGAAAAATAAAAATATACAAGGATATTATTCCTAGGATTGTTTGAAATAATGAAAACCTAGAACAAGCTAGAAATCTATCAGTGTGTGACTGGTTAGATACCTTATGGCATGTAGAAACAGCATAACTGCTGTTGTTATAAATAATAAGGGTGATGTATATATTGAGATTCAGAACATACTGTATCATTAAATGAAAATGACAAGTTGCAAGATAGAATGGATGGCATGTTCTCAATTTTTATTTTAAAATGTTTTCCATGTGTTTTATATATAGGAAGTTATGTACACTGAACTTTTTATGGTAGTTACAATGACGGAGAAGGGGAAAGGAACAAAGGCCTTTTATTCTTTACACTGTAATACCTCTGTATTTTTAAATTAAAGGTCAGAGAATAGCATTGAAAGTTATAAGTAGACTATGATTATAATTGCATTAAAATAATATAAATGACAAAAGTTCTGGAAGAGTACAGTAAAATGCTGATAAGGGATTATATATGATACTCTCCTCTTATGGTTTTTCAGTTATTGTGGTTATACTATTTTTATGATGGTAGAAATATGCTCTCTTATACAAAGAAGAAAACCATTGGAAAAATTATCACTAAATACTTAACCTATTCTTTAAGGCAGTATACTTTAAATTTTAACAGCATTGTTTTAGTATTGGTGTAATTTTTGGTATCCTGTAATGGAGGGTTGTATTTCAAGGGGGGAAACATTGGCTTAATTTTCAGTAAAGTGTGACCTTTGTTATAACTAGAGATGTTTGCATTTGTTCCATAGCGGAGGTGAAACGTGTAGGAGATACACTTTTGGGTATGGCTACACAGTGTGTTCAAGTCAAGAATGTCATAAAAACATCCCCTCAGACTCTCTCAAACCTGTGCCTAAAGATAAATGTTAAACTCGGAGGGATAAATAATATTCTTGTACCTCATCAAAGGTAAGATAAGCTAATCACTTAATAACATAGTCATTATTTTTCTATATATTGACATATCTAAGATCTCTGTAAGAAATGGCTTTGATGATTTTTGCCATGGTAGATAAGTAGACATTTTGGCAAAAAATTAAAAGAATTTGGATTGGCCAGATTAAGAGATTCCCTTGTGAAAATCCCCTCCCACCTCCATGTTCATTTAGTATGCAAAGTACCTCTTGCCTAGCTAGAAAGTATTGAGAGCTTTATTTATTTCTCACAGGAGAGCCCAGCTTGAAAAATTTTTTCATTTTTTGATAGTCATCTTCAACCTGGTATCGTGAGGCCGCTCACCCACCTAGAAAGGAGGGTCTTGCAGCGGCCATGTCGGTTAAGTCCGTCAGTTAGGCAAGCAATCAGCCCCTGCTGCAGCTGCAGTCAGGGGGGGAAGGCAGATGTTTCTCTTAGGTTGCTAGCATGTCCAAGAGCTCAGTGACCTAGAAACAGTTGCTGGGGAAGAGGCTGTTATTTGGAGAATTGAATGACAGTTTTCCTTAAATAGTTGAAACAGCTAGGGCTTTAAAAAGTTAAATATCTTGACCAGTATGCACCACAAATTAGCATTAGAAGGATGGATCCATGTGTATTTGACACAAAAGCTCTTTTTTTCCCTATTTTTCCATACAGCCTCTACTTCCTATCCCTAATAAATGAGATTCATAACTGAAATGAATATAGAATTTTATTAAGTCTAAACTAAGAGACAGTCGTTTGAATCTTAAAGGATAGAGTTTTGAAAATAAAATGAACTATTAGCTGCTTTATGACTATTAAATATATGTTATTCAAATTTATACTTTTGGCCAGGGAAGGGGGAATAATAGACTCCCATAATCCCTTCCAGTGTAAAGTTTAATGATTCTTTTTCTCCTTGAGAGATTACATAAGCTTAAAATGTAAATAGATTAAAGAAAGATTGATACAAATTGGTGGCTTAATGTGAGGAAATTTATTACTTTATGCCTATTACGAAGAACACTAGCAGCAGTTGCCCTTTGCAACCACCAGCACCGTCACTTAAGGGAGGAGACTGCTCTGAATAAGACATTGATAGACCCATTGTGACAGCTTTTACTTCATTGACTAGGGCTTCGCGAATTAAGAGAACACAGCTGTCAGTAGATCAGGCCTGTGAAACTGTCTATACGGGACCTCCTCTGTGCTGTGTCAGCAACTTGAAGTTGTGTTACAGTATTATGAAACAGATAAATGGATAATGAAAAAAATGGATTATCTAACTCTTTTAAAAAATGTGTTTAAGACCTTCTGTGTTCCAGCAACCAGTGATCTTTTTGGGAGCAGATGTCACTCATCCACCAGCTGGTGATGGGAAGAAGCCTTCTATTGCTGCTGTGAGTGTCATTAGTCAGGGTATCTAAAGTTTACGCAAAGATCAACATTTTGGTTTCAGCTTTTTTAATTTTAATATTTTATTGGAAACTAACTTTTATAAATATATATATATCTAAGAGCCAACTTTCAAATGTTCTTTGTGTTTTTGAAAGAATTCTATGGTTGGAAACTACAAATTCCTTACATATATCTATTAAATCAAGTTTATTAAATTACTCAAGTCTTCTGTTTCCTACTTGAATTTGTCTGTTTCTCTCCATGGTTATACATTTCAGTTACTTTTTATAATTCAAAGAGTTTATGTATTTCAGTCATGTCTTTGTTACAGAAAGATGCATTACATATAAGCTTAGTGGATTGCATTTTTTCCAATATAAGATATCTGCCACCTTCATCCAGTTTAATACTTTGCAGCTGAAGTCTTTATTTGTTTTAATACTGCCACTCCTACTTTTAACATCTGCCCATTATATCTTTGCCCACCTCTATATTTGTAACCTTTCTCTGTCAATCTTTTAAGTGTATTTCTTATAAATTGCAGAAAGCCAGACAATGTTTTACCCAACTTGAAAACTGCTTAATTTTAACAAAGGCCAATGTTTTGAAAATGTCAACATATTTTAGGCATACTTGGTAAATTTCAGAAGTTAAACTGGAAGACTTTTTATATTTTTTCTACCATCCATTATTATAATCTTTGTTTAAATTTTAACAATCTGATAAATCTTATTTATCCTTGAAAATGTTAGTAATAAATATTAAAAATTTCACTTAGGATTCCAAAGCTATTTCATTAATAAAGAAAATTGACTTTATTAATAAATTGTATTACTTTGTATTTTTATAGTTATGCATAAATTATTTACATTTCAAGTATCCTAGAGGTAGTATTGAGCCATCTGTGGTACTCATTAAAATGTTCTTATAGGGACTGGCCGTGCGGCGTAGTGGCTGAGTTTGCATGGTCCCCTTTGGCGGCCTGGGGTTCACCAGTTTGGATCCTAGGCACGGACCTACAACAACCACTTGTCAAACCATGCTGTAGCGGCATGCCACATACAGAGCAGAGGATGATTGGCACAGATGGTAGCTCAGGGCCAATCTTCCTCACACACACACAAAAAAGTTCTTATAGAAGATAAAATGATAAAGAAATTCAAAAAACTTATTTCAGGTTTGCTATTTTGGGGTCATTTTCCAAGAAAGCTTACTCATACTTGAATTCTTTTGGACTTCTAGGTGGTCACTGTTCTTTTCTACTAGATCCATTTCTACAAAATATCCACTTCCTTTAGATTATCAGAGGTTTTGTAAATGGAATTTGTTAATTGATTCTTTTTGCTATATGGCCTCTATTCCCAAGAACTTAAAGACTAGTGTGAGAAACAAATGTAAGTAATAAATGCCACATAATATAATAGATACTACCTTGATAGCAATGTATATTAAAATTTAGATGGCAGAAACCTGGAGTGTTTGGAGAACGTTGAGAAATGCAGAGAATTGGAATGTAGTATAGCAGGCTGTGAGGCTAGGAAGCTTTCGTGAGGCTTTCTGTGCCATCAGAAGGGATATGGATTTGTTTTTTAGTAGTGAGATACCATTCAGGGGAAAGAAATGGTGAGAGCTCTTTTTTTTCCTTTGTTTTACATATAGAAGATAAAGAAAAAGCAGATACAACCCATGTACATAAATAAGTAGAGAAGTTCTAGCTTATCTTTTTAAAAACTCTTGATTATTTTCTAATCTGACCCACAGAAGAAAAATGTAAAAATGTTCCATATTTTGGTTTCAGGTAAGTAAGACATTTAAAATACTGACACGAAATTAGAAACTCTTTTGAAGTACTGTTTTTATTTATTTATTTATTTATTTTTAATTGAGGTGTAATTGACATATAACATTACATTAATTTCAGGTATACAACATAATGTTTCGATATTTGTGTAATTGCAAAATGATCACCACAATAAGTCTAGTTAACATTTGTCACCATACACAGTTACGAACAATGTTTTTTCTTTTAATGAGAACTTTTAAGATTTACTCTCTTAGCAACCTTAAAATATGCAATACAGTATTATTAACTATAGTCACCATGCTGTAAAGTACATCCCTAGGACTTTTATAACTGGAAGTTTGTACCTTTTGACTCCCTTTACCCTTTCACTTTATCACCCACCACCAACCTCTGGCAAACACCCGTCTGTTCTTTGTATCTAGGAGGTTAGTTGATTTTGTTTTGTTTTGTTAGATTCCACATATAAGTGAGATCATATAGTATTTGTCTTTCTCTGTCTGACTTATTTCACTTAGCATAATGCAATCAAGTCTATCCATGTTGTCACAAATGGCAAGATTTCATTCTTTTTATGACTGAATAATATTCCATTGTATGTATATGCCACATTTTCTTTATCCATTCATTCGACACTTAGGTTGTTTCCATGTCTTGGGTACAATAGATAATGCTGCAATGAACCTTTTTTCTTTTTTTGAGGAAGATTAGCCCTGAGCTAACTACTGCCAGTCTTCATCTTTTTGCTGAGGAAGCCTCTTCCTGAGCTAACATCCGTGCCTGTCTTCCTCTACCTTTTATATGTGGGACGCCTACCATAGCATGGTGTGCCAAGCAGTGCCATGTCCACACCCGGGACCCGAACCAGCGAACCCCAGGCCACCGAGAGGCAGAACATGTGCACTTAACCACTGAGCCACCAGGCCGGCCCCCAGAGTTCCATTTTTGAGGCATGACTTTGGTATAAATAGTACCCTAAAAGAAAGAGAAGCTTGAAGCACTGACCAGCTGGTTCTCAGCCTAGGGTCTGATCAGAATGATGTGTAGTAGACATTTTAAAAATATTCAAGGGGCTGGCCCAGTGGCGCAGCGGTTAAGTGCGCATGTTCCCCTTCAGTGGCCCAGGGTTCACCAGTTCGGATCCCAGGTGTGGACGTGGCACCACTTGGCACGCCATGCTGTGGTAGACATCCCACATATAAAGTAGAGGAAGATGGGCATGGATGTTAGCTCAGGGCCAGTCTTCCTTGGCAAAAAGAGGAGGATTGACAGCAAATGTTAGCTCAGGGCTAATCTTCCTCAAAAAGAAAAATAAATAAAATTAAAAAATAAAAATATTTGGGTTCCAGAGATCATGTTTCAAAGTTCCCCCTGCTCCAAACACATAACAATATTTAAAGAGACATAGAAAGAGAAAAATTAAGAGTAATTCTCAAAGCCAAGATTAACTTCTCTGAGGAACAGATACAGAACACAAATTTAAGACATTAAGACTGACTATAGATTCAAGCCTTCTGGTTGAAGGACATTTCAATGAGAAAAGTTCTTTTTTTTTTTTTTTTTTGTAAGATTTTATTTTTTTCCTTTTTCTCCCCAAAGCCCCCTGGTACATAGTTGTATATTCTTAGTTGTGGGTCCTTCCAGTTGTGGCATCTGGGACGCCGCCTCAGCATGGCCTGATGAGCAGTGCCATGTCCGCACCGAGGATTCGAACCAGCAAAACCCTGGGCTGCCTCAGCAGAGCATGCGAACTTAACCACTCAGCCACGGGCCTGGGCCCAGAAAAATTCTTTTAAAATTTATGAAGCATAACAGTTCCAAGATGATATCAAAGTCTTAAGCCTGGCTTCTGGGGTGGTTTGCTAAAGTGTAAGAGAGAGAGCGAAATCAAAGGTTTGGTTGAGTCCTCTTTTTACCTTACCTCCTTTCTTTTATTTTCCTTATGTCTCTTTCCTTAGTAATCTCTAGGTCCACCAGCAACATCTATAAATTTAAATCTAATTATTAAAAGTAAAGTGCAGCCTACTTATAGGAAAATAGTTTTTGACCCTATATTAGGTCTTTTATTCTCTTCTTCACTGGGAATTATCTGTGTTTGATTACTCTCAAAATGAACAGTGATAAATAGGAAGATTATAATAAAATACAAATTTAAATGAAATCCATGTTCTTTTTTTCAGTTTTTTTTATTGTGGTAAAATTTATATTCTTGTAGTTTGGATTATCTTAATTTTTGTGTTTCTTTACTTTTTCCAACCTAGGTTGTAGGTAGTATGGATGCCCACCCAAGCAGATACTGTGCTACAGTAAGAGTTCAGAGACCCCGACAGGAGATCATCCAGGACTTGGCCTCCATGGTCCGAGAACTTCTCATTCAGTTTTATAAGTCAACTCGGTTCAAACCTACTCGTATCATCTTTTATCGGGATGGTGTTTCAGAGGGACAGTTTAGGCAGGTTGGTTCCCTGGGATCTCAGCATACTTTGGTTAAATCAGATACTGGGTTTATAATATGGTGTCTCGTTCTGAATTTAGAAGTCTTAATTAAGTTAAGAATTCCTAAAGTCAAAATATGATGCTTCCTTAGATTTTCCCTTTTAACATGTTTACTATGGATGTATAAGCCTTGATTGCTAAGACCATGCTCTCATAATAGTTAAGATGGAAAAGAGAGGTCTATTTAGGTGTAAAGTGATGACATTACTAAATCCTGAAGCTAAATCATTATCTTACTTTGAAGTATGTATAAGAGAACAGCTGGCTATATCAACTCTTTCTATTTCATCTTCTCTAGGTATTATATTATGAACTACTAGCCATTCGAGAAGCCTGCATCAGTTTGGAGAAAGACTATCAACCTGGAATAACCTATATTGTAGTTCAGAAGAGACATCACACTCGATTATTTTGTGCTGATAGGACAGAACGGGTAATCTTACGTCTGTTTTAATACTATGATAAGCCAACCTTATCTAACATAGTTCATAGAGCACTTAACAAAGGCTTCCTGCAACAGCAGAAATTCTAATATATAGTAGCACATTTCTGCTTAGTACCACTTTAAATGTTCAAAATCCCATTAATGCTTTTGTGTTTTTGTTTTCTTCTTTTTTTTTTTTTTTTTTTTTGAGGAAGATTAGCCCTGAGCTAACATCCACTGCCAATCCTCCTCTTTTTGCTGAGGAAGATTGGCCCTGAGCTAACATCCATGCCCATCTTCCTCTACTTTTTATATGTGGAACGCCTGCCACAGCATGGCTTGATAAGCGGTGCGTAGGTCCACACCCCGGATCTGAACTGGCAAACCCTGGGCCGCCCAAGCAGAGAGTACGAACTTAACCACTACGCCACTGGGCCAGCCCCTTTTTTGTTTTTGTGAAGACACTCATAGTTTTAAAATTGTTCTCTCTGTTCATATTTTTCTTAAATGTTCAGAAGAAAAAGGTATGTTCTCTTTTTAAAATATCTTATAAAAATTAGTTTTTTTTAAAGCTAGGGACTTTCTAGAGTGATAGTGGAAATTCATGCAAACTAACTTTTAAACAATGCTTGCTTTAACATGCCCAGAATTGTTTTCTGTATTTTATAATGTGAGTATGTATTTTTATAATCAGGAAGAGGAGGGAGGTATAAATACCTAGGGAAATCTGTCGTCTTGTCTGTGTGCAACATAGGCAGGTAGCTCTTGCTGTCATTTCCAGTGCTCTGCCCGTATCCTGCAAACCTTGAAGCAGAGAAATCTGAGGATTGCAAGTGTCAGTGTTCGCTGGGAAAGGGGTTCAATGGAAAAGATGGAGAGAGAGAAATGATCTTGTATTTGGTCTTTGGTTACACTCACTGTGTAACTTTGGGCAAGTAGCTTAACATTTCTGTGCTTGTTTCTTTCTCAGCAAGGTTTGGATAATATTATTTACCTTATTTGAATTGTTGAGAGGATTAAATGAATTATAATATGTAATGCACTTAGAATAGTGTTCGGCACATACTATGCACTCAATAAAGGTTAGCTAGCTGTAGATTGGTGGTGATGGTAGTAGTAATACAGAGAAAGGAATAATAATAGCAGACATTGGTCTAGATATTTTTTATAAATTTAACTCATCTAATCCTCACAAACACATTAAGATGCTTACTATTATTATCTCCACTTTCCACAGGAGGAAACTGTGGCACATGGAGGTTAAGTAACCTCCCAAGGTTACAAAGCTAGTAGTTGGTAGAGCTAAGGCTCAAATCAGTCAGTCTGGCTCCAGAGTGCTTTTAATCACTGTTCTATACTACGTCTCTAATAGCAGTGGTGATAGTTTTAATATGGCCTCCAGGTTGTTACAGGCCTTTGACCCCAAATTACTAGGTACATTTCCATACCTTGGAAACCAAAGATTTCTTCAAAGGTAAAATTAGGAACAGGTAAGTTAGATTTAATGATTAATAAATATCTGATTTTAGTCATGCCAATCCATCATTTGTTTGCTTCTCTGTCACCTTTGCTCTAAATAGTACTACTAATTACAGATGAGAGATAATTAGAAATGAGGGAGCCAGAGGCACATTGAGGTAAAATACTGTGCTCTAGATCGCATAACTAGAAACTGGTGGAGCTGTGATATGAACCCAGGCATTCTGCTGCCTCTCTAAATAGAGTAAAACTTTTTATATTTATATTAATTCGGAGATTTGTGTGTTAAGAATAGGCATAATTTAGTAGATTAGGAACTGTTTTCTTTGTTTTATGCTCAGTAAAGTCTAGTTCATTGGTCCACACAGCTGTAACTCAAGCCACCACGTCCTTCACATGGCAGAAACAATGTCTGAGTCGGTAAAATAGATTCTGATTTGCTAGCCTTGTTAACCTCTGCTTATTGTTAATGATTTTAATGTGTTAGGAATAAGGAGGTGGAGGTGAGTATACATATGCATTTTAAAATGTTTTATTAGGAGCCTTTCATTATCAGGAATTTCAAACCATTTCCTTTACATCGTATCTACTCAGAGGAAATCATGATGTCTGTTTCCTTATAAGATGTTGAAACTGCTAGTATGAAATTTTCTTTGCAGTCATTTCCATGTTTGACTCCCACTTCTGCCCTTTATTGTATACTATTGGGCAAATTATTTTATATTCCTGAGCTTTGGTTTCCCCATACAAATGGTTTTTTGTTTTTTGGTATGTTTTTTGTGTGAGGAAGGTTGGCCCTGAGCTAACATCTGTTGCCAATCTTCCTATTTTTGCTTGAGGAAGACTCACCCTGAGCTAACATCTGTCCCAGTCTTCCTCTGTTTTGTACGTGGGATGCCACCACAGCATGGTTTGATGTCTGGTGCTAGATCCGTGCCCAGGATCTGAACCTGCGAACCCTGGGCCACCAAAGCAGAGCACATGAACTTAACACCAACACCACCAGGCTGGCCCTCCCCATACAAATGGTTCTTGGGCATGGACCTACATCACTGATTTGTCAGTGGCCATGCTATGGTGGCAGCTCACATACAAGAAAGTAGAAGATTGGCAGTGGATGTTAGCTTAGGATGAATCTTCCTCAGCCAAAAAAAAATGCTTGGGCCAGCCCTGTGGCCTAGTAGTTAAGTTTGGCACACTCAGCTTTGGTGGCCCTGGTTTGGTTCCCAGGCATGGACCTATACCACTCATGCCATGCTGAGGTGGTGACCCACATACAAAATATAAGAAGATTGGCACAGATGTTAGCTCAAGGCAAATCTTCCTCAGCCAAAAAAAAAAAATTTATTTAAGTCTTCCACCCATACTGGGATTAACTACCAGCTAAGCATCAGTAGAGACTAATAACTCGTTGTTTTATCAGCTCTTTTTTTCGGCAACATTTAAGAATAGGAACCAGGACTAGAATAAGCTCTGCTCTTAAGGCCTGCTTAAGTAATATTTTAAGCTGAAAGTAATGAAACATGGGATCAGCTTATATACTTATACATTTTTTTTTAAGTGCTTTCAGACCCGGTCTTTACCTTTGTCTTGTTGTTTGAACTTTGATCAAACAAATCTAGGTCGGAAGAAGTGGCAATATCCCAGCTGGAACAACAGTTGATACCGATATTACACATCCGTATGAGTTTGACTTTTACCTCTGTAGCCATGCTGGAATACAGGTAAGCCTACACGTCGGGTGAAATGTTGTAATTCAGGAACTTCCGTTCTTACATATATTTTTTTTAAATCTCAGAAAAAAGAGAAAAAAATACTCTTCTCTGCACTCCAAATTATTTCCACGTGAAATTAGATGAAACTCAGTAAATAAATTTCTTCCCCTGTCTTACCTTTAGAGGGGTTTATTTCTATGAAAATACTAGGATATAAGTAGTTTAATAGAATGAATCTCCTTAAACTAGGTCCTTAATTTAACCTAATACTTCAAAAGAATTTTTAAATACCTGATTATTCCTTTGATGTATGCTTCTTTTTGGTAATAATACTTCATAGAAAACTTTGACATATATTAGCAGATATTCAGCATGTGGAAGAGTTTAATTATAGAATTACAGCTTTTAAGTTTCAGTTAAATAATTTTAAGAGTCTCATTCTCTTCAGAAAATCTCTCTGTTAATTTGTCAGCTACACCTAGTAGAACATAAGCTTTAATTCAGTGCTGCTTAAACTTTTCAGCAGCAGAAAATGAATCCACATTCTTGGGGTGTCTGAGAAAATGTAGCCCAAAACTATTTTAGGTTACTTGCCGTAGATTAAAATAGAAATTTCAGGAAGATGTACCTTACTGTACAGCTGTATCTTAAAGCTTTATATGTCGCAAATATACTGAGCCCAGTTTCACTCTGCAGCTTTAAAATTATTGTCCCACTCACTTATCTGTATTCTTGTATCTGCTCCTCTTTAAAATCAGTGTTGTACATTTTCATCGTGGGTGATAACAGTCACTTAGCAAAACAAAGTTAAAAGTAGGGGCTGGCCCGGTGGTGCAGCAGTTAAGTTCACACATTCTGCTTCGGCGGCCCGGGATTTACCGGTTCGGATCCCAGGTACGGACATGGCACCGCTTGGCAAGCCATGCTGTGGTAGGCGTCCCACTTATAAAGTGGAGGAAGATGGGCATGGATGTTAGCTCAGGGCCAGTCTTCCTCAGCAAAAAAAGAGGAGGATTTGCAGCAGTTAGCTCAGGGCTAATCTTCATCAAAAAAAAAAGTTAAAAGTACCTTCTAGAGATAAAATCTCTATCATTGGAGTAAATATTTTAACCTAGTATTACCATCCATGTATCTCAAGGAACACTACTGTTATGACTTTTTAATAAGTATCACAGAGGAGAAAAAAAGATTTTCTGTTCAAATAAATTTTGGAAGTGCTGCTTAAACATTTTTTTAATCTAGAACTTTTGGATACCATTCATATGCAGATGGTCATTATGAATCTCAAGGACAGGAATTATTTTCCCCCGTGTATTTAACCAGAGACTTCAGGGACCAATTTCCCTTTGGGACACTGAGTTGAAACTTTGCTCGAGTCAGCAAATAACCAGGAATATTTCACAGGGACTAAAGATGGTTCTTTAAACATCTTAGCTTTTATTGGAATTTTCAAACTTCTCTGAGATCAAAGAAAGGAGTCTTACCCACAACTGAAATATACAACTATGTACTGGGGGGATTTGGAGAGAAAAAGCAGAAGAAAAAAAAAGATTGGCAACAGTTGTTAGCTCAGGTGCCAATCTTTAAAGAGAAAAAGGACTCTTGTTTTTTACCAGCTAAAATTAAAAACCCAATCACTTCTAATCAGTATAAGAGATTATTTTTTCATAATACTACTTTTAATTTTACCAGTGAGTAATAGATCCTTTAATGACATTTTGGCCAAATTCCATAACTTTTTGATACTTTTATTGGTCTTACTGGTGTTTACAGCTTAGCCCCATTTCCTTCCCTCCTCATTTAATTTTGCAGTAAAATTTCCATTCATTTTTTAAACTTAAATTTACAAGTCAAGTCAAAACTTGACTCCTCCCTTCTACCCTGCACCTGCCCGGGGCAGGCTAGAGCTTCACTCCCAATAGCTTTAAGTAGAAGAAGGGACCATGGGTTGCCTCTGAGATGCCTCCTTCCTCTCCTCCTTCTAGGACTCTAACTCATCTGGTATCACTGACTGCCAGCATCTCAGTGGTTGGAGGGGGGGGGGGGGTAACACAAGCTTTTCAGTAGTCCATTCTGATTCTTTCTGATGCCTTAGCTGTGGAGCTGAGGACCCTCAAAGGGCAGCACTGTCTTGCTTTGGCCTCTTCATTGGTATAGACTCCAGCTCCTTTAGGTTAGGTATCCCATTGCATGGCTTCATGGCTCCTGTGCCTCCACTCACATTCATTCTTTTGGCTCCCAAAACTGCTTCCAAGAACTCTCACCACTCTGGGTCTATGGAGTTGGCAGAGTGGGCCTATGGACTCTGAGCTCAGGAAATATCCAGTTAGGGAATGAGATGATAGTCTCCCTTTCTAGAAGTTTCTCATCTTTATAACTGATTTTCTTGGAGTCCCCCTTTAAGGGGGGAGAGTGTGCGTTTCCTCACAACTAAAATTCCATATTTTCGCAAAACCCCCAATCACCCTCTTCCTATATTGAGTGAGTAGGGATAAGATGCAAGAGGCCAGAGCCGGGGAATTGATGGTGAGACCTGTCCTGAACTGGCTCCTCTCAGTGAGCCCTTGAAGGAAGGGGGCTGGCTTCAAAGGTTGGTAGCTCTTTAGAATGTAAGATGCTTAGCACCCTTAGTCCTCTGCTTTGGGCCATAGTTGGAATTCCAGGATAGCAAGAAAAATAAATCCCATTCGACATACTGTTTAGAAATGTGTTAACTGGGTGGAGCATGTGACCACCCCGACCCACCAAAGGGAATTCTCCTGAATGGAGAAATGCTCCCAGTTGAGGAGTCAGAGTAGGCAGTGCCGTAAATTATAATTTCCTAATATGAATCACCAAAATTTCAAAGATATCCTTCACTGTTGTTCAACAATCCTTTGACTCCTCTTTCATAGCTCTCATTACCATTTTCCAACAGTCCCTAAACTTGGTGTATTGCTCCAACACTCAGCACATGACCCCTTCCTTTTACCTCACTAAGAAATTATATTGTCTGTCTTGCCTACTTTCTTCCCTCCTCTCTCACAGGAGAGTCAACCTGTAGTATTGGTCTCACTTGCTGTTGCCTGCCTTAAGTTTCCCTTAGTTTACCGGTTATCCTTTCTTATATCTTTAGTCTCTTCTAAGCTTCTGATTCTATTCCCTTAGCTTGTAGTTAGCCCCATCCTAAAATCTTGCTGTTCTCCTTTAAGTCATTGCCTCATGTCTTTCTCCCGTTTGTCACCAAACTATTCTTCAAAGAACACCCTAAACACACCCATCAGAATGGCTGAAATTTTAAAAAAGACAAACAGTAGTAAGAATATAGAGCAACTAGAACTCTTATACTGTGCTCGTGGGAGTATAAATTAAAATGAACATCTTTGAAAACTGTCTGGCATTATTTACTAAATTTAAATATATGCATACTCTATAAGCCAGGATTTCCACTGCAAGATAACCAACAGAAATGCGTATCTGTGTTCACCAAAGGATCGTATGTTAATGTTCATAGTAGCACTGGTCATAATAGTGAAAAACTATGAACAATTCAAACGCCTCACAATCAATAGATTGGATAAATAGTGTATATGTGTACAACAGACCACTGTACAGCAATGAGAATGATGCGATAATATCTATGAATTTCACAAACACAATGTCAAACCAAAGAAGCTAAACCCAAAGGGTACACGCTTACAATACTATTTATTATAAAGTTCAAAAACAGGCAAAACTAATCTATGATGTTAGAAGTCAGTTTACTAGGAACAGAGTAGAAAGGGTAGTGAGCAGGAGAGGGCGCAGAGGGGCTTTGCGGTTGCAGTTAATTTCTTGATTTGGGTGCTGGGTTCATGGACATGTTCACTTTGTGAAAATTCATCAATGTGTACACTTATGGTCCATGTATTTATCTCTCTATATTTCTATAAAATGTTTACATTAAGAAGAAAAAAGATTACACATGCTGTTTCCTCATCAACTTACAGCAGCCTGCCTTCTGTGCCACCACTGTTGCTCCTTGATCTCTGCAGCATCTGACTCTTCATCGAAACCGTCTCCCATTTGGCTTCCACTGCATATTTTTCTTCTACCTGTCATTTTCCCCTTCTGTTCTTTTCTTGATTTGGTTCTTATTCTTCCATGAACCCTTTAACATTTTAAATTCAAATAATGTTTATTCATTTGCAATCTCTTTTTAAACACACAATTTTTCTCCTAATTTCTAGACCCTGAAGTTGTCTTTGACCACACCTTGTCACCTACCACCTTGATCTCATGAATCCCTCAACCCTATAGAATCTACCTTCTCACTCCCAGACCTATCCCTTTTTCTTATTCTCACCTTCCCTGCTTAGTTCCAAGTCTCATTATTACTTTTCTATAAAATTGCAAAATGATCCTTAAGTGCCCTCGTTTAGTTTCTTCTCCATCAGATTAACTAAAACATAGATACGACCCTATCATTCATCCACTTAGTGCTCCATATCCATTGAAGGTGAAGTTTTATCTTCTTAGGACAGCGTATAACTCAATTCCCAATATGTCCTATCCTACTCCCTTCACTTCTGCTGCGCCCTCAGTGTGTGTCTCTCTCACTCTTTTCTCCCATTCTTCCCTCCTCCTCCTTCCCTCTCTTTTTCACCTCCTCTCTCTATGACCCTCTCCTCTCTTTCACATACACAAACACACATAAACACAAAGCTGCAGCCATTCTAAACTACCTTCAGGTGGTTCTAACTCTATCCTGCCCATGCTGCTCCCTTACCTTAAGTATTCCTTCTCTAACTTATTCTTTCTCATCCTTTAAGACTCATCCCAGACATCAATTCCTCCCAGATCCTTCTCCCAACTCCTTTCTTGTATTCTTCCCCAAGGCAAATGACCCTCCTCTGCACTGCCAGAGCACTCTGTGCATACCTCTTTCTTGCACTTATTACACAGCATTGTAACCAGGCTTTTGTTTCTCTCCCCCTTCCACTAGTCTATAAGGTCCCAAAAGGCAGAGGCTACTCATTCATTCAATGAACAGATATTTATTTTGTACCTCTTAGGAGATAGGTATTGATACTAGGTATTCACAGTGAGCAAATAAAGCCAATCCCTTCCTCTTTTAGCTTATTGGGGAAGACATATTAAGTAAGTAATCTCACATATATATTTATTAACTGGGATAAATGCAATAAAGGAAAAGTGAAGATAGGAAGAGAGATTTTAGTGGGGACCTGATTTAGATTGAGAGATCACAAAAAGCTTCCCTGAGAAATGATATTTAAGGTGAGATCTTAAGGAATGAGTAGGAGTTAACCAAGCCAAGAATGGGGAAGAGAATTCCTGCCAGAGGCACGTGTACAAGCCCTTTTGGTGGAAAAATTTTTATCCATTGAGGAATCAAATAGAGACTGCTACTGCAGCGTAAGAGTAGGTTAAGGGGCCGGCCCGGTGGCCCAGCGGTTAAGTTCACACGTTCTGCTTCTCGGCAGCCCAGGCTTCGCGGGTTCAGATCCCAGGTGCGGACATGGCACTGCTTGGCAAAAGCCATGCTGTGGTAGGCGTCCCACGTATAAAGTAGAGGAAGATGGGCATGGTCTTCCAGGGCCAGTCTTCCTCAGCAAAAAGAGGAGGATTGGCAGTAGTTAGCTCGGGGCTAGTCTTCAAAAAGAGTAGGTTAAAAAGGTAGCCCGGGCTGGATCATGTAGGCCTTGTTGGGTGAAGATAAGGACTTGGATTTTAGTGTTAAGTGCATTGGAAAGCCATTAAAAGGATTTAAACTGGACACTAACATAATTAGGTGTGTGTTGAGGGGAGTTTAAATTCACTCTTATTGAAGTACAGATTACTGGGGATTAAGAACGGTATTGGGGACATCAATTAGGAATCTGTTAACATAGTCGAGGCAAAAGATGATGGTGTTTGGGACTAACATGGTGATGATAGAACACTGAATGAATTGCGTATAGTTAGGGGCTAACATGGTGATGATAGCACACTGAATGAATTGCGTATAGTTAGGACTTTTGCCCCCTCTCTTCCCTGTGCCTGAAATGCTCTTCCCTCTGATCTGACAAGCCCTCCTTATCATTCAGAGCTCACTTCCATGTCTCCTCATCAGAAAGATAGACCCTCCCTGACAACCCAGTCTAAAGAAGGCACAGACATAGTCTTCCATGCTATCCTACATTTTAATTCTCTTGATAGCCTAATTTATGATGGTTTTATGTATGTATTATCTGTCTCATTACTGGAGCATGTGTCTTATTCGTTACTGTGTGCCCAATACCAGATACAGGACATGGCATATGGTGAGTGTTCAGTAAATATTGAATGTGTGGATGTACAATATATTATATATGCATTATAAACAAATAACTTGGGGGAGGTAGGATTTAGTAATAATTTGAATTTTATCCCCCAAATCTTGCACAGTCTGACAGATGATACTCAAACAAATATTTATTAAAGTATGAGCTAATCTTTCTCCTTTGCCACTGGCATTTCCTTAGTTCATACTTTTATCATCTTGCACCAGAACTAATGCAACAGCCTCCTAACCGCTCCTCTTGCTTTCAGTCTCTTCAGGTGTCTAATCCATCCTCAGTATTATTGCTGTTGTTGCTTTTATAAAACCCCAGTCTCATCACAACTAAAAAATCTCCTGTTAAAAAAACTGTGCAGGGGGCTGGCCCTGTGGCGTAGCCGTTAAGCTCGCGCGCTGTGCTTCGGCAGCCCAGGGTTCGCCAGTTCAGACCCCAGGCATGGACCTACGCATAGCTTATCAAACCACACTGTGGCAGGCGTCCCACATGTAAAATAGAGGAAGATGGGCACAGATGTTAGCTCAGGGCCAGTCTTCCTCAGCAAAAAGAGGAGGATTGGTAGCGGATATTAGCTCAGGGCTAATCTTCCTCAAAAACAAAATAAAATAAAGCAAAACTGTGCAGTGCCTCCCTGCCACCTACTGGTGAAAGTCCAAATGCCTAAGCATGTGATTCAGTCTGATTCGCAACTTTCTTTTCAACTTCATCTTGTTCCTCTCATGCACCATACTCTGTTCATACTAGTCTATTAACTATTCCCCAGATACGCCATGAAATGTTATGTCTCCTGTCCTTTTGTTAAGGCTGTTCATTCTCTAGTGTCTCCTCACCCTTCCTTGCCCAAAAAAGGCCAAGTCCCGCTCATTCCTCCCTTGTGTACCCCCAGGCTTACCCCCACAATTACTTCCTTTGGTATTCTCATAAAGGACTAAGTGCCAGTACTACTATAGCCCTTTATTAGTTGCTTTATAATTGTAGATGCTCTGTCTCCTCTCCTCCTCTACTAAATTATATTCTCCAAAAAACGGGAAACCTTTGACTTTTTCTTTGAATCCATAATAACATAGTACAGAAGAGCTCAACTAAATGTGCTGGATTTTTTTATTATGGTAAAATATATGTAACATACAATTCACCATTTTAACCATTTTTAAGTGTACACTTCTGTCACGTTAAGTACATTCATGTTGTTGTGCAGCCATACCACCATCTATCTCTGGAACTTATCTTCCCTGACACTCTTTACGCATTACATACACTCCTTTCCCTCCCTTCCCCTGGCCCCTGGTGACCACCATTCACTTTCTATGAATTTGACTATTCCAGGTACCTTATATAAGAGAATCGTACAATATTTGTCTTTTTGTTACTGTTTTATTTCATTTAGCATAATGTCATCAAAGTTCATCTGTGTTGTAATATGTGTCAGAATTTTCTTCCTTTTTAAAGACTGAATAATATTTCATTATATATATATATATATATATATATATATATCACACACACACCATATTTTGTTTCTTCCTTCACCCGTCAATGGATACTTGGTTGTTTCCACCTTTGGCTATTGCGAATAGTGCTGCTTTGAACATGGGTGTGCAGATATCTGTTCCAATCTCTGCTTTCACTTCTTTTGGATATATACTCAGAATCAACTAAGTGTTCTTTAATTGATTATTAAATTAGAATATGTTTTACTAATGTACAAAGCTGGTTTTTAATATAACTTAGTCTGTGCTGAATATTTATTTAAAAGTTTAGAAATCAATAGACTATGCCATTGCTTTCTCTGTAGGGTACCAGCCGTCCTTCACACTATCATGTTTTATGGGATGATAACTGCTTTACTGCAGATGAACTTCAGCTGCTGACTTACCAGCTCTGCCACACTTATGTGCGCTGTACACGATCTGTTTCTATACCTGCACCAGCGTATTACGCTCACCTGGTGGCATTTAGAGCCAGATATCATCTCGTGGACAAAGAACATGACAGGTAATATAAAAGCTAAACAGATACAGATTCTCACCCAAATCTGAACATGGTCTGCATGTTAGAATTTTCTTGGGAAATTTCTTTGTTTCCATGTATGTGCCTCTCTATTTGCCATAAAGCACAGCCATTTAGTATTAAAGTTCCACAAGCTATTAGAGGAGTCAGTGATCCATATGAAAAACAATGATAGTCAGAACTGACTGCCCCCAGATAAGGGTTCCCATTAAAATGTGCAGGCTAGGCTTCTTAGTAATAGAATGATATAGTGATTTAGTTGCTTTACAAAATTAATTCAAAGGAGAGATTATTGATAATAAAAGTGACATATACAGACAAAATGATAGAATGTCTGGAATTTACTTCTAAATAATCCTGGGGAGGTGAGAAAAGTAAAACAAAATTGGCCTTGAGTTAATAATTATTGAAGCTAGGTGATAGTCATGTGGAAGTTCATTATACTAGCCTCTGTTTTCTTTAATATTTTTGAAATTTTCTACAACAAATAATGTTTTTCAGAATTACTACATCAGCATAGGGTTTGTTTTTGTGTTCTTTGCCGCTTGTCTTACAGTGCTGAAGGAAGCCACGTTTCAGGACAGAGCAATGGGCGAGATCCACAAGCTCTTGCCAAGGCTGTACAGATTCACCAAGATACCTTACGCACAATGTACTTTGCTTAAAAAGTCCAAGAATGTTCTCTGAGAGGAAGAACCGAAAGATGAATCGACATACAACGTATGTTTCCAGTGGAGTCAGTTGAGTGGTGATGCCTCCAACCATACAGAAACCAACACTGTTTGGGGGCCAGGGTCTGATCTTTATGTTGATGCAAGGAAGATTGTTTACTTCATCAAGGAACACAGCACCATTATGCAATATGAAACCAGCCAACTGCTTTTTTGTGCGGTCTCCTGTAGGAAGTATCGCAGTTGTTTTGTTTTCACTTTCTTGTAGTCTAACCCTTTTAATGCCTTTACCTCAAGTTGCTTGGCAGCACAACTATCTTTGCAAAAAAAGTAAAGAAAAAGAAAATGATGGTTTTAAAAAAAAAACACACACCTACATGAATAATCAAAGTGATTGTTCACAATTATGTGTGCAAAAAAAATAACGTGCATTCATGTATTCTTGTAAAAGGTATCTATGTATATTTTAAATATATACATGCATACTTCATATGCATATATATCTGGATCTACATTGATAATAGATATATATGTGTCTATGTATATATTTTATAGTTCATTCCATTGGGGAACTTTCTTTCCCTCTTATTCCCCCATCACGACTTTTCTTTCTTTCTCGACCTGCCTTGCCTTCACCACCTACATTTTTTTTCCTAATGCTATCAGTGACATTCAGATGTTCCTGTATCTGGTTCCTTTGAATATGAAGCATGGCAAACTAGATTTTAATTTTTATTTTGCACACCCTACTCCTGTCTCTTGTCTCATACACAATTCTGAATCCTCAACTCTTGATAGTGCTTTCTTAAAAAACAGAATTATTTTATATATATATATTTGTTTTTGTGAGAGTGTGTGTCTGCCCCCTCCTGCTCTGAACTTACATTTGCCATTTGTGCAATGTGTACATAAGCAGTAGCAACCTAAACTATTCTTTTTCTTTAGTGAGTTTGTTAAAGCTGCTATAAATATAAAACCTTGTCAGAAGTTGTAACTCTTTCTCTCTATAAGTGATATGTATTCTAAAGCCTTCTGTTTCTATGGGTTATACATGGAAATCCCTTAAAGCTTTTATAAAGGGTAAATATTTTAAATGATTGGAAGTCTGTAGGGTTGTGGCCTCTGAAATTGGATGGAGGGGCGGGGGTTGTTGAGGTTTTTAAAATTTTTTGTTTGCTAGTTTACTTGCTGCCTCTCATACCTTAATGTGATTTTCATATATATATATTTTTATATATATGTGTGTGTATATATAAACATATATGTATGTGTTTTAAAGTATAGCTTCCTTTTCTTTTATATTTATTAGAATAGTGCTTTAATAATTATAGAACCATATTGGCCACATCTTTTATAGAAATATAATCATGTTTATTTTAAGAACTGACAACTTCTTTTTGCTATCTTTTAGTGCAATAAGCAGTTTTAAAGGAAAGCTGTGTCTGACATCTTTACCACAGAAAGTGGGAGAAACAGGCACCTCCATAATTTTAAAAGGGCAAAGTAATACAGCCTTAATTTCAGAAGGAAAGTTTTGTAATTTTCAAGTTTAAAGCATGTCTTTTAAAAATCATAATGAAAATGAAGGAAGTTAAATTTCCTAAATGAGTCTGACCTTAAATATTAGAAATAAAGTTGAATTTTGATTTAAGCAGGACAGTGAATAGCTTAAGATTTAGAAGATATTTAAATTCTTTGAAAATAGATCATGTTTATTGAAGAATCATACTGGTTAGGTGCCCATTTTCATTTACTAAAATGAATCAGGAAAATTAAAATGATATTTTAAAAACATTTTTGCTAACATCATCATCGTAACTTTCCTTTTAAAATTAGGGTTATGGTGACAAAGGAAGTTAGGACTTTGATAATTTTAAATGAGTTAAATCACTGAAATGTGGAAAAAAGTTTTGCAAAACTTTTGTTTTACTGACTTCACGTTAAGATATTAAAAAGTACTATAAAGCTGTCAAGACCGAGTTCATCAGTAACATTGGATTCAGGGGAGCTTTGCACTTTGTAACTCATGAAAATTGCATTTTAATTTTTTGGTTTTTGCACTGGTTCAGAGTATAGATGTTAAAGATTGTTTCCAGTGGGCATTGTTCTTAACCTTTCAGTATTCCATCTGCACATGAAAATGAATGGATTAGCTCTTTAGTTTCTCTCTTACCTATAATCCACTCTTATTGCCAATTTACTGTATTTTGAGCCTAAAATCTGAGCCCATGTCCTCCAATAGGTATGAAATCTTTTGTCCTCTGCCAGAAAACTAGGAAAGTACTGTATTTTGTACGTTTATTATATTGAAGTGTCTGAAATGCAATTTACAACACTGTTTCAAAGCTCTTTACATGAGATAATATTTGTACAGTATATACATTTTTTCTCCCAACCCTGCCCCTAAAAAAGATTCCTAGTAAGCATGGTTCTGGTTGGTTGGTTGTTTTTTAACATTGAAATTTCACTGAATATAGTCAGGAACAACGGCAAGAGAAGAAAGTAGTATATCCTAGATGGTAGAAACTTGATTGCTCTGTGCTTGCTCAGTATGAGCAAAACATCTTCCTTTAACGGTGAGAGTTGCAGTTTCATGTGGGAAACTTTAGGGCCCAGGGAAGCACTGTAGATACCCTTTCCCTATTTACTGTTTTACCTAATTTTCAGTTACTTAGTTTCACATGTGCTATAGTGAAGCCAATTTGGAAGGAAATACAGAGGGTTTTTTAAATATAAAGCTTTACCTTTGAAGTGAATTCTTTTGGGGGGTTTCTTTCTTAGACTTTCAACAGTGCTAGTTTAAGGTTAAGTTTGAGGTTTCAGCATACTTGAAAGAGTATGTATAGTGTATTTCTGTTTTGCTTACTAATAAATTGGTATATCAAACCTAATTACAAGAAATCTTGTGCTTAGAATTTTAACATAGAAGTCTAAGTGGCAAATACTTTTTGAAATTTGTTTTAATTATTACTATACTTCTGGTGTCGAATTCCGATCTTTTTTATTTTTTTTAAAAAAAGGTTGTTTTGAATTTAATGGTCATGAAACACAATAGTGACCTTTCTGTGAAGAGTTGGGAGTTTTAATGTATATTCTGGATGGCAAATGTGTCTGTGTAAAGTGCGGATACATGTTATTATCTTAGAGTATCAAGTTACTGGCATTGAGGACCATACATTTATAATACTGTAGCTGCTATATTTATTTAATTCACTAGACTCTGACAGTTACTGCACTAAACAATAAGGAGATGAGCAGGATTCAAGGCTAGTGTTAGACCCCCTTTTTTTCCCTAAATAAGATTAAGAACGTGAAATATCAAGGTAACAATGGGTGCTGCCATTTTAGTTTCAATTTAATATCAGAATACTCTTTTGTTTTAGAAATGTGGATTTTGACTTTAGCAGTTTTGAAAAAAGGTACCTCAACCTCCTCAGTAGTGGTTTTTGGCATATTTTCACAGAAGTACAGATGCCCTCTATTTTTTCTTAATATTTACCGTTTAACAAGTTTCTCAGAAAAAATATTGTCTATGGAAATCTTCCTGTTTGTAACCATTAATTTATTTCTCTTCCTAGAAGAGAGTCTAGAAGGGATTCTAGTAGGAATGTACTGGGTATTTCGGAAGGCACTTGATAAAGATTCATCTCTACCTTCTGACATAGGGACTCCTAGCCTTCTAAAGACCTGTACTAGTATTCCAAACTAGATTCTCTGATGACCCACCACTGCCTAATGTTTACTTGTATATTCTCTAGTGGAGTTTAGTATGACAGGCTTAGTCATGACAGACTTAAGGAATGTCTAGGGAAATAAAATCTGAGTTGCCATTCAATAGAAACGGCTGGCAGAGGATCTCAGTGTTTAAAGAAAAAGTGAACACTCAGAGTGCCAGTAATAGATCTGAAATAATTAGATGGATTATAAACCAGGAATTAGAGACCATTATTCAAGGAATTTGGTGAGTTTTTTCAGAGGCTAACAGGAATTTGCCAAGGGTAGTGATTTTCATGAAATCCATGAAGCTAGCCACTTGGATTCAGCTAGAATATTTTGTAGTCTTGCTATTTCAAACTTGATGGTAATGTTTTTCCAAGAAGCTTAACTGTCAGCTCTGTATAATTTTTATTCAGTATCATTAAACCTGAGTTAAATATTTGCTTAACTCATCCTCTTAGATGTTCTCCTATTGAATACCTTTAAAGACAAGTTGCCCCTAACAGTAACTTGCTACTTAAATTACCCTTTATTCACTTAAACTGTAAAAAGACATCATTGGCTTGGCATCTTTATTTTGGCATTTTTTATCCATATGGAGTTAATCCTTTTCATTCTTTTTGAGAATTCATGGATGTCTTAAAGCTTCAGTAATAATAATGGGAGGCTTTTATCTCAAGTGAGGCCTTCCTGAGTAGCAGTAGAACCCTGACTCTAATATATGTTGTATTTTCCTATTTCCCTCCCATTTGATCATGTAAAGCACTTTTGTGATCCTAGAGGAATCAAAAAATAAGCCAAGAATAGACATGTAAAATCAGTACAAAAATGTGAAAGTGAGAATTTTCTCCAAAAAATTGTTTTTTAAAAAAATTCCTGCTTGTACTAAGAACATTCTTTATCAGTGGCAGTATTAGAAATGATACTGTGATTAGTGAAACAAGCTGACTCCCCTGTGGAAAAAAATCACTCTCCTCTCTTTGTCTCTCTCTCTCATATATATATATGCATATTTCAAAGGGATAAAACACTTACTACTTTTTCCTGCTTTTAAAAACGGTACTACATTTTAGTTTATAATTTTCCGTGTTGGTCAAAATAATTTTTCTTAACCAAGAGATAATGGTCAAGGCTTGTGCTAATATTATCTACTGCTAGTTGAATTTTATTTTTCTTTACCCATCAAAGTACTCTAGATTTTTACATTGTTGATTAAACCTCAAGAATCTTTTGCTCTTAAAGTATAGAAGTTAAAGATTCTAATTTTAGTTAAAGATAGAACAATAATAAATTTAATATGGAGCGTTGAGATTTACCAATGAGAAACCCTGTTGAAGTATCAAGTAACAAGCAATGTGACAAAACTAAGATCCTGTCAAATCATCTATCCAGCCATTGGTCTCCCTTCCTTTTTGATATCAATGTCTGAGGTAACCAAAATCTAATGTATCGATGTTAGGGTCTCAGTATTAAGCAAAAATGTTCTTCAGGGTAGGCGCTGAATTAAATTTTTAAATCATTTTTTAAAGTAAGGCGGTTCTTAGAAAGTGCCTTTTCAGAAGATGGTGCTGTAGATTTTTATTTTTCAAATAGCATGAGACTAAAAATTTAAAAGATGAATTATTTTAGAACTCCAAGAGTGAGACAGTTTCATATAAATAGTTATTCGTTGTCCTGAATCCAGTCCAAGGGAACCAGGTAAAGCTTTTATTCAGTAAAGTGTCTAGGTAAATGCTCACCAAATGTATTTTGTAAGTTTGAAAACAAAATTTTTAACAGAATTGACCCTTTCAGTTCTCAGCTATGTTGACTGTAATCTATAAGGCACAAAAAACAGCAAATCTGCTTAACTTTTTAACAAGAGTATGGATATAGTAGCAAGTGAGTGCCCAAAGGGAAAGGTAACTTGCCAGGAATGATAAGTCATAGGCTACCTTTCCTTTTTTTTTTTTTTTAATATAGATTGACCCTTTTGTAAGTATTTAAATATCTGTTGGTAGCATTTTCTAATTAATCTTTATTAAAGAAAACTGCTTATAAAGGGAGAGCCAAGTCATCGTGGAAATTGGTTTAAGAGAAAAAGTAAACTGATTATGTCTCTACCTATGGGGAAATTTTCTTTTTTAGGCACCAAAAAATATTTTAAATGATTCCCACTGTGTTCTAGCATGGGGGAACTATGAAAAATGATGACAGTGTATCTAAAAGGGTATGATCAGTTAATTAGAAATAGAACATGCGAAATTGGGCTGTGGAGGAAATAAGCAAAAGGAAGGATAATAGCAGGACCATTCGTACTTCTTAGAAATTTAGTAATCTACCAGAAAGCAGTTTTCCCCTGGACTCGGAAGCAGTGAACAGCTGTAAATGATCACCTAACCAGTTCTTGCTTATGAATTTGGTGAGCATTCCTCCAGAAAAAAGTAGACTAAAAACAAACAAAAAACACCACACCTCAGTAACCTTGTATGCTGCATTATGTAATAATGATAGTAAATTTATATTGTTTGGAGTGTACTGTGTCTGTTTGCAAATATACATGCACATTAAACTTTTTCATTTTTTATAATGTCTTAATAGCAATTATGAGTTTATTTTTTATATTAATTTTTCTATTGTGATGTTTATATTTATTGGCAATTTGTGTGCAACTTTTATATTTTGCTTAGATGTTGGTTTTAAGGTATTTTATTTTTATAGATATTTCTAGTGTTTCCTCTTTCTTTGTAATATTAGCAAAGATTAAGATGGAATGTTAATATACCCACCAAACTACTAGTTCCATAAAGTCTAGAGTTTGGATTTTTACCAATAAACCATTAACACTATTTTCTAACTTAGAATATTTAATGTTGTTTATATAGTGGGCATTAAAGACAGTCTTTAGATAGATTTCTAAATGTGGAGGGGAGGTGGGGCTTTTCTGTAAGTTAGATTTCTTTCCCTTAAGTAGCAAACTAACACTAACAAATTGGATTTATTTTACCTGATCTGCAGTTCTGGGACAACTTACCAAATAAATGAGTGGTACATTTCTTTTTTTAACTTCAGCTACATTCGAAACTGCTGAAATGGTCACATCATCCAGCATTAGGATTCTGATACCATTTTTATAGACCTGGAAAACAAATAGCAAATGATCCAGAAGTCACTGATAATTGACTTTGAAATGGGATTTTTCCCCCGTAATTATATTATGTGGAAAATTAGCTACCCTCATCTTTTCTCCAGCATACTTTTAAAGTTGATTCAACCCTGAGTATCAGTAACGAAACAGAGTTTAAGTGGCTAGGTAGAGCCAGGGATAAAGAATGATTAAAATAATATTTAAGTTAATTAAAAATTTAAATAATAATTGATGAATGTAAATTAATTGAAAGGCAATGAAAAGTATGATTACAGAATATTCATTTCAAACATATATGGTCACTCCAGTTTCCTAGTGAATAGATCAAGATTGCTTATATTGGCACACTTTTTATAAAGGTATGTGGAAAAAGTGAATTCTCTTAAGCAGATAAAATATTTCCATTTTATTTTTACACTGAATTTGCTTGGTAGGCCATTTTTCTGTTAGAGATTAAAAGATAAACTTTATCTCGTTCTCTGAGTTTTAAATTCTAAGTTATCAAGGCTCAGTGTATGACATTTTGCTGTACTGTGATCTATTCTTCCACTAAGAGGGCTAAATGAAAAAGCTTCAAGTAATTATCATTGGGAAAAAGTTATTTTTATATCATGTAAAATTTTACAACTTACAGTGAATCAGCATGTGATTTCATATAGACATTGGCCATATCATTTCTTTCTGCATTTTTGCCAGATACAGTAATTTTTTTTTAATATACTATTCTGAGCTACTTCCTTCACCCTCACATGAAGTATTAATTGAAGATTGGTACTATGATTATAGGAATTTGTTGCTGCCAAATATGTTTCAAGCAGTCAGATATATTTTTGTTGCAAGCATATGCCCTCCTCAAGGATATTTATCGTGCTTATATCTTTATTAGTTTTATTCATTATGTTTCAACACTATCCTAGATTGAGAGGCATATAATCCTTGTAGACAAACATTTTTAAGGCAGCCTCAAGTAGAAATAGTCCTTTATTTTCTTTTTTTCCTCCTGAAAGCTTATAGGAACCTGACACATAGAGCTTCTTTTGCTTTTTTAACCGGTTGGCCCCATAAATCAAGGTACCTAGCATCAGTACTGAATTACCACAGTGAAGTACTTGGTGACTTGTTCATGTTTATAGTCCACCTCCTAAGAAAGAAATGTTTCTACAGTAAGTAATAGTTCATCCCAAAAAAGAACTGTCATGAACAGTCTTACCTGAATAGAAAACAGATGGGAGTGTTGGTCATTAGAACTTTGCTTTATTTTGGTTTTATTATTTCCAAAAATTAACTATGCACATCTGTAATTTTATATTTGGAGTTTAAGAGGCTGTGCCAGAGACTAGAGAAGGAGATTACACTCTGGTATTTAATGCCTAAAACTTTCCATCTTTATTTACCTCATGGCTTTAGTTGGAAGGACAAACAAAAATCCTTCATTTGGCCCTTTAATAATATTTTTAGAACCAAAGAAGGAAAGACTCTCTACAAAAAATGTTGCAGATGTGACTCTATCTTTATTATAAGAACCTATAGAAACAGGAGGTCTTTGTAAAGAAACAGATCAGTGGGATTGCAATAAGGGTATGTAGTGAGGGGGGAAATGAGGAAAAGATTTCTTTGCTGGATCCTTGGACAGAAACCTTAACAATTGTTTACTGTTTATCTGGTTCTCACAACCCCGTGGTAAAAGCGGGACTGTCGCTGTTTGAACCTACAGAAGAGGCCTCAGAAGAGCGCCTCCGTGAACTAAGCTTACTTTATGTTGGTTGTGCAGACCTAGAGCTCGATCTGTTCCTGGTAAATTGGAGAAGTCTTGGAAATTGCTTCTGAATGACAATAAAGAGATTAAATGAAGTATGTATCCTTAAATAGAGCCATGGCATTGCCATCAACATGGCTTCTCCAACTTTTCCCTTTACATAGAAAACACCAACCAGAGCCTTTGCAGACAAGGTAGTCTTTCCTGTAAAAAGAAAATGTTTTTGGTGAAAGATTTGGAAAAAACACTGGTAGGTTGTAATGAAGGAGGAATTTTGCCTAACATAGACAGTCCAACCAGGTTAATGGATACAGTTTGGTCCCAGGGAGTTTAACAAGAGGAAGCTTTTGTTCTGGTAGCAACAGACTTGGATCTCCAATGGTAATTAACTGTGAAGATCTCCCTGTTTCACAGAAAGAGAAGGATCTCATAGTATTGATGATGACCCTGCACATGTGCACAAAACCAGAAACAGCAAGCACTGACCGAAATCTGCTAATAGTTTGACCCTACAAGATTCTTAAGAAGTTTTCTAGGAGCTTTCTCATCTCTTAGCCCAGGGTACAACCCCTTTCTCCTCTTTAAAAAAGAAAAGGAAGAAAAGAGGAAGGATTTAGAGGCAGTTTACATAGACTTCTACTATCAGTAAATAATAGTCTTTAAAATAGTTGGGGAAGGAAGATCACATGCCACAAGTTATATCTTGATTGAGAGACTATTTGAGCCCTTTTTTCATGTTTAGATTCTAAAGTTTTTCCTTTGACATACCATGCTTTGATTTACTTGAGGGCTGTCACTCTGTTTTGTGATATAATCAGTGTCTCATGCATTTATGAATCATGCAGTTCTCTCCCCACCCCCATACACACACACACACACACACACACTGTTAAGGGGGAGGGATAAAACAAGAAAAATAGAATGAGAATCATTAGAATGCAACTTTAGTTAATACAGATGGAAAGAAATCCTAACCCGATTAAATGAGAATTGAGATTGAACATGTTAATGCTGCAGGTATTATCTCTAGCTATAGAGTGATAATGTGAACAGACTGAATATCTGAAATACGATGTTATAGCAAAGTGATGAGAAAATTACTCTTGAAAGTAATATTCCAACCTCTGCAAGAGAGACCCCTATCTTCTTAAAATTAATATAGCTTCTGGTTTTAATGAATCAGACTCTGATTTAAACTTTAAAAGGTTTGTGACTTTTATTCTGACATGTCTTCTTAAGTATAAAAGTTGTATTGAATGAACACATAGACTATTCTTTCCTCTTAATTTACACATTGATTTTCTCCGACTTCAGTTATGTAGATCTCTCTCTCACATATGTCTCGATATATGCAAAATTCTATATAAAATTTTTTTTAACCCATTTCCTAGTCAAACTTGAGCTGTAGAGGAGAAGGCATGGGTGTTTTCAAGTGCAGGAACTTTTAGAGGATCACAACTGGAAAACAGCCGCTGAGAACTGTTGCCTTTGGGAGTAGAAAGAGCTCTAACCAGGAGCCAGAACCTTGGAATTCAATCAGAGCTCTACCACTAATTTGCTCTGCGTCCTTAGGCAATTTCCTTAATCTCTCTGTGCCTACCTTGTCAAATGGTAGTGATAATACCTGCCCTCACCTACCTCACACAATTGTTGTAAGAATAGGATAATGTTTGTGACAGTGCTTGAGTTCTCCACAAGAAAAGCTATTCAGAAGTTCAAGATAATGGAGTCTTGTTGTATGAAGGGTTCAGTTCCAGTTTGCCTCTATGAAAATATCTTTAATTCTCGAAGAGCATTTTATCAAACAGGTATAAGAGAAACTCAGGCCTTTTCACGGTATGGTGTTCACTTACAAATGGATCCTGTTCTGTTTCTCCCCTGTCAGATAGCCAGCACACAGGCTGAATTTTTCTTTATAATAATCCTTGGCAAAACTGTAACTTCAAAAACCAAACTCCTTTTAGCGGTGCTATGGCAGCTGCGATTGTATTTTGAGTTAGATTAATGTGAAACCATCAGATAATCAGACATTAACTTGCCTTTCGCCTTCAGGTGTTTTTGCTACATGTGGCATCAGAAGCTGTTGTACAACCAGATAGTTAAGCCCTTTGTTTCTTGGCATATTTTTGTTACCTTTTTTTGGAGTTAGGTTAGGGGGTTAGGTTTTTAAGAAGGAAAGTGTGCTTATTTCACTCATCACTTTGCAGAGTTGAACCTTGCTTTCCAATCACCACGTACCTGTAAACGTTAAAATATGGTAAAAGTTTTTCATTTTAATTCAATTCTGAGCATCTGCAGGTGATATCAGGAAGCCTCGTGGTGTCTGACCCAGTTTCCTTCATGGTTGGTGGGCAGAACCTGACATTTCGACAGGCTTACCCATTTCCATGGGGGGAAGGGGCTCTTCTTTCTAGGAAATAACAAAGGGCACATCGCCACAGGTTGTGTAGGCAATGCCTTGTCACAACAGACAAGTTTGTTTTTTTGTTTTTGTTTTAAGAAAAAAGGATGCATTTTAGGTATACAGGGTATGGATGCATTCAGTGTTTATTTTTTCTCTCTGTAGATGCTGACCTCCCTTTTTTGCAGGCAGTTGGGCTCTTCCAACTCATCACTAACATAGTGGTATCTGTCTTAGTTTTATAGGCTAATGAGAATTGCAAGTACTGAAAGTGAAAAGTTGGAGAGATTCATGCTTGGAAAAATGAACAAAAAATCCACCTTGCTGAGTGAGATAACTAAGAACATTGATATATCAGGAATTCTTTTAAACAATTTTTGCTGTAATGTGTAGCTTTAATGTCTCTTTTGAGTTATGGACCCATAAAAGTATTACTGTATCTTGTGAATAAAGATCATTCTTGTGGACTAGTATATGGATGCATTCATAGGCTGTGGGAAGCAGTGGTGTGTGTGGGGGTTGTGTGTATAAAGATTCTATGTTTATAACACTGTGTGTATTACATAAGTTTATACAGAAAAAATGTTTCTTTAGTGTTTTAGGGACTAAAATTGTAATATAACCATTCCAGCGTAATCTGACCACTCACTCTAGAGAACATTTATATTACACACCAATGCACACCCTTGAAGCGTTGCTAACTGCTCCCACTTTAGATAATTGCTGCTTTCTTTTTAACCCTAAGTAATGGAGGAGGAAACAGCACTCTTTAAAGGGGCTTTTCTGAACAGTAAAATGTAAATACAGGACATGTGGGAAGGGTGGGGCCACCTGCACATGTCTTGCAGATGGACAAATAGCCTTTTCAATTTTCCTTTTCAACCATCTTGACCGTGTGTGCCTATTTGTATTGCAGATGTGAACTATTTTTGGGGCTTGATATCAGTATGTTTTGAAACTGAATTGTTACAAATAAAATCAGAGTAACCTCTTTCTCCATCCTCCCTTTCCACACCAACTATTCTTGCCAAATATTTCTACTGACACCAAGTTTGAGCATGATAAAGTGCTGGACTCAGACCTCCTTCCTCATCTTCCCTACCCTGTCTTAAACCTGGCCTGGCCTTATATTTTTTGTTGGCTTTTCATAAGTAAGAACAATTTACTGTAGTAATTTAAGGACTGCAGAATTTCAAAATGTGTATCTATAAGCCTTCCTTTGTTAATATTTGGTTACACAGTAACATCAGTTAAAACAGTGGAATGAGTCTGAGTTTGTAATATGCTATAGGACCAGATAAGATCTTGAAGGATACTAAACTTGACTGCCACATTTTGTTAAGAGGAAATTGGAACTTTACGTGGTGGGGGTGGGAGCAAGTCTGTGATGATATATATGTAATCACTGTATAATTCGAAACACCAAATGCTGAATCCTATCACTGTGTACTTAGGGGCCAGGCTTTGGATTTGATTGTCATTTTAATTCCTTGAAGACTATGTAATTATGATGAGCAGAGGCAAATAAAGTTTTTAAACAAAAGTGCTTTTTTTCGGTATTTAAAGTTTAGTAGTAAATTTTCTACTTTCAGTTAAATTATCTTCAAAAAAATTACTACAAAAAACTTAGGGTTGAGATCAAGAAGCTTGAAGAAGCCGCTTTTTAAGCAGTTCAATCACTTACAATGTTTTATGTTAAAGAAGTTGTCATAATTCTTTCTGAGCCAAACTGTCACTAGAATGTCCTGTGACAGAACCACTCTTCTTTTTTCTGCCATTCTGCATATTGGAAGCGTTCTATGTTGTATTTGTTTTCAATCCTTGATTTAAAAAAATAATTAATGGTTTTAGCGTTGCTTAGCTTCAGTTTGAAGTGTAACTTTCACTAATAACTGCAATAAAAAGGAAAGCTTTGCTCCAAACTTTCTATTTTGTGCTCATCATTACAGCTCTTCAGGCTTAGGTAAAGGGAGCCAGTGTGATGCACTGGAAATAATTTAGGCTTTAAGAGTTATGAAGCCCTGGGTTAAAATCTGGATTGCATAACACTCTGGACAAGTTCCTTGATGCTTGTAAATCTCAGGTTCCTCCACTGTGAAAAGATGATAATAGGGCTGTTGGGAAATAATGAGATAATATATGGAAGGTACCTAATAATGCTGGGCATGTGGATGGAGCTCAGGTTTTAAAGAGGTTCTTCCCGGGGCCGGCCCCATGGCTGAATGGTTAAGTTTATGCGTTCTGCTTCAGTGGCCCAGGGTTTCACTGGTTCGGATCCTGGGCGTGGACCTATCATCGCTCGTCAAGCCGTGCTGAAGCTGTGTCCCACATAGCACAACCAGAAGGACCTACAATTAGAATATACAACTATGTACTGCAGGGCTTTGGGGAGAAGAAAAGAAAAATAGGTTCTCCCCCCCACCACCCACATCCATTTTCCCTTAAATAAAAGACATTGGGTGGAGTGGAAAGAGGAGGAGGAGGCAAGAAGCCAGGCTTACAAACTCTGCCAGGTGGTGAAAGAATTTTAGAACATGTAGGAAAAAAAGAAACCAAAATGAACTGGGGGAATCTTCACAGGCCCAGAAGTGGATACGCAGCCCAGGTATGATATGCAAGAAAACACTGGACTAAAATTTTGGAAGCCAGCTCTCAACTGTCACAACTGTATAATTTCAGGTATGTCACTTCTCTTCATTTTTTATAATTGAATTTTTTGGACTAAAATCAGAGGTCTCAAGTTGGCAAGCCAATTTTGGCCTGCAAATAATTTTTGTTTGGTGTTTAAGTGACTAACATTTAAGAAATCAGAAGATCTCACATAAAAATCCAGATTTTGTCTTCTCTTGAAAAGTGAGGAGATTCGGCAACTTCATGGTATCCCGTCTTGCATTCCTTGCCGGGTGCCATCAGAGGAAACTCCATAGTGGTCGCCCCCTTTGAAGGGGGCAGCCTCTCCACAGCCCGTAGCACTCTTTGCCCAGCCTGCACAAGCATTTTTTCTTTGCCGTCGCTGGACTTGAACCCTAGTGTGAGGTGAGGCCTCTGACCAATACAGGAATCCCTCAGAGGACATGCTCCTTACCTGGGGCTAGCTCACTACTTTGAAGCAGTCCAGCCTAGATATTAAAGAAAAGTCCCTTCATAATTCCCATCCACCCTATTTATGTTCTCCAAAACATCATAGAATGAAGTCCAATCCCTTCTTGCTATTATCTATACCCCCGCCCCAGTCTTCCAGCCACTTGTCCCCAGACGCTGTACAACCCGTAACAGTATAATTTGTATTCTTGAAAGTTCTTGTTACACTAAAGAAGCACTAGTTAGCCTATTAGGGTTGGTTGGTTTTTAAAAAACTATACAGTATGTGTCAATTGATAAGTTTGACAAATTGACTCTAATGTCAGTCTTTGCCTAGTAACTACACAAACAGAAAAATTCAAAAAACATCAATAATTATACCCAAATTCATACAGTTAAATGGGGGAAATATGTGTAACAGTGACACTAAGGCCATGCCCTGAAAAATCACAGAGGCTGTAGGGCAGATAATTGTAGTACCAGAAAAGCACCGTGTCATCTAAGCAGACCGTCGTCAGCCTATCGCTCTGATTAATAAGACGCGTTAGACTGGACAGAACAAATCACCGGTTACATTAGAGCTCAACTGCTTGAAACTGCCTTCAGAGAAAAGAGTGCTCACAACACTACACTTAAGCATACAGAAATGTGGCAGTCTAAGAAACTCGTAGGTGTTGTGCTTTGTATTTTTTTGGAGGAGGGCCATACATCTTGAAGTCTAAGTTTTCATGGTCTCCATGTTCAGTTGCCTGGAGACCTGCATCCTTTGCAGATGCTTTTAGGAAATTAATTAGGTTAATCTGTCAATGCCAGGAAAGGGTGTGATCATTTTTACAATATTTGATGTTTTCACCATAAAGGAGACTGAAATCTTTGTGTCTGTAGAAAGAAGATGATCCTTTTTCTGTCTCCTGTCATTTTCGTTACCTCTGCCATTTCCACAGTCTATAAAGACCTTTGCAATGCCTTTATAAAGCAGCATTTTTCTCTATTAAAATATTTTCCTTTATGAATAATACTTGGGTTCAAAACTTATTTATAATTATAAACAAGACAGACACATTAGTGGCTTAAGATTACAAAGCCTAATATGATGTCTGATTCTCAGCTGAAACAAGACATTAACAGACTTTTGTGCTAAGTGATTTTAGAAATAGCCCAATTCAAAAATACTTGACACTGCTAACTGTACAATATTAGTCTTTCTTTACTATAACATTCTTGCTAAATAGAATTTACACATTCTGTTGCAAAAACCAAAACCAGAACATAGAAATAGATTTGACGCTGCACCAGACAGGATTTCAGTCACTACTATCATTCAGATGGTTTTTACTTGTATTTTATACAAATGTAAAATTAAGGTTGTTTAACCACCTATATATTTTGCTTTGTGGGTTTAATTTTTATAACTTATTTTTGTACTTCTATACAGATTTTCCATTATGAAAGTTTGCCATCTGTGGAATCCCTTTGAATAGAAGGGTTTTTTTAATTGAGGTGCCATCTAAACCTTTAATTAAAAAGTATTACTATTGTCTACGTTAAGGCCCTTTAGATATTAATTTGACAATCTGCCCAAAAGTATAACACTTTGCTTTGAATGCAGCAAAGCTATTTTCCATTCATTTTAGCTGAGAAACTTTTCTTCCTTACACAAGATGAGTGGGCTTTGAAGATAAGAAGGGCAAATCAAGTGGGGAAAAAATTTCTTTCAGCCTCCAGGACACATCATCTGCCACTGTGCACTTAAAGCAGCCGTTACTTCTCCCTGAGTCATGTGCTGTGCGAACGACTCAGCCTCGCCTGAGGCTCGACCCCGAGCATCTCCACCTGAAGTTATTTGGCCTGAGACAAGTGCAAGACCACCAGAAAAGTAAGCTGGATCAAAGGCCAGAGTCTAGCAGTTTCCTCTCGAGTAACATACAAACAAAAAGTGTCTAAAGTGAGGGAGGTCAACTATCCCACCCACTCTGTGTTTAAAAAAAAAATTGTAATTTACTCTGGGGCAGTTATACCCAACTCCCGTGGCAAACAACTCATATGAAACCTCAAAGTCTCCCACTGTAGCTTTGGGGAGGGTCAGGTGGCTGTAAATAGCCAACCCAGTCCCAATTGAGAGCAGAAATCTTCTGATGTCACACTAAATTGTTGTTGCTCAAAAAACATTTTCACAATCACAGTTCTCACATTTGTAAATAGCAACTTCCAGAGGGAAGGCCAGGGTTTGATTTAATAGTAAACCGCAATTTCAACCTTTGCCAAGCACGGTAATAAACTGTTTAGGACTTAACTGTCACTATCTACGTAGGACAGAAAGAAGATAAAGGGGGAAAAAAGTCTTCCAATCTGTGTCTTGTTTTTCCACTTAAGAGGGAAGAAAGGCTGAAATTGAATAACTTTTAAGATGTTCAGTTTCACATTTCTGCATATTGGAAATAACTTGATATTTTGGCCTGCTCCTAAACAGAAAAGAGTGAATGAAATTATTCATCTTCTGAGTTGTCTTTATATCTATTGTTCTCTTAGATTTAAATAGGAAATGACCTCAAGTCAACACCAAAGTAGGAACTACTATTTTGTTAGAGATTGGCCGCTTGAAAGAAAAATAAGATAATTTATCTGAAATCTTTCCAGATAAAAAGTGGTTACCAGTCATGGAGAAATTATAATCCAGTATTCAGGGAGTTTGTAGTATGTCCAACAGTCAAGAAGCATGGTAGCATATTGCAGTAGGAAAGACATGGGAGATGGAGTGCCAAGTAGGACTACATTTGCCTCTAGACATTGGAAGTACGCTCTAGAGAAAGACACTTAGGCTTCAGAGGACAACACACAAAGCAGGCTGAACAAATATACACCTCCAGGAAAGGCAAGACACTTAGTTTCAGTAGCTAGATGCAGGGTTACCTTACTAAGACGCTATTTTCCATAGGAGAATAAGATCAGCTGACCAAGGATTAACTAAAGTACTTTTAAACATTGTTCTAATTCGAGAAAACTTCTACTCTCTGAGGATTTTAATCATTGGGGTTCACTAAGTTAGGTAGTTTGTGACATTTACGGGAAGGGAAAAAATGAGACGAACAGGGAAGATACACACCATAAGACTTCACAGATTCTGAGAGAAAATGGCTTGTTACTGCCGAGGCACCTCATGTCTCCTTTGGCTAAGTCTCAGTCACTTAAAAAAGTTGAGTTCAGAGGGCCGGCCCGGTGGCACAGCATTAAGTTTGCACGTTCCGCTTCAGCGACCCAGGGTTCGCTGGTTCGGATCCCGGCTGCGGACATGGCACTGCTTGGCACACCATGCTGTGGTAGGCGTCCCACGTATAAAGTAGAGGAAGATGGGCATGGATATTAGCTCAGGGCCAGTCTTCCTCAGCAAAAAGAGGAGGATTGGCGGTAGTTGGCTCAGGGCTAATCTTCAAAAAAAAAAAAAAAATGAGTTCACATTCTTCTGTTTCACATTTTTAACAATTTCTTGCTTCATTGTCTGTATCTCTAGGATTCTTTTGAATCCATGAGAATGCCGAATGGATCCTCATGTTCTTTAACTCTGAAGAAAGAACTCAGCCAACTAAAGAATACTATAACTAGACACATGCCAGTCATGCCCATTATCTTCCTCTCTATAATGTTCACACAAGATATGGCAGCTTTATCTAAGAGCACGATTCCCAGGAGAATGTGTGTATTAAACAGAAATGATGGACATTTCTGCTACAAACCAAGAGTAACTCACTCCATGGATATAACGTATGCATCCTGTGTGAGGATTCCTTTGAGCATATGGGGCTCTGTTTTTACAAGTCCACATTTGAGCAGATGTCATCATGATCACAAAACACAGAGCTAAAACTGCCCACAAATTTATGTTAAAAATAAATTTCCTATTCTATTTCAGTAAATACACAACTTTACCAAGGAAAGCCAAAAATATCCCCAATTTGAAGGGCCCATGATAATCTGTAGGCTGTCCGATTCTGTTGACCTTCCTTATCTCAGTTTCCTCAGCTACCCATTTGGCCATTTGCTCAGCTACGAAACCTCCTTCTTCCAAATGATAAACGTCATCTGACGTAAATTCCCTCTTAGCAGAAAAGTGGAGGAAATTTGGAGGAAAACTGACATCAACTGGAGTGCTTGAAAGGCCTCAGGGCTTTCATCATAATCCAGCATAGCAAAAACGCCTTAATAGTGAACGCACTGGGGGGTCGCCAGGAATTTGCCAAGATCTGAAATTCTTCAGCAGCACGTTTGCATGTTACACATGATCTAAACTTCTGGAGAGTAGTAAACATCACAATAATAGGGTAGTTTCTTGGTGTTTCTAGTACAAAATGATAGAATACGGCATCACATTATTACTCTGATTTTCTTGGTCCAATCCATCAGCTGTCTGACCTTTTCTGCTAATATCTTCTTCCCTTGGCCAGGATGTGCGGGAACCTCAGGAGTCATGAACACCACAGCCACCACCACAACCAGAGATATTCGCCAAAGCCCCACCGTTTGGTCATACTTGTTTACTTCTTTCTGTTTCAAAATGTTTCAAAACATTTTATAGCCAAAATGTGATCATTTCTTCCAACAATCAATTTGTCCAAGACCTGTTTTTTTGTCTTCTTTAATCCTAGTAAGAGCTGTCACAAATTTCCATGCATGTCTGGCTTACGAGCCATATATTCGAGTTTATAAAATACTCTGTGGAAAAAAATATATTCTGTGATCGAGGAAGTCTGGGAAACGTTCTAGCCTCAGTCTTTCTGCAAGGCTCCAGACTTGCATTTCTAACTGCCTACTGATCAGCACCTGGATCCATCACAAGCACCTCAAACTTCTCAAAACCCAACCCCTTACCTACCCTCTGTGAAGGATGACACCATCCCACCAATCACTGGGGTTTCAAAACTGAGGCCTCTTTGGACTCCTCTCTTTCCCTCAACCATCAAACCTGAGCTTGGCCTCTCCAGTAGACTGCCTGAGTTTGGATCCAGGCTCTACCAGTTAGTTATGCGACCCTGGGTTCGTTCCTCACTTCTCTGTGCCTCAGTTTCCTCGCCTGTAAGATGAACGCGGTAACAGCACCCACCTCCTAGGACCCTTCTGCACAGCCTGCAGAAGAGGACCGGGCGGGAGCGTTGGGGACAGCATCCCTGCCCTCCTCTCGATTTCCAGCGCCACCACTAGAGGCAGTGTGGAGTCGTAAGAGAGAGAATGTGTATCTGGGGATCAGACGCCTGAATTTCCATTCCTGCCTTTTAGCAAAGGCGGTCTCTTTAGTTACCTGCGAACAGGGGGATAAGGCCTATCTCACCTATTAATTATGAACATTCAGTGTCAACACTTCCCAAGGCCTGGAACAGTACTGGCACGGTTGAATTATTTTTCCTTCTCTTTTTTAAAGAAATGGTTGGATTTTTGGCACTGCTTCTAACCCGCAGTTACCTCTCCCACGGATGTGCCTTCTGCAAATAAATACGATTATCATTCCTTCTGTGCAGTCAAACCGAGGGTTGAAACCGTTGGGCAAGACGGGATCCAAAGAACGTGTGTAAATAAGGTTAAATATATAGACGCTTCTGGAACGATACTTGCTGGGGAGTGAGCCTGAGCGGGAGAGTACTTTTTCTATGTACTGTACGTGTTTTTTATCCTGTCGATGCATAACTTTGATCCAAAGAAAAACGTTTAACGTGTGAACGAAGTGAGCGCGGTATCCTGGTGCCCTCCTCCTCGCGCCCCTCCTCAGCCCCGGCCCCGCAGCCGCCTCTTTCCTGCCGCGAAGGCCTCGTGCCCGCCGCCACCGGCCCGCGGTTGCCAAGCTAAACAAGAGGGCGGTGGCGACGGCGCGGCCGGCGGGAGCCTAGCAACCGGGGCGCTCGCAGAGCAGCCGGCGAGGGAGGCGGAGGCGCGAGCCGGGAAGGAGGTGAGAGGCCGAGGGAGCGGGGCCGCCGGGGGGCTCACACCCAGGGCCGCCTCCCCCCTCCCTCTCCTTCCTCTGCGCCAGCGCCGGGGTATTATTTTAAACCGAAGATGACTACCCCGGAGAGGGGAGGGGAGGAGTTCGGCTGGGAACTAGACGGGCCCCAGCTCCTCCCAGTGGGCCCCTCACACGCCCGCTCCTCCTCCTCCGACAGAGGGCGGAGGGAGGGAGCGTGACGGCCAGACGGGGAAAGGGCCAGCGTCCCCACCCCAGCCCCACCCCCGGTCCCCAGTGCCAACCCGCCTGCCCTGCCAAACTAGCCCGTCCTTTCTGGATGGAGAACAGAGCTCCTTCTCTCGGGCTCCTCTCGGGTCCTGGCCCAAAGCTGCGGCAGAGAAAGAAGAGAAAGCCCCACAGGACTTGGTTGCTGGAAGTGGGGGTGGAAACTGGATTAAAGCGATTTTTCCTGCTAACTCCCCCTCTGCCAGCCCCACTAAGCACTGCACACACACACACACACACACCCCCAAGGGACTCCATTATCCCGTTGTGTCACCTGCTCCAGGAGCTGCAGCGTCCAAGAGTTAGTGTCTGTGGACGCACGGGTGGGAGGAAACTCAGTTAATGCCTCACACGGAGTTGAGTGAAGCCAGGGCTGTTCCCTAGCAGGCTTCTTGCAGGACGAGGCTTGAAGCAAAATGGACAGAAGGAGGTCCTTCAGAGGGGGCTTTTGATCTAGGAGAGGACATCCTGAACGTTCTCCTGTAGCCTTGTTTTCCCTCTCCAGGAGACGTGGGTGTCTTGGAACAGGACCTGGGGGTTCGGACCCTTCCTCCCCTGCCCCCTGCACCATGGCCACGCTGAGCGTCAAGCCCAGTCAACGCTACCGGTTGCCAGACTGGCACACCAACAGCTACCTGTTGTCCACTAATGCTGAGCGGCAGCGAGATGCTTCACACCAGATCCGCCAGGAGGCCCGGGTCCTCCGCAATGAGACCACCAACCAGGTTGGGAGCAGGAGCCCAGTTGGGTGGGCTCAGGGATAACCCCCAACCCAAACACCCTCTTCATCTGGCTCTGTCTCTTCCAGACCATTTGGGATGAACATGACAATAGGACTCGACTGGCAGAGAGGATTGATACTGTCAACCGATGGAAAGAGATGCTGGACAAATGTCTGATGGATTTAGACGCTGAGATCGATGCCCTGACACAGGCAGGCAGCCAGGGCAGGGTGCCAGGAGACCCTGCTGCAAGGATCCCCCCGCCCTCCCCACTTCAGGCTTGGGGAACCCTTGATGGGGGTATTTGGTGGCATGTCCATCTGAGTCACTCACGGGCCCCTCTGCTAAAGTGGGGATGAGAGCTGCTTCCCAGTGGACGGCCCCTCCAGCCTCCTGTGCCCTCTCTTCTCTAGATGAGAGAGTCAGCAGAGCAAAGCCTGCAGGCCAAGAACCTGCCTCTGGATGTGGCGATTGAGTGCCTGACCCTGCGGGACAGTCGTCGTGACATTGATGTGGTGAAGGACCCCGTAGAAGAAGAGCTGCACAAAGAGGTGGAGGTCATTGATGCCACCAAGAAGGCCTTGCAACAGAAGATTAGCCAGGCCTTTGAGAAGCTCTGGTAAGGGGGAGATGTGTCATTCGCATGTTCACCCGCACCTGAGGACTCTCTTAAACGTGGAACACTTGTGTGGTGGGTAATAGTAACTGGCTCCCAGGCTGCCTTCTGCCCCTGCTGTGCCCATTGGCAGAAACCACCAACTGATTGTAGCACTCTTTCCACCACCTGGACGGGGTCTCAGAATACTTCTCATGACCCTACTCTAGGGAGCCATTGTTAATTGACTGGAAGCATGAGAAATGATACCCGTTTGCCACCACCCTGGACTGTGCCTTATTTGTGAGCGTGTATGTGAGCTGTGTGAGTGTAGCTACATACGTGTGCCACCGTGGGTGTGCACAAGCACTTGGGTGTCATAATTTTGTCCATGGGGAGTTCATCCAGGTGTGCTGGTCTTTGTCTCAGCTGCAGCAGCAGCTGCACTGTCACCCCAGCCTCCTCATCCCTCAGCGTCCTTCCAGTACAATGGGGGCTGAGTCCTGAGGCCTTGGAGGGGTGGTTCCTGATCGAGATTGTTCCTTCCCCAGCCTCCTGCAGGAAGTCCGACAGCAGCTCAACTCTGACCATAGGGGCAAAATGGAGACATTGGACATTGACAGAGGCTGCCTCTCTCTCAACCTCAAGTCCCCAAACATCTCTCTGAAGGTTGATCCCACACGTGTCCCCAGTGGGTAAGAAGAGTGTTTCAATCAGTCTCTCCTCCTCCTCTCCTAGGCTATACTCTTATGACCCCAGTATTTCCTGTCACCTGCAGCTCCTCCACACTCAAGCAGTGGGATGACTTCAGTCAGTTTAACAAGAACCGAGCAGAGGCCGAGATGAAAGGGGCCATAGAGCTGAGGGAGGCCATCGCGCTAACTATCGCCGAGGTGACTGACCGCTCCACCCGTTCCGCTCTTCCTTATCTTTTGTTCCCTGTTGGCCATGTGGCATCCCATCCCCTCACTGGAGCGATATCCTCAGATGGCCATGAGCTTCCACCCTCCCCTTGCCCTGCCTCCTTCCTGTCCTTCAGACGAACAATCAACTCGAAGCCCAGAGGGTTGCAACAGAATTTGCCTTCAGGAAGCGGCTGCGGGAGATGGAGAAAGTGTACAGTGAGCTCAAGTGGCAAGAGAAGAATGTGAGTCTTCTCTGTTCAGACCCCTGGGGCCTGGACTTCCTGCTGTGGGATGAGGAGCCTGAGGCCCTGCCAGGAAAGCCTGGACTGAGCGCACCCTGGTGGGTTCAGCTGGTGGAGACCGGTCACTCTGTCCCCTGCAGACCTTGGAAGAGATCGCCGAGCTGCAGGAGGACATCCGGCACCTGGAAGAGGGTCTGCGCAGAAAGTTACTGAACCTGAAGCTATGCCATACCCGGCTAGAGTCCAGAACCTACCGTCCCAATGTGGAACTCTGCCGGGACCAGGTTCGAGGGTACCCAGTGGGGCACGGGTCCCTGCTAAGGTGTCCTTGGGGTCACTCCCCAGTACATATTCCTGGCAGAGCAGGGGTGCTGGCGTAGGGCAGCACCCAGGCCCGTGGGCTAAAGGATAGTATGGTTGACCTGGGTCTCCCAACCCGCCCCTCTGCCTGCAGGCACAGTACGGCCTCACTGACGAGGTTCACCAGTTAGAGGCAACCATCGCTGCCCTGAAGCAGAAGCTGGCACAAGCACAGTAGGTTTGGGGAGTGGGCAGGAGGGGCAGAGAGACACCTCCCACCCACAGGGCCTCTTGCCCCCTGCTGGCTTCCTTGCTCTCTTCCTGACTGAAGGCCGCACAGTTCAGCCCTGACCTCCCAGCCCCATGCAGGGGTGGTGGGTTGATAACGCCTCCTCCCCAGGGACGCTCTGGATGCCCTGTACAAGCACCTGGCCCGGCTGCAGGCTGACATCGCCTGCAAGGCCAACTCCATGCTGTTGGACACCAAGTGCTTGGACACCCGTCGGAAGCTGACTGTGCCTGCTGAGAAGTTTGTGCCTGAGGTGGACACCTTCACCCGTACCACAAATCGCACCCTGAGTCCACTCAAAAGCTGCCAGCTGGAGCTGGCCTAGCCTGGGGGCAGCGGGAGAAGGGGAAGGTTAGGCGGAAAATGGAAGAGGGAGGTGGGCAGAGAGAATGAATCTAATAAAGGTTGGGGTTCTCAGTCCAGACCGTTCTCTGCTACCCCTGCACACAGCTGGCAGGGAGGGGTCGGGTTCTCGGCCCTCCTGTGTAGGGAGGAGCAAAGATGGGAAATGTCATTCCCCAAGCTTCGTGTTCCAAATCCACCTCCTTCTCTGCCTTCTCCTCAGGAAACCCCTCTCTGGGCTAGGCCAGCACCCCCAGGGCTCTAGCAGCGTTACCTCTGACCAGCTCTGCCCCAGCTGGACCCTTGCCTGCCCTCTTGATGCCTAAGCAAGGCCCAGAGGGGGCTAAGATCACAGTGGAGGGGCTTGAGGGTGGGGGCCCAAGCCTGGGCCGGAGCCAAGAGGGAGGGCTGCGCTGGGAGGGCTCGGGGTGCTGGAGCACAAGGTGAGGCTTCATAAAGTCAGGCCTTGGGGGCAGTGGCCTGAAGGGCAGGGCTGCCGTGGTCCGATGGTCTGGTGCAGCGTACACCCCTCGAGGACACTTTCGTGGCCGTCCCCCTCGGTTGGGACGCCATTTACAGGTGTGGAGAATGGGAGCTGAAAGCAGAGGCCTCGCCCAACCGAACCAGAGCAGCGGGACCAGCGCGGGTCACATGCCGGCGGGAGCTGCGACTCCGGGCCGTGGAGGGGAGCTGTGTGCAAGGGGCAGCGCCGAGACTCCGGGCCGCCGTGGGGGCCTATGTGCGAGGTCCGCCGCCGAAACCCCGGGCCGCGGGGGGGCGCTGTGGGCGGGGCCGGCGACGAGACTCCGGGCCGCGGGGGGGCGCTGTGGGCGGGGGGGAAGCGGCGCGTGGGGCGCGCGACGGACGCACCGGAAGTGGCGACGGGTCCGCGGGGATGGCGGCGGTGGCAGCGATGACGGCGGCGGGCTTTGGAGGGGCTGGGCCGGCCCGCTCCCTCTCCCGCTTCCGAGGCTGCCTGGCCGGCGCCCTGCTCGGGGACTGCGTGGGCGCCATCTACGAGGCGTACGACCCCGTCAGCCTGACGTCAGTCCTGCGTCACGTCCAGAGCCTGGAGCCGGACCCGGGCTCGCCGGGGAGCGCGCGGACAGGTGGGCGGGGCCGGGCGCACGTGGGACGCGGGGGCCGGGGGAACTAGGGGGCCGCGACCACCAGAGGCCTGTGGTCGGAGTTGAGGCTGCCGAGGGCAGCAGGGGCCAGGTCTGGCTGACCCGCAGGCACCTCGGACCCAGAGACTCGAAATCCATCGCCACTGTTCTCGCCTCGAGCATTCCCCAACTCCGGGCCTGGCAACGGCATCCTGTCACCCGTGCCCGCCACGCCCAGATTGTGCCTAGCGCAATGTATACACCGCTGCCGATTTCACCTGTCCTACCCGGTTCTCTGAATCAGTGCCCCGCCAGTCCATTCTCCACACAGCGGGGAGTGCTCTTCTCAAAGCGTAGATCCGATCGCGGCCTCCCCGCGTGAAACTGCAGTGATTTTCCAGTGCGCTTAGGCTAGAGCCAAATTCCTTCACGTGTCCCACCTGGCGGGCCCTTGCGCGTCTCCAGTTTCGTCTTATACCACTCGTGGCCCTGCTTCCTGCGCTTCAGTTCCTTTCACATCGTGCTGCTGGCCCAGGCCTTTGGCTGTGCTGTCCCCTGCCTGTAAAGCACTGTCCCCTCCGCGTCTCCCTCCCCTGTGCAGCCAGTTCATCCCCCAGATCAGCGCAGTGTCACGTCTGAGGCCAAGCAGAGGATGAGCCCTTTTGGAGATCATGTGGGATAGGAAGGAAAAGGGGCCATGCTGGGGACCCTGGAGGAGGACAGGGCGCTCGAGAAGGAAACGGTTTGGTAGGAGAGGCACGGGGGGGGGGGGGGGGTCTGAACAAAAACCCAAGAAAAGCATTTCAAGATGAAGACGCTGGTCACTGGCGTCATGCTACAGAGAGGTTAAGTAAGGGGAAGTCTGGATTTAGAAAAGTATTTTCAGTAGAAAGTTGAAGCCTGGAAGTCAGGTTTCAGTGGGTTTAGGAGGAAATGAGGAAGTAGCTTTGGTGTGAAGGGAAGGAGAGAGAGGGGCTGTGGCTGAGGGGAAGGCAGGATGGAGGGATGGTTTTAATTTCTTTTTTTGGTTTGATGTTAATATGAGGAGAAAACATTTTAGGCTGAGAGGTGTTTTAGAACCCTCTGGACGCAAGTGGCAGAAAAGTCCGGAACTGGGTCTGGCTTCAAGCAGAGCTGACTCCAGGGGCTCAAGCCGTCTCCTCAAGACTCAGTTCCCCTCCTGGCTCCATCTGCATTCTTCCGGGTGGGCTTCACTCACTCTGGCAGACCCTTCCTATGGGCTGGCCCCCAGCAGCTCCCAGCTCAGCGCTCCAGCAGAGGAACAGTTTCTCTGTGTAGTAGTCCCAAATCGAGTCTCACTGGCCTGGCTGAGGTCACCTGTCCATCCGTGAACAAGGGAGTGGGCCGTGCTATTTGGGTAGGCTGGAGGTGGCATTAACTTCACGTGGGCTGAGAATGGGAGAGAAGTGCTTCGCTGGGGGAAAGCAGGGCACAGGGAGCAAACGCAGAGAGGGTGGGTGCCGCCCCACCACAGAGGGAGAAGCTGAGGATGCAGGAGAGGAGACAAAGGAAGAACACGGTCTCCAGGGCCCTGGGCTGGGGCCGGACTGGAAGAGAGTGCGCCCTCCAGAGGGGAGGCTGGAGAGTGCAGCTGTGGACGAGGTGTCTGTCCGCCTCTCCTCCCAGTGAAGTAGGGGTGGGGGCTTCCTAACAGGGACAGTGGGGAGAAGGTGGCGGTGGGGCTGGGGATACACGGAGAGGGGGTGGCATGGCGGGTGTGAGGAATGGGAAACCGGGCTCACTAGGGAGTGTGCTTCCTCCTCTAGAACCGTGCCTTCCTTCAAATCGAACCAAGTCTCTGTCCCCAGCAGCCGGCTTAGAGCCTCGTCGAGGGCCACCGCATAGCCAGTCGTGCCGTGTTGGAAGTGCTAGAGCAGCACTTCGGGCGCCCAGCCTGCGTCCTGAGGGCGTGTGGGGGAGCAGTGGGGTGGAAGCCGGCTGAGGAGGGAGGGCTTCAGCGCCAAGGCCGTGAATTTGGGCCTCAGCCTGAAGGCAACAGCCAGCCATTTTGAGCAGGAGAGTGAGATGAGGAAAGTAATAGTCTCCTCTTGGCAAGAATTTTCTGGCTGCACATATAGGCTGGGTTGGAGGATGGGGAATATGCAGGACATGTGAGAGGCTCAGAGCAGGTCGTTTTAAGTCTGGAGCTGCAGTGATGGCAGCCAGCAGTGGGGGAAGGTTTTCCTTCAGAAAGGAGCAGGATGTGGCGACTGACTCAGAATAAAGAATGGCTGAAAACCCCAAGGCCTAGAGCCCAGGAAACTGGATGGAAGCGAGAGGCTGACCTCAGGCATTCCAGAAATAGTAAATAAAAGGAATGAGCGGAAGGCCAAAGCCGCCAGCCTCGAGCCCTGCAGCTCGCTCTCCCCTGCCCTGTCCCTGCAGAAACATTGTACTACACAGACGACACAGCCATGGCCAGAGCGCTGGTGCAGTCCCTGCTGGCCAAGGAGGCCTTCGACGAGGTGGACATGGCTCACAGGTGAGGGGTTGTCCTGGGGTGAAGCAAACCAAGTGGGTAGCGTTACTGCACTTGACCAGAGCGATGGTGTCCTGCATGCCGGGACCCCCACCCTCAGCGGCACGTGTGTCTAAGGCTGCTGCAGCTTCCCAAGCTAGAAGTGACAGCACTGCTGCTACAGGCTCCTTAGGTCCCCAAGGCTTCCTCTTTTCCCAAACCAGCCAGACTTCTTCTCTCCCAACCCTGACAGCCATCTTTTAAACCCTAACCCCGTCTTCCTTCTCTCCCCTAGATTTGCTCAGGAGTACAAGAAAGAACCTGACCGGGGTTACGGTGCTGGAGTAATCACTGTCTTCAAGAAGCTCCTGAGCCCCAAGTGTCATGATGTCTATGAGCCCGCCCGGGCCCAGTTTAACGGGAAAGGCTCCTATGGCAACGGGGGTGCCATGCGCGTGGCCGGCATCTCCCTGGCCTATAGCAGTGTCCAGGATGTACAGAAGGTAGTCCAGGCGGGCTGGCTTCTGGACTCTCCCTCCCTCCCTCCCCCTCTGCTCTGGGTTCTGTGACAGTAGGTCTTTTTGCCTCCACTGCCTTCGCCCTAGTATGCCCGGCTCTCGGCCCAGCTGACACATGCCTCCTCCCTGGGGTACAATGGTGCCATCCTGCAGGCCCTGGCTGTGCACCTGGCTTTGCAGGGTGAGTCGTCCAGTGGGTACTTCCTCCAGCAACTCCTGGGCCACATGGAAGAGCTGGAGAGTGATGCCCAGTCCGCTTCGGATGCCAGGGAGTGAGTATGTGGGAGGGAGACAGGCTGGAAGCGTGTGTGAGTGTGTATGCCTGGGGGGGGGGTGGGGGCCTCTGGCCTTGCCACAGGCTGAAACCTTCCTTCTTTAATTGCAGAATCGAGGGAGGGTGGGGAGAGCCCCGTGCCCTGGCTGTGCTTCACGGCTCTCGGCCGCGGAGAACAGCATGACCAGCTCACACCCAGCCCAGGCCCACTTCTTGTCAGGGCACCTGTACCTGGGTGTCAGCCTGATCACATCCACCCCCTCGCCCTCCCACACAGCCCTTCCCCCTGCCTGGCGTCTCCACCCTGCTGGCTCCGACCTCCCTGAAATCTCACTCCTGACCCACAGGTTGGGCATGGAGGAGCGTCCGTACTCCAGCCGACTGAAGAAGATTGGAGAGCTTCTCGAGCAGGACTCGGTGACCAGAGAGGAGGTGGTGTCTGAGCTAGGTGGGTGGTCCCCCCACCCCCGTCAGCCTTCAGGGGCAGCCTTGGGCTTAGGGGTGGGAGGGGAGCATGGAGTCCCACCTGCCATCACATTTGTGCCCGGGGCTGCTGTGCCGGCAGAGCCAGGTCTGTAGAGTCCTTGGGGTTGTGAGTACAGTGCCTTCTTGCTCTCGGGCCACAGCACCTTCAGCCTTATGTATAAATGTCCCCAGAAATGGCAGCTGGCCACTAGTCCTTACAGCTAACGTTGAGAACTGGTGTTTGTTTACACAGCGTTATTACTGCATTCTGGGCCTGTGCAGAATGCTTTACCTCTGTGGTCTCATTTCCCCCTCACAGCCGCCCTGTGAGTTACTAACTTGATTCACTCTCTACATGGGGAGGCGAATCCCAGGTATGGGCCCCTTAGCCGTGAGGGCACTTTCCCAGTCACACAGCCAGTAGGGAGGGGAGCAGGGTTTGAACCAGATGGTCTAACTCTAGAGCCTGTGAACTTTATCACAGCCCAGCCTGAAACTGAGAGTGTTCACTCGTGGCAGGAAGCCTGGGGATCTGGGGGGTCAAGTTCCATAATCTGGTTCCCCACAGGGAATGGCATTGCTGCCTTTGAATCCGTGCCCACCGCCATCTACTGCTTCCTGCGCTGCATGGAGCCCGACCCTGAGATCCCCGCCGCCTTCAACAGCCTCCAAAGGACTCTCATCTATTCCATCTCGCTTGGTGGGGACACAGACACCATTGCCACCATGGCCGGGGCCATTGCTGGTGCCTACTATGGGATGGAACAAGTGCCGGAGAGCTGGCAGCAAAGCTGTGAGGGCTATGAGGAGACAGACATCCTGGCCCAGACCCTGCACCGGGTCTTCCAGAAGAGTCTGTGAGGGCCACAGCTGCTGGGGCTCCGCCATGTCCAGCGGGACCTCCTGCAGGCAGATTGGAAACCCTAAGGTTCCTCAAGTGTGGCTCCCTGCCTCAGACTTCCTGCAGTGTGGGCGGACTGCCCCACTGGGGCGGGGGTCTCTTTGGAGAGGTCATTGGAACGCCGTGTGAGGGACTCCTAGTGCTGCATTTCTGGCTGGTGGCAGAGCCTGGGACACTCCCAGCTCCTCAGTCAGACGTGAGTGACCAGGGTGGGTTTGATTTTGGAGGGGTACTCGTGGCATTTTTCTTTATCCAGGACTTGGGATTGGGGGAGGTGGAAATGATCGGCAGTAGCATCTTTTCTCCTTGTTGGGATTTATCCAGTTTGCCAGAAAGCCTGTCTTTGACTGGGCAAGGCCCCAAAGAGCAAGATTATATGGATCAAGAAGACAGACATTTGAATCTAGCTGATCTAGATACACACCCGGCCCTTGGCTGCCATGGGCTTGTTAACAGCTTCCAGTGGAAGTCACACAGCAATAAACAGTTTCTGGTAAATCCCACCACTGGTTCCTATGTTTTTCCTCTGCCCAGAATGGATTCTTCCCCCCCGACCTTCTGTGCCTGGTGCCCCTCTGTCTGGGCTGCACGCTCCTAGCAGCCAGGAACGCAAGGCGATGAGCTGCTCGGTTGTCGGGCAGATTCCCCCAGTTCTTCCAGCCGGCTGTGTTGTTCAGCCAGGAAGGGCAGAGCAGGCATGGTTTGGTGCTGTTTCCTGTTGGAGATCACACAGAGTGGCCCAGGCAGTGGGCAGGAACAAGCCAGACTTTCCTGCTCTCGGAGCCTGCCTTCTTCATAGGCTGTTCCCCAGATAGGACCAGGCCCTGCTGCGCCAGGAACGGGAACCCTGGAGGAGGATGCAGAGGGCACCTCCTATCATGGGACTGCTGATCTTTGGGTGAGGATGCCACAGCATCTCTGGTGCCCTGGATGTACAGAAGGCTGTGCCTCATGCTGCATCACAGGCCCCAGTCACAGGCCTTGCCCCACTAGGAAGTTTTGTAAGCCATCCATTTCAAAGAAAGGGAAATTGAAAGCGAGGGGCCGCCTCCCCTCCAACTTCAGGGATGTTCTCTGAGCATCCTTCCAGCCTCTGCAGAGAGAAGCATGTCCAGCTGTGCTGCTGGCCTGAGATGTCAGGACTGTTGAGCCGGTCTGCTTTCAGCCAAGACGGGGTTCTGCCAGGCTGGGGCAAACCACAGGACTTTTCAGGTCATGGACTGGTCTCAGGTGTGCTATCTTGATCCCCAGAGCCAGGGATGGAGCCCTAGCTGCTGAGCATGGCAGGCTGTGGGGCAGGTGCCTTCTGCCCAGGACAGCTCCCCCAGCCCTGCTTTCAGCCTTAGGCCTGGCACTAGCACTGGCTACAGGAGCAAAGATTCATGATTTCATTCATAATTTGTATCAGATGTTGAAACTTGGCCCTTGGGATCCTGAGCCAGCTGTCATGCTCCACTACCCCTGAGAGCTCGCAGGAATGTTCCAGGGAAGCTTGACCCATCTGCCCTAGCTCCAGCCACGGCCTCACTTTGGTTTCTTAAAATGCCTCTTGGCATCTACTTGGCACAGAGTCTCGGCAGCTTCGGAGCATCAAGCATTTCCGATGTGGTGGTGACAGAACCCATGGCGGGGGAGCTAGTGAGGAATGCACACGCCTCGAGAGGGCGGAGAGCAGAGCCCTGGCGAGCTCCTTGGATGCTTTGTGAAATCCAGAGGCTTGAGACATCTCTGCATCAATGCCAATGTCAGCACAGTGCTGTTTCACACAACAGGTTTTATTGAGGTTGTGTCAATACCATTATGTTTCTTTTCAGAAAGAAGTCCCATTTTCTTTGATTCCCGAGTGCATTTTCCCAAATCTCTGACACAGGGCACATAATAGGTAAGTAAAGAACTAAACTTCCTATACCAGGTTAGAAATGAAATGAATTGAAAACATTTAAACCTTAATTTTTTTAAAAATTAGGAATCAGAATATAAAAATGCACAAGGCACTGTAGTTTTCATAGTTAAAACCTGACATCGTTTATCAGAGCTTGTCAGTTAAGTGGACACCTGGAACTAAAATCCCATACACATTTCGCAAACACCCACCACCCCTCCCCAAAGGCTTCAGGAATGACATTTAGCAGAAGCTCAGTTCTGTGAGACAGCTCTTTTTCTGGCTCCCCTCATTCCCTCCTTAGTTCCCTGGGCTCCTATCAGGAGCTGATGAATTTTCGCCTATCAGAAGTCTCCCTAACAGGTCAGACGGCGGGGACTCTGAGCCAGGGACGAGGCCGGGCAAAAGGCCCCACCAGGTATGGTTTGAGACTCCTTAGCTCTCTGGGGTGTTGGGCAGTAAGAAATCCACCATGAACCCCAGCCAAAACCTGTTCTGAAAGTGTCACTTGAGCAGATTTGAGTTGTCACTTCTTTTGAAAGTTAAAGTGAGCAGTCAGATGACCTGCTGTGTTGGGAGAAGCTGTGGGTGGGGAGGAGGCCTGGCCAGGGGCCGGAGGGAACCACCATCAGAAGTCAGCAGTCACCCTCCATGGTCAGCATGGACAGGCTGTGCAACAAGATCCCCTTGACCGACCGAGGGTCACACTTGGTGCAGGGAAGTGGGCTGGCTTGGGGGCCTAAGGGAGAGGCCCGAGCGCTGGGAGAGTGGCCCTCTCTGCCCCAGCTCGAACTCGGGGCTGCGGAGATGGGAGTGGGACCCTGCTCTCCTGCAGGGGAGCTCTGGCTGCGGAAGATGGCAGAAACCTCCAGAGCCAACTCATTCCATAGGGGCCTGTTGGCACCTTTCTTCTCAGAGCCTCAGCCTCCTGGGCCCTAATCCTACTCAGAACAGGAAATTGGAACCAGAGGGTGGAAGGCAAGGAAGCCCCCACAGTAACCCCTCTAGTAGACGCACATACCCACCACATGGTTCTTATTAAGGAAACGCAGGCGGGGCCTTCATCCCCCAGCTTGTGTGCACCTTGTTCTGAGGGCCAAACGAGGCTCCCGCCTTGATGCTGGGGTTGGGGTGGCAAGGATCCTTTACAATTTTGTATGAGAAAACCAGCCCTCCTCGCAGCAGCTGAATGAGAGCAAGGGAGGAATCCTATGTCTGCTGGCTGTCCCTCCTGCCTCATGCCTGCCTGTGGCAGTCCCTAGGGGCCTGCGCAGCTGCCCCTATGCTAGACAGAGCCAGACTTGCGGGGGGAGCCTGGGGAGATGGAAATGAGTGTGAAGAACCGCCATCCAGCCCCACATCCATGCTCCTACCCCTCACAAACCACCTTTCCCCATGGCTGCAGCTGGAGCCTGCAGAGGGGCCGCGCACCTGTGCCCACCATGGCCAGGCCTGATGCACAGCATCCCCCCTGGGGTTGCAGTCCTGGCAGGGCGTCCACACTGGCCACCTCACTGGATCCCCTCGTCTCCCTTTCCCCTGGAGGGAAACAAAAACTCTTTAGGGGACCCACCGTCAGACGCTGGAGGTCCCGGGGGAGCTGGAAGAGTCCCAGCCAAGAACTGAGGGTGCCCCATTCCTTGAGCAGGTGCCATATAGGGGCCAGCAGGAAGGGCAGGGCTTGGGAATATGTCTCCCCGAGGGGGAAGCTCAGTCCCTCTCAGCTCTGACTCAGAAGCAGCATCCTCCACTGCCCAGCAGAGCCCAGGACTCACAAGGGGGCACGGGTCTCTGACAGCAGAGCCAAGTGTCCTGGGGCCCCGCCTGCAATGAGGGCGCAACCTCGACACTGCATAGACACTTGGGGGAGAGGAACTCAGATCAGCCTCTTCCAGAAACAACCTCAGCCTGCATGGAGGGAGAAACCAAGTCAGTCTCCTGGGGCCAAGGCCACGGCCACCTCTGTTCCCGCCTCTGTTCAGCCTTTGGTTTTTTCTTTAAATGGAGGTTCTTTGTAACTGAGAAGGTCTCTCTACCACTAAAGAGCAGGAGGCCGGGGCAGCAGGGTCCCCCGCGGGTTATGTGGGGCAGAGCAAGAATCCTGAAAAGGAGGAGTGGATGTACTCAGTGGAGTAGAGGCCGTTGGCCTGGTCCGAGGGCATCTGCACCCAGACCTGGTCGTTGGGCCGCAGCTGGAGCACTGCCCCGCCAGACGCCTGGTCCAGGTAGCCCTTCTTGTACTCGTCGTAGGTGTAGGTGGCTGGCACGTTGTTCTTGTACAGGGCCACCCACACATTGGTGCCCTTGACGTGCACGTGGTAGGCAAAATAGTAGACCCCGCCCACAGGGCAGGTGAAGATGCCAGTGGCCGGGTTGTAGCCACTGTGGCCGTTGTAGAGAGTCCGGTCAAATTTCACAGGCATGCCCGAGGCGGGAAAGGGTGAGGTGAGCACGGCGGTGAAGGCAGGCGTGGCATGGGCCGACAGCTCGCCCAGCCCAAACTGGGGCTTACCCCCCTTGCCCAGCACGGCACCCTCCACACCACCATTGGGCAGCTGCAGGCCGGCGATGCCAGTCTCTTCGAAGGCCCCAGGGGCACCAGGGGGCCCAGGAGGCCCAGGAGGGCCAGGAGGGCCTGTGAGTCCTGGGGAACCAGGGACCCCAGGGGGCCCTGTAGGCCCAGCCACGCCGGGTTCCCCCACTTTCCCCTCTCCAGGGGGCCCTGGCAGGCCTGGTTCACCCTTCAAGCCTGGCAGACCCTGGGGCCCAATGGGGCCAGCTGGGCCCTGGAGTCCTGGGATTCCTGAGGGGCCTCTCAAACCAGGCTGCCCAGGGAGCCCCAAGTCACCCTTCTGCCCCAGGGCTCCTGCCACCCCTGGTCCCCCAGGGCGGCCCGTGAAACCAGGCTCACCCTTGGGCCCAGTTGGTCCAGGGGGTCCGTGGGCCCCAGGAAGCCCCCTCTCTCCTGGGACTCCAGGTTTCCCAGCCAGACCACTAGGCCCCTGGTCACCCCGAATGCCAGGCACTCCTGGGGGTCCTCCAGGCCCTGCCTCCCCCTTAGGCCCAGGGGGCCCACGTCTGCCAGGGAGCCCTGCAGACCCTGGAAGTCCAGGGGGGCCCCCAAGGCCCTGTGGGCCCTGCTCCCCCGGCTCCCCATCCTCACCTGGCTCACCCCTGTCCCCCAAGAGCCCAGGGACACCAGCTGGGCCCCTGTCCCCCTTGGGGCCTGGTAGTCCTGGCATCCCATAGCCAGTGGGGCCTATCAGGCCAGGGAGGCCCCGGGTCCCTGGTTCCCCTTTGGCCCCTGCTGGGCCCTGTGGCCCTGGCACCCCTGCTGCCCCTGGTACCCCTACACCATCTACCCCAGGGGGCCCTTTTGGGCCCAAAGCCCCTGGCTCCCCCCTGGGTCCTGGCACCCCGGGAGGCCCAGACTCACCCTTATCTCCAGGGACCCCAGGAAGCCCATCCAAACCTGGTTTGCCCAAGCCAGCTGGACCAGGGAGGCCAGGGGGTCCGGGGGCACCTCCCTGCCCTGGGGCCCCAGGTAGCCCTGGCTGGCCCACTCCATTATCCCCCTTGAGGCCTCGATCACCTGGGGGCCCAGGCTCCCCTTGGGGCCCTGGCTCCCCCCCAAATCCTGGGGGCCCTGGCACCCCCTGGGGGCCCGGTTTTCCAGGGACAGCAATGCCTGAGGGCCCAGGGAGGCCAGGGGGTCCCGGGGGCCCCCGGAGGCCTTGGTCCCCTCGTATCCCTGGCTCCCCCCGAAGCCCTGGCTGCCCTGGTGGTCCCACCTTTCCTGGGAGCCCTGGGGGACCAGCTTTGCCCATCCGAGAGAAGCCAGGGGGGCCGGCAGGGCCAGGCTGCCCATGTAGCCCAGGCTTTCCGGTGCCTGGCTTTCCTGGGAAGCCAGGAGGGCCAGGGGGCCCCCGAGGCCCCGGTTTCCCAGGGGGGCCAGGCTCTCCTTTCAGGTCCATCGGCAGCAGCGGCAGAGGCATTTCTGAGAGAGAGAGAGAAGGGTCAGTCAGGGGCCTGGACAGCGGGGACCGGGGACCCCCTACCCACTCCCCGCACCAGCATGGGGTACACGGGGGAGAAGACAAGGCTCTGTATCTGCTCATGAAGACCGTGCCCTGGTCTCCCCCTCCCTGCTGTCACGGAAGATGGGGTTTAGGGGTGGTCCAGTGACCATCTTGTGGGCTCCTAGCACCCAACCTACCCAGCCTGGGCCTTCCCCAAGAGTTTGAGTTGGCTCTCATCTCTGAATGACCTGGGGGTGGAATGGCCGCCAGGGGGCACCAGCAGCCTCCTTAGAGCCAGTCAGAGCAGACGCCCCCCCCCCCCCCCCCCGCCACTTCCCAACATACCTTCCCGTCCCCTCCCCCATCCCACTTGAAGACCACCTCTGCCAGCCAGCTGCACCCTACTTTCAGGCCCTCCGGGGGTGGGAGGCCCTGGATCAGCATCAGGAAGAAAAGTGGAGATGGGAAGATCTTTGGTGAGGATTGAGGGGCTGTGGCTGGGGGGCCTGGGAGGAGCTGATGGAGGTCGGGAGGCAGGGTGTTGGCGGCAGCAGCTGTGGGAGGCACTGTGGGGCGGGGAGGCGCTCACCCAGGTACTGGCCCTTGCCCTCGCGGAAGGGCGGCCCCACAGGTCCCTTCTGCATGGGCTGCGCGTACTTCACCGGCGCGTAGCCGGCTGCCCCGCCGGTCCCGCCGCCAGTGGCTGCCTGCAGCCCGCACCCCAACACCAGCAGCAGCAGCAGCAGAGGTGGCAGTGGCAGCGAAGACAGGGGCGTCAGAGCCCCCCGCATGGCGTCCGCAGGCGTGCTGCAGGGAGGAACCAGAGGGAACATCAAGCCAGCCCCTGGATGGTTTGGCACCAGGCCCAGGGGCTCATAAAAAGATCAGAATTCAGCTGTTATTCACAGGCAATTCCCGAAGTCTCGGAGTCCAGAGAAGTGCCTCCTAAACCTCTGCCAACCCGCCCGTGGCTCTGCATCCCCATCGCTGTCTCCCCGGCCCCTACCCTGCACAGCAGCCTTCCCCAGACCAGTCACTCTGCAGCCAGACATGCTTCCAGAGCACCATCCCACCTCGGCAGCCCTGCCAAAAACCCTTGGATGATAACACCCACTACAATTTGCTGGGCTGGCCCTCTGCCAGCCCGGGGCTATGCCTCTCCAGAGGCAGGAACTCACTCAATCCTCCCAGCACTTTCACAGGGTATTATTATTGTCATCCCCACTTTCCAGAAGACAAAACTAAAGCAAAGGTCTTTAGGAAGCAGAACTGGGATTTGACCTAGATCTGACTTCACATTACGGTGACGCCCTTCCGGGCTCCTCACTGCCTTCAGGATCAAGTCCATGGTGCCCAGCACAGCATTCAAGGCCTTTTACATCTAACCTGTGGCTGTGTCTCCAACCCTATCACCTCCCAGCCCCTTCTCTGCCTCTCCCTTCCCCCACCGTTTGCCCTAGCAACACAGAACTCCTTGCGGGTCCAGACACCAGGCAGCCTCACACTTCTGGGCCTTTGCGCCTGCTGTTTCTCTGCCTGCGATGTTCTCCTCTCCTACTCATCCTTCAAAGCCTGGGGAGCTGTCACCCCTTCCTCTAGAAAATTACCCCCTTGCTCGTTCTGGCCCCAGCCTAGCCCTGTCACGCATCTGGCTCAGCTCGGGAGGGAACAAGGCCGCGTGGGGAAGATGCCAGGCTCAGTCCTCCACTCGCGACCGGGGAAGATGGGCAAGAGGTTTCCACTCTGTGGACCATTGCCTTATCTGTAAAATGGGATAACACGTCACACAAACCCAGATACACCAATGTTCACGGCAGCATGATTCATAACAGCCGAAAAGAAGAAACAACCCAGCTGTTCATCAACTGATGAATGGATGCAGTGCAGTAGACCCATGTAATGGAATTTTATTCAGCGATAAAAAGGAAGTACTGAGAAATGCTACCCTACGAACGAATCTTGAAAACATCATGCTAAGCGAAGAAGTCAGTCACAAAAGCATATTACATGATGCCATTTATATGAAGTGTCCAGAACAGGTAAATCTATAGAGACAGAAAGCAGATTAGTGGTTGCCTCGGGCTGCGGGTAAGGGAAGAGGAGTGCCTGCTAATGGGTACAGGGTTTCTACTGGGGTGAGGAGAACGTTCTGAAATTGATTTGGTGATGGTTGCCCAATTCTGTGAATACTTTAAAAAACCACTGACAGCCACAACGGGAAACAATATGGAGATTCTTAAAAAAATTAAGAATAGAACTACCATATGATCCAGCTATTCCACTGCTGGGTATTTATCCAAAGAATATGAAAACACTAATTCAAAAAGATGTATGTACCCCTATGTTCATTGAAGCACTATTTACAACAGCCAAGACATAGAAACAATCTAAGTGTCCATCAACAGATGAATGGATAAAGAAGATGTGGTAGATACATACATATATATGTATATACATCTATATACATACACACACACACACACACACACAATGGACTACTACTCAGCCATAAAAAAGATGAAATCTTACCATTTGCAACAACATGGGTGGACTTTGAGGGTATTATGCTAAGCGAAATAAGTCAGATGGAGAAAGACAAATACCATATGATTTCACTCAAATGTGGACGATAAACAAAAACAACAAACAGACATGGATACAAAGAAGAAACTGGTGGTTGCCAGAGAGGAAGGGGTTGGTGGGAGGACGAAATGGGTAAAGGGGGACATTTGTACAGTGACAGATAGACACTAGACTTTTGGTGGTGAACATGATGCATACAGAAGTCAAATCATAATGATGTACACCTGAAATCTATATAATGTTGTAAACTAATGTTACCGCAATTAAAAAAAACATTGAATTGTATACTTTAAACGGGATAATTGTATGATATGTGAATTATATCTCAAGAAAGATGTCCTTTTGTTTTGTTTTTTTGGTGAGGAAGATTTACCCTGAGCTAACATCTGTTGCCAATCTTCCTCTTTTTTTTTTTTTCTGCTTGAGGAAGATTAGCCCTGAGCTAACATCTGTGCCAGTCTTCCTCTACTTGAGGGATGCCTCCACAGCATGGCTGATGAGTGGAGTAGGTCTGCACCTGGGATCCGAACCCACGAACTTGTGCTGAAGCAGAGCGCATGGAACTTTAACCACTGGGCCGGGGGGCTGACCCTAAAGGTGTTATTTTTAAACTGGGCTAACAACCTGCTTCTCAGGCTGCTGTAGCTACTAGAGATACTGTGTCTGCCTCACCGCGGGCACCCGTCAATATCTGAATGAGGGACTATCGCATTTTGCACACCCAAGCCCCACTTCCCTTTGCGTCTCATGGGCCTCTCTGCACCTGCGCCTGGCTGCAGGAGGGCCTGGGGGATGTGCACACCCAGGGATGCGTGCGGCAGCAAAGCCCTCCCTGGGGCTGGGTGAGTCTGGAGCTGCAGGCTGACATTCCTGCAAAGGCGGCATTGCATAGAGCTCTGGAGGAATGGGTGCAGGGCTCCGGAGAAGGTCGGGGAAGCTGCCAGCTCAGCTCTGGAGTGCAAATTCCAGCTCTGCCATCAACCTGTTCTGCACCCTTGGGCAGGCTTCATCTCACGGAATCCTTTCAACAACCCCTGAGGCTCACCCAGTCATTATGTCCATTTTATACATGTGGGACCAGAAGAATTCTTCGACTGTCAGACTCTTGCCCAGGACACATGATTGGCAGGTGTGAGCGCTGAGGCCCCATGCAGAGCTGCCCTCAGCACAGGCCACCTGCTCCCCCTGCCAGGACTCACAAGGTGCTGCCACATAGCCTGCCCGGGTGCTGCTGCAGGAGGCTCTGCCCAGACGCTGACCTAACACCCAAAGTTCTATCCCATCAGCCCTGGGAGGCACGTTAGCCCTGTTTTAGCCATGAGGAGACCCCATGTGGTGAGAACCTAAACACAGGCAGTCTGACCCTGAGCCCCAGCCCCAACCCCCAACACCATCCCCCTTGCAGGATAAGGGCCCTCCTGCGCTGGCCACCTGACCTGGGGGCCCATGGGGGCAAAAGGGGTGCTCACACATGCACAGAGCCAGACTGTTCTGCCTGGTGGGGGGCAGGGGGCCGAGGGAGCAGGTGGAGGAGGCAGAGCTTGTATTAGGAAGCAGAGGGGGAGAGTGAGTGGTTCTGGCCTGTGTAGGCCAGAGGCCAAGGTCATGGCATGGCCACAGGAGGACTCAGGATAGCCCTGGCACCAGGAGCCCTGACTCCCTTCCCATGCTGAGCTGAGGCCTCACCAGGGGTGGGGGATGGTGCAGGGTGCAGGCAGCCTCAGGCTTAGCTGGGAGGGTGCTTGGTGTGGGAGGGTGCTTGGTGTGGGAGGGCTAAGGAGGCACACAGACAGTCAGGGCGCCAAAGGAAGAGCCCCAAGTCCAGCCAGGAGCCCGGGCAGGGCCCCCAGCCAGCTCCCCACCTGCCATTCCTCCTTGGCAACGCAGGCCTCCAGGAAGCGTCCCTGCCCACGCCCTGGGCTTGCCCCATCCCAGCACCTCGTGCACTGCGTTCGCTCTGCCTGCCAAGGGGGGAAAGGTCCGCAGCGGCCACAGAGCAGGTGTTTCCTGTGGCAGGAGGCTCGTGTCTGAGCAAGGCCGGCTCCCACCTCGGGTCAGGCATCGCCTAGGTGCCTTATGTTCAATATCTGGTTCAATTCCCACAGCATCCCTGGGCAAGAGGAGCTGTGGGGAGTCCTCTTTCTGTCGGTGAGGAGCCTGAGGTTTGGAGCAGCACAGGGATGCACCCACTGGCAGGAGCGAGGAGCCAGGATTTGAGCAGAGGTCGGTTAAAAACCTGAGCCCCCAGCCGCTGTGACACTCTGCTGTGGGGAAGGGAGGGAGCACCAGAGCGCAAAGCTAGACAGAGAGGGAAGCAGAGAGAGAGAGAGAGAGAGAGACTGTCTCTGGGCTCCAAGCCGCCTGCGGGGCTGAGGTGGGAAGGATTGTTCCAGCTCTGAGCAGGGAGGCTGACATGTGCCAGGCTGGGTGGGGAGCTGGGGAGTGGAGCAAGGGCACGGCCGTGTTGAGAAGGGGACTGCTAAGCCTGTTAGAGGGTTTGCAGAGAGAAATGACACCCCCCTGGAATGGTACCCCATGACAGTCCAGGTGGGACAGACTGCCCCCCACCCCCAGCCACCATCAGAGCCAAAGGTGCCTGCGCGCCTCTGAGCCCCCGGCCTCCTTTTCACTGTCACCCCTTTCCCGCCCTCCCACACCACCCCCAGACTCCCTGAGGCTCTCTGGCCTCCACACATTTGGTTCCCTCTGCTTCGCCACCTCCTGACTCGGACTGGTTCTTGGACACCCGGGAAGCCCGCTGGAGGCCTCCCCTGGCTCAGCTGACGCCTGCGGGTCCCCACACAGCTCTTGTTACCCTCTCCGGCTCTTCTCCTCTGCCCGCCATGTTCCCCCCACTTCATGCCCAGCACAGGACGCGACTGGCACACAGGGAGGCTCCGTTGAGTGTCTGCTCACAATTCACCGTGAGATTTAAAGACCACTAATGAATTTAAAGACCAGTAACTCCCTCAGTCCTTTCTTCAGCCTTTGCACAGACCCATGTCACACTCACCCACAGAGCCCCCTCCTCAGGCAGAGGGGCTCCTGTCAGCCAGAATGGGAAGAGGCGGGGACACTCACATGGCCTCCATCCCAGGACTTCAGCTAAGAGCAGCCTGCAGGGGCAATAGAGGTGCGAAGGGCAGACTTGTTCTCCCCTCGGGAATGGTGGCCAAGCAGGAGAGTGAGGGGCCGGGGGAGGGCCCTGAGGCTCAAGCCCAGCTCTGCTGCGTGACCTTGGGCAAGCCATCACCCTCTCTGGTGACTCCTTAGGCAGGAAGGCAGGAGCCAGGGCAGCTGGGCAGGGGCTGGGCTGGCAGGGCACGAGGTGGGCTGCATGAGGAGACGCTGATTCAGGGGATTGAGGAGTGGCGGCAGCGGGGTAGACGCGGTGTTTGGACAGCTGCAAGTCCTTAACGGGGATTTCCCCCCTTTTCAACAAATCCCCGTAAAACAGCATTTTGTCCAAGTCAGCGTTTTGTGGCAGCCTGGGCCTCCTCCCGGGGCAGCCAAGGAGGCTGGCTGGGAGCACAGGGGTCCAGCAAGGAGAAGTGGCGTGGATGCTGACCCCTCCCCGGGACATGGCTGTCAGAGGGGAAGGGGCATCAGCTCACAGTGACCCCTCCCCGCCAGGGCCCTCTCACAAAGGGTCCTGTCCCAGGGTGACCAGCAGAGGGGCCCAGGTGATCCCGTGGCATTTAAACGCCTGCCCACTCCCATCCCATTTCACAGATTGGCTATCAGAGGTCCAGACAAAAAGGGGGCCTGAGGGCCCCCAAGTTCCCAACTGACCATGCAGGGGTGTGGCTGGTGTGGCTCCAGCAGCCGGGGGGGGGGGGGGGGGGGGGGGGGGGCGTGCCTCCTGCTGCTCCCAGTTCCCCCCATCCCCCCAGCCAGCTGTGCCGAGGGAGCGGTGGGAGCAAGGGAGCGGTGGGAGCGCTCAGGCAGCCAGGCCTGGCCAAACCACAGGTATGTTATGAGACGCTTCCTGTGGTGGAGACGGTTCTGTGAGAGAGAGCGGCTGCCCCGCTCTCTCCCCTGGTGCCCCGGCTCCCTCCTCGCCCAGCCTCATCCCTGCTCCTTCCCTGGGTCTCTGGCCCTGCCTCATTTCTCTCTTCCTGTCTGTGTGTGTGTCTCTCTCTCCAGCCCTGCGTCTGTCACCTCAACAGGGGGCAGCATTTCTTGCCCAGGCTCTTCCTATCAGGGCTGCAGCCCTGGGGACCCCTCAGGCCCTCCTAGGTCGAGGCAGCCTCTGGACTCCCATTCTAGCCGGCTGCTTACCAGCTGGGTGATGTTGGACAAGTGATTTACCCTCTCTGAACTTCAGTGTCCTCATCTGTGAAAGGATTAACTGAGATGATCCTAGTCCTCAGCCCCTCCAGGTGCGCTGCCCTGTCCTGCTACCCAGAAGGCCAGCAAGTCCTCCCTTCAGTCTAACCTCAGTTCCGCCTGCTGCAAAGCAACATCTCCTCTAACCCTTAAAAAGCTCAGGTGACTTGCTGCCAAAGGCCAGGTCCTTGCGAAAGTTCCCCAAAGAGAATTTCTGGGCTTCTAGGCCTGTCCTCGGACCACTCCTGAAATGAAACTGACCAGGGTCCCACGGCCGGCTTGGGACTAGGATGGAGTCACGGATCCTGGCGAGGAGCAGAGGAGCTGCCCTTCTCACCCACTGGGCATGACGCCCACCCGCAATGGCCCAGCCGGGCAGCTCCAGACTCCAGGGCTCCCGAACCCTCCACCCCACCTCCCTCCCGGGCGGGGAGGCCCGTGGAGATGGGACAGCCCTGACCACCCTCCTTTCCTGAGTCCCAGATGAAGGGGGTCTGCTCCACGCAAGGCCCAGGCCCTCCACACCTCTCGTCGGGGGATGCCTGCCCCAGCCCCGAGTCCCCAGCCTCTCCATCCCAGGTCCACGCAGGCCTGAGCTCGCCCCTAGCCACCCTCATCTCTCTCCGGGCCTCTCAGCCAGGCTTCTCCAAAGAACCGTCCCTGCCCTCAGCCCCGCCGGCGGCTCGCCCCCCACCCTCCCGCCTCGGCCCTTGCTTCTCCCCAGCCCTGAATCGCACCCCAGGACCCTGCTCTCCTCCTTCCGGGGAAGGCTGCCCCTCAGAGTCTTCTCTGCTCCCTTCCTCTGCCCACTCTGCAGACCCAGGCTTGCCCCAGGAGCTGGCTCAGGCCTCGTCTCTTCTCTCTCGATGTTTCTTCTGCAGTTTCCAGCTCTCACCAGCTCCCATGGTTCCACTCCCACCACCAAGGAGACACATGTCTCCTTCCCTGAGCCCCAGATGCTTGTGCTCCATTACAGTTGAGCATTTTCACCTGGCTGTCCCTCAGATACTGCCACCCAAACTACTGTCATTACCTTCTCCCCCATTACTAGCTTCTCCCCTACTCCCAGGTGCCCAGGCCAGAAATCTGGACATCATTTCTGACTCTTCTTTCTGTACAGGTTCAGTAAGGAATTTCTTTAGCCTATACCGTGCCTTAGCACAATTAGAAAAGGTTAAAAGGTTACCCCTCCCTCCAGCTGACTCAGGCCCTATTCATCACCTTTCCTGGGTGCTTGTACAGTAACCAACCTGCACAACTGTACACGACAGCCCTGTTCCTTTACCCTCAAACCGCCAATCCAATCCTGTGGACTCTGCCTCCTTTAGTTCTCTCACTTCTGTTCCTTTCCCTCCTTCCCCATAGTCTCTGTCCTAATACAGACCTTGTACTGTCCTAACACAACCCAGGGCCTGGTGCATCCAAGCCACTCAGTAAAGGTTTGTTAAGTTAAATTGCCAAGTTCTCACCTGGATTATCCACAAGAGCTTCTTTCCCACCCCTCACCCTCAGCTTCTCTGTTTCCCTCAATACATCCTATAGATACTCCAGCAGTGCTTCTCAAACTTGAGTGCGCATCACACGGTGTGTTAAACTATTCCTGGGCCCCACCCCAGGGATCCGATTCAGTAGGTGTGATAGGGCCCAACATCTGCATCGCTAACAAGCTCCCCAGTGATGCTAACGCTGCTGCTGATGCTGTGGACCATACTTTGGCACAGCTCTGCCCATGGCCCTCCCCTGCTCTGGATTCTCCAGTGGCTCCCTGGTACCGACATGATAATTTCCATGTTATTCTGCAATCTGTGTGGCTTCCTGGAGGAGGACTCAGGAAGGATGTAGACCAATTTTGTAGACCTTCCTACTTTAGACTCAGTAGGATGTGGACCGAATAGGATGGAGGGGGTAGAGGGGGTGGAGAGATACCCTCCAGGGCTAAGAGGTATGTGTGTAAGGGGCAGTCTTGGGGCCAGCTCGCTGTGGGAGCCATGTGGGTGTGCGCCACTCCCATCTGAGTCCCTTCTTCCACATCTCTGTGTCACCAAGTCCAGGTCCTCACCTGCCTGTGTATCTCAGGCATCTCTTGGTGCGTCTCCTCCTATCTCTGTGTCACTGTCCCCTCCATCTGCCCATCTCTGTGACCGTTTGTCTTTCTCTGTCCTCTCCCATGTCCTTGTCCCTAGATGCCGGGCTGAGTTCCAGGCTCTGTAAATCTCTAGCTGTCAGTCACTTGACGGGACCCTCTGGAACACCAGCGTCCACAGCCTCACGCTCATGCTAACATCAGGCCCGGGTCTGCCCTCCCTGGACACTCCCTGAGCAGCCCCCAAGGTCTAGGTGGGGACTTGTGGCTCCAGAGCCCATGAGCTGAGCTCTCTGTCCTGCGGGATCACTACAAGACTCTGAACCCCTCGAATTTAAACATGCAGGCGTGAGGACCACCCCAAGGCCAAAGAGCTGCCTGCAGTCTGCGCGGGGGGAGGCGGCCAGGCTGGGGCAGGGCTACCTGGGGGCTGCCTCACTATCCGGGTTGATGGCAGGACCGGAGGTTGCCCCCTCCCCACCTTGCCTACCCACCTGGCTTCGGTTCCACCAAGAGTCCCAGCATCCCTCCCCCCACAGGTAAGGCTCCCAGACTACAGGGGACCTCTATCTGGGAAGCAGTACTAGAAGGAGGCTTGAAGGACAGGTCAGAGTTCAACAGACCCATAGGGCCAGGTGATGGTGCAACATGGAAAACCGAGGGCAGAGCAAACATCTGGGCAAGGAAGACGAGGGGGCTCCTGGGGTGCGGGTGTCCAAGAGAACCTGCGGGTCTGGAGCTCGAGAGAAAGAGACATAGGCTGAAGATGAAAATAGGGCTTCGGGGCTGGCCCGGTGGCGCAGCGGTTAAGTGCGCACATTCCCCTTCGGTGGCCCAGGGTTCGCTGGTTCGGATCCCAGGTGTGGACATGGCACCGCATGATAAGCCATGCTGAGGCAGCGTCCCATGTATAAAGGAGAGGAAGATGGGCGCATATGTGAGCTCAGGGCCAGTCTTCCTCAGCAAAAAGAGGAGGATTGGCAGCAGATGTTAGCTCAGGGCTAATCTTCCTCAGCAAAAAGAGGAGGATTGGCAGCAGATGTTAGCTCAGGGCTAATCTTCCTCAAAAAAAAAAAAATAGGGCTTCACTGGCTGGGTTGGGGCAGCCTGGACGAGGGCCATGGGCTCACCCTTGGGGAAAGCACTCATGTTTAGGGAGTGAGAGGAGCCCACAGCAGCCCTGGGCTCCAGCACCCTAGGATCCAGACACCCCAAACTTCTCAATGTTTCCCTCTACCCCCTGCCTGCCTCTGCCAGCATGATCCCCAAGCGTGGATGGTCCTTTCTGTCTTTCTCCTCCAGGCAGACGTTATTCCGCTTGGGCACCTCCTCCCCCACCTTATCCCTGACTCAGGCTTGGCACACAGTAGGTGCGCAATACAGTCTGCAGCCCAGGGGCTCAAGCTCCAGGCCTCTGACAACCCGCCCTCCCAGCTCCAGCCAAGCCCCCAGGATGGCTTCTCATAGGACCCCCTCTTCTTTGGGGCTCTTGCGGAGTCCTTCTTAGCTCCAGGTGGGAGGGGGCTTGGGCTGAACGTCCCTCCCCACAGGGGACTAGGTCCACCTCCCAGGCCCCCAGTCTCTGCCCATCTCTGAGACTAGACACCCACTATCCCCAGCTGGTCCTCCCTAGGGCGGTAGGAACAGCCAGGCAGGGGCAGAGGAACAGAAGAGGCCCAGCAGTGGGCAGGACCCAGGGCAACAACGTATCCTCAGGCAGGTGGCCAGGGGACTGGCTCTTCCCCGCCAAGGAGCCAGTCTCATTTCCCAGCAGAGGCCTTGAGCTTCTGACCAGGACTGACATGGGGGCGTCCCCTGAGACCCAGCTACCCCCAGGCTCCAGGCCGGCCCAGGCGGGGCCTTTTCGGCTGCCAATTCCTCGCCTTCTGGTTCACATTTGCAGCCTTTTCCGGAGCGCCACCCGCCGCCCGCTGCCTCCCCACGCCTGCCAAGATTCCTGGGCCTTCGCGGCTTCCCCGCGCGGTGGCGGCAGCGTCGCGACGGCAGGAGGGGCTGGGCTGGGTAGGGAGGGGACCCGGCAGGAGTGCCCGCCAGGCCACTGCACTCGGGCAGGCCAAGCAAACATGGGCTGCGCCAAAGAGCTGGGGCGAAATAGTTCACAAATGAGAAAAAGCTGCTTCCGAATTGGGCCAGGGTTTTAAAGCCCAGGCTGCAGGGAGCTGAGGTCACTTGCAAGAGGGGCTGCCTGTCAGGACACCCTGAGCTGAGCCTGGGAGGGGCTTCCACTGTAGCAGGAGGGAGCGAGGTTAGACAGCAGCAAGCACAGGCCTCACCCAGCCAGGGAAATCAGAGAATCCCGCCCCAAAATCTAGCTTACCTTTCAGGTCGGAGGGGCCTCTGAAGGTCCCAGCAGAGGGAAGGCCTGAGGATGAAAGGGAGAAACAATGAGGAAGAGGCCAGGAGCCTGGGCAGCCTCTGGCCCCAACTCACAGCCACCCCCATGCCTGCCACAGGCTTCTGACCAGGAGCCCCTGCTGCAACGTTGGCCCCCACCCCAGTCTCTCTTCTCAGGAGGCCAGGCTGTGAGACTCCTTCATTCATTCCAGGCACACAGAGTAATGCCCCAGGGCGCCTGGCCCTGGGTTGATGGCGTTCCTCCTGTCCTCGGGCCCAGGCTGAGGAAGCTCTTTCTGTGTGCCAGGATCCTACTGGAGAAGCCCCTACTATATGGCAGGCCCTGGGCTGGAGTGGCCCACATTATAGGCTAGGGTTCCTGCTTGGGGAAGCTCCTACTATGTGGGGAACCCTAAGCTGGGCCTTGGGACACAGAAATGGCTCGGCCCTATACCCTGCCCTGCTCTGACTTAGCTAGAGGCATCAGACCAGTGGCCTGCATGTAACTGGCAAAGATCTCAGGCTATGGGAGCACAGAGCAGGGAGCACTGATTCCCCCTCGAGTCTCCCCAGAATGCTTCCTGTAGGAAGGGACATCGGAGGTGGATCCTGAAGGATGAGTGGGAGTCTCAAAGGCAGACCAAGTAAGAAAAGGAACTTCAGGCAGTAGGGAGCTACTTGGCAGATACAGGGAAGGTTCCAGAAGTGCTGTGGGGTTGAGAGGACAAGCAGGGGCTGAGAAGGCTGGAGCAATATAGTGAGGAGACGTGAATCCCGTGCTTGCCTTTCTCTGGAAGGCAATGGGGAGCCACGGAAGGTTGTTCCTTGGGCCACGATGCAGTCAGAGCCCTGGACGGCCAGGTCCCCATTTCTGCCTCCATCAACCAGGATGCCAGGCTGTTGCAAGCTCTACTCCAGATCACACAGCTGCACACAGGGGAGCTGGGGCTGCAGTCCAGACCCAGACGTGACTCCCGGGTGACGGAGAGGGGACGCCTAGCCAGCCCACCTGGCAGAGAGGACTGCTGGCTGCGTCACTCTCTCCCCCAGCTGCTTGCTCGCCTCTGCCCGCTCCCATGGAAACTCTGACATCCCGGCCTGTCTCTGCACAAGCAGCCAGAGACCGGAGCCAACTCGCTGGGCCCTGCCTCCATCCCCGCCACTCTGAACACCCAGAGGTGGGTCATGAGGCTACTCTCAGAGGGCCCCTCCTGGCTGAGGGAGCCTGGAGGGGAGGTCCTCACTGCCCAGCTCAACCCCAGCTTCTCTGGCCCCAGCCCCAACCCCCACCGAGAGGCTCAAGAGGGGAAGTGACTGCTGCTGGATCTGGGCTTTGAAGGATGAACGTGGATTTCACCGGGTGGTAGTGGGGAGAGGCGATGGGTCCAGGCCAAGGGAACCACGCGGGTGACGGTATTGGAGATGCAAAAGCCCTGGACATATTCAGGGGATGGAAATAACAAAAAGAAAAGAAACAAACAAGAGAACTAACCAATTACAGCTAACACTGACTATGTACCTACTATGTGCCAGGCACTGCTCAGGGCTCTTCTCATAGATTATCTCATTTAATCCTCACAACAACCCAGTGAAGTAGGTACTTCATCTTCCCTTTTTTACAGATGGGGAAACCAAGGGACAGAGAGGTTAAGTAACTGGCCCAAGGTCACACAGCTCATCAAGGGTAGAGCCTCGATTTGAACCTAGGCTCTTGGCTCCAAAGCTTGGGCTCTTAACCTCTCCACTACACAGATGATTTGACGTGATAAGGGCTGGCTCAGGTAAGCCTGAGAAATGCCCTGGATATCAGGATCAGAGACCCCAGACCCAGCCTAAAGCTAGCTCCCCATCCCATCCACCCATGTTAGCCCTTATAACGGTTTCTAAATCCCAAGTCCGTGTTCGGCAGCAGACATAGCCCCAGGCACACCCCTGGCATTATTTTATCAGATTCTGCCATAACCCTGTGAGGTGGGAATTGCTGTCCCATTTTTCTGAGGAGAAGCATTGAGGCCCAGAGAGGTGACATCCATTCTCCAGGGTTACAGGGCTAGGAAGCACCGGGGCTGGGGTCTGAACCTTGGGGCTTGTCCAGCCCCCAAACAGCCAAACCTGTACTCCTGGGCTTCCTGGAGACCTCAGCCACCAGTCTGTCTCTCGACTTCTCCGCCACCCTTGGCTGTCCCAGATGGCAACAGGGACAGGCAAGGCTGGGGACAGAGGGAAGCCACTATCAAGGGCCCTAGGAGTGCACACCCATTGACTAAGGCTCCCTCTGTCCTACAAAATAGGGAGCTGGGGCGGGTGGGCGTGCTGGGGCATTGCCTGAGCCAACTTCAATGGGACTCTGTTCTTAACCTCCGTCTCCAGCTGCCTTCCCTAATCTCCTCCTTGAGCCCCTCCCCTGGCGACATCTCCTCCTTGCACAGAGCCTGCTGCCAGCTAAATCCCAGGCCAGATGTGGGTGGGACAGTCTGCACCTCCTGTCCCCCACCAGCTTCTGACAGCTGCCGGGCTCCCAAGGAGGCTGGCCAGGGCCCCTGGCCCAGGTGCCCATCCCAACTTTCCAAACTGAGGTGCCGATGGCCATGAGCTCACAGCTCCTCCCAGAGGTGGGCTCATGGGAGAAGAAGTCCTCATTTTCTGAGCTCCAACCCCAAGCGGGCCCTGGGCTAAGAGTTTTGCTTAAAAAAATCATGACGGGTTAAGGACCACTCAGGAGCCCAGCCACACGTGTTCTCCCAGCCGGACCTCTTACTAGCATGTGGCTCCTCTCGTCTGTGCCTCAGCTGCTTCCTCAATAAAATGGGGACAATTCCTACTTCAGAGAGCATTTGTGATGACTAAACAAGTCAATTTCATGTAGCGGACTTCAAGCAGTGCTTGGCATATGGAACATTCAAGAAATGTTTGCTATTATTATTATAATCATCACCATGACACCTCCCAAAAGCCCTGTGATGTTAGTATTATAAACCCTATGTTACAGAGGAAGAAACTGAGGCTCAGAGAGAAGTCACTTGCCCAATGTCATCAGCTAGCCAGTGATGGACGGTCCCGGAGTTTGGACCGAAGCTGTCCACAGATGATGCTGATGGAGCTGAGGCACAGTGTGTGTGTGTGTGTCTGTGTGTGTTTATGGGGGGGGGTCCTCCACCCCCTCAGCCCCTCCTGCCTGACCCCCAGGGGCTCCCCTCCCCAAGCCCCTGCTGCTGCTGCAGGAGGGGACTCTGCATTCCTGGCTAAGCAGCCGGATTTGCTGTGCTCCGGGAACTATGAAAAGAATGTTTGCCACGAGCTGAGCCGTGGTCGCCTGTCAGAGGGAGCGTGGCCCGGAGGGCCCACGCAGAGCTGTGTGGCGGCCAGCAGCCACCACGGTGGGAGGGAAGGAGGCTAGACAGAAAAGAGAACTTCTGGGTAATGAGGACTGTGGACGCTGGATGGGGGCGGAGACCAAAGAGTTGGCCTCCTGGGATCTTTCAGGAAAAGAGGAATGATTCCTCCGCCCCACAGTCTACGGGGCTGCTCACCACAGGCTCCGTGGAGAGCCAGGATGGCACCACTGGCCCATCTCACGGGGGGAATTATGGAGACCCAGAGGAGAGCTCACTGAGGTCACACAGCAGCTAGTGGCAGAATTGAGACCCGAGACCAGGACCCCCTCCTCCCAGAGGCTGCCCTCACTCACAGGACCCACCAGGACCACAGCATTCTTAGATACTAGAAAACGCCATCCCCACCCTCACTGCTCTGGGCTCTCTCTGGGCCTGATGTCATGCCTGCTACTCCCAATGTTCCCCACTCCTCGAAAAAGCACCTTGTGCTAAGAAAATGTCTGGGACACTGGATATTCAACAGTTAAGTTTCCATTTCTTTCCCTGGAGAAAACCAGGCCAAACCAGGCCCTGGAGAGGGCAGTGACCCGGGAGGTCAGTGGGAAGAGCGTGAGCTGTGCGTCCTCTCAGATCTGGGAGTGAATCCCAGCTTGGCACTCAGCAAGGTGACACTTGGCCAGGTTACTGGCCACTCAGAGCCTCTACCTTCCCCTCTGTGAAATGGGCTACTGATCCCTGCCTTGAGGCATTGCTACAAGGACTCAATGAGACATGTGAACACAGGACCTGGTGCACAGAAGGGGCCCAATAAATTTACTGTTACCCTCCCCCAAGAGGACATAAAGAATTGAAATTAGAGACCTCAGGTGACAAGATTCCTCCATCCCAGGTCCCTGCTGGGCCCTGCTAGGTGGGGCAGCCTCTAGGAGAAGGGATCTGGCCTCTGGCCTCAGTTCTGCCACTGGCTGCTGTGTGACCTCAGGTATGTTCTTCTCTGACGCTCCATAATGCCATCCCTGAGATGAGCCGGTAATGTCAGCATGGCTCTCCCCAGGAGGCACTAACCCTCTGCCACCGGCTTCTGTCCTCCAAGACCCAGAAAGCTCAGCCTAGCTCAGTTGCACGGGGACAGTCACCTCCCAGTTCAAAACTTTACAAGAATCTGGGGGCTGGCCCAGTGCCGCAGTGGTTAAATTCCCACGTTCCACTTGGGCGGCCTGGGGTTCGCCGGTTCGGATCCCGGGTGTGGACATGGCACTGCTTGGCAAGCCATGCTGCGGTAGGCGTCTCATATATAAAGTAGAGGAAGATGGGCATGGATTTTAGCTCAGGGCCAGTCTTCCTCAGCAAAAAGAGGAGGATTGGCAGCAGTTAGCTCAGGGCTAATCTTCCTCAAAAAAAGAAAGACAGAAAGAAAGAAACTTTACAAGAATCTGAAGGGAAGAAGGGCCAGGTCTTCCCCAGTCCCTTCCCAGGATCCAACCAGAGAGGTATAACGGACAGTGATCAGCAGTCTGGGGGAAAGTTCCAGGCATTGCACCCTGATCACATGTGCAACCTGGGACCACTCCTCACCTCTCTGCAGGCAAAACGACCCCAGGGACAAGTATTAGCTTTACCATTTTATAGATGGGGAAACTGAGGCTCAGAGATGGGAAGTCCCTCACCCAGGATCACATGGAAAGTAACCCAGGTCTTTCTGACTCCCAAGGCCAGCTCTTCCCCTCCCTGCATGTGCTGCCTTCACTCAAGATCCGCTGTCCACACCCCACCACCGTGGAAATGCCCACAGAACAGAGTGGGTCTGGAATTCTCTTTCTAGGAGCGTGACTTCCCTGGCTGACATCTGGGCACATGTATGCACACATAATGGCCTCACACACCCCAGGCCTCCCAGACAGTTACCCCCCAACTCATGGCCACACTCAACACCCAGCTCCCCACCATCTCAGCATGCTAGACCCCGGGGTCCAAGCCCACATCTCCCCTTCTCCTGCCTCCTCTGGGGACAGGCCACAGCCACCCAGTGCAAGGCTCCTGGCCAGTCCTCTCCTCACCCCCACAGAGAGTCAGTCTCCGAGGCCTGTCCAGTCTCTCTCCTTACTCCTCTCCAACTATTTCTTCCTCTCATCCCCATGGCAACCACCCACCTCAGCCTCCATCACCTTCCTCCTCAAACTCTGCCCCGCCTCTGCAGTGGTCTCCTTGCCTGTAAGATGCCCCTTCATCCTCGCCCCACCCCCGCCCCCAGCAAAGAGAGTGATTCCCAGACTGCACCAGTCTACAGCTCACACCCTCTCTCTGACAAGGCCCTTGGAAATCTGACCTCAAAGTAGTTGTCAGTCCCTCCCACTCACTCCCCAGTGTGTGGGCCAATTGCTCACTGTCTCCTGAGAGAACTCTGCAGCGTCCCTCCTGCACATCTTTGCACCTGCTGTCGCCTCCGACTGGAATGTCCTCCCAGCCACCCTTTCAGCACGCGCACCTGTCAAAGTTCTCATTCTCCTTGAAAGCCCAGGCAGAGCCGCGTCTTTGGGGCTGCCTCCCCTGATCCCCTCTGGCCCCCAACTTTGGCTTGCACGGTGCCTCCCCATCATGTACGTTGACGGGCACCCTGAGACGCAGCTGCACCCCACATGAGAGGCCGCTATGCCTCTCTGGTTCTTCCACCCAACTCCGTAAGTCCCTCGGGCCACAGATGGGACCAGCTCATCAGAGGCCCCACTTCCCTACAAGGGGAGCCCCATGCCTGTGCCTGGGGGGTCTGAAGTGGACCAGGGGTCCAGCAGGGCAGGGCAGGAAGTGGGGGCTCTGGCCACCGTTGGTCTGGCGCAGACCCAGAGGAGGGGAGGTGGCAGATAGGTGCTCAGGCTGGCAGCCCTGCTTGGTGTCTTGCCCCCGCCTCTGGCTAGCAGACACATTCACTTCGATTTTTTCTTTCCCCTTCCTCTGAGCCAAAAAGCCAAAGAGCAGAAACACTCATTTTCACTGTGGTGGACAAGGTGAAACTGGAGAGAGACCCTGGTGAGTATGTCTGAGGGTGACTGTGAGTGCGTGTATGTTTGTTGTCCTGTCTGAGCACGTCTGGCTGGGCCATGTGGGGCCTGCCGTGTGTCTGTAGGAGTTTGGGTGCGTCTGTTATGTCTGTGTGTCTGTGTCTGTGTGCGTGTGCACGTGTGCACGCACGCATGCGGATGGACATGCCCTGTCTGTCCTTGTTTCAGCATCTGTGGTGTGTGTTTCAGTAGAGCATGTTTGTGTATGTGATGGTGTGTGACTGTCAGTGGGAGGGAGTGTAGCTGTTTGTGTATGTCTGGTGTGTCCTCATTATCGTTTCGGGTGATTGTGTGTCCAAGTGTCTGTCAGTGTTCACCAGCCCACACGGAGGACAGTCGGGGCATCTATGCCCTGATCAAGACCACCAGCTCCTCACGGGTGCCTCCCCAGACCCCCACCTCCTCCCCTGGGCTCTAGAATGGGCTCGCTGAGGGCCCCCCGTCGGCTCAGGTCAGTGAGGGTCAGTCCCCAGAAAGGGACCTCAGGCTGCCTGACCCTCTGGCCATCTCAGCCCCACAGCCCCCAGACCTTCCAAAAGCCCAGGGCAGCCCCCAGGAGGCTGCCTTCGCTAAGGGCGCTCCAGGAGGGGATGGACACTTGGCGCCAGACAAGGGCTTGGGCCTCAGCAAGAGGCACTGAAGGCAGACAGGAAGGTCTTCTGGGTTGCCAGGGTGCCCCGAGGGAGGTCAGCGGCATTTCTGTGTCAGGAAACCACCATGTTCTCACACACACTGAGGGTCTCACACAAGCATACACAGACTGGCCCACATTAATAACATACCGGCAGATACTCGCTGTCCCCCTCACGCCCCACAAACACGCGCACTGACAGGCTCACACGGGGACACGCATACACACAAGCAAACTCAGAGGGTCTGCCCTTCCCTGTTGGCCATTCCGGGGCTCCTCGGGCTGAACACCCTTTCTGCGGGGGGAGGGGGGGCCGGGGCCACAGTGCTCCAGCCC